>NW_017728886.1:31367620-31419154 GCF_001723895.1 Crocodylus porosus
GGGACTCCCCCAATACCTGCTGATCCCCCCTGACCAGTTTGTAGCAGGCCACAAGGTCCCCCCTTAACCTTCTCTTGTGGAGACTAAACAGGTTCAGGTCCCGTAGCCTCTCCTCATAAGGCCTGCCCTGCTGACCCCTGAATGTGGCATAGATGGAATTTAGGGGTATCTTTATGCCAGTGCTTCAGCAACCTCCTGTGTCTCTTCTATCAGAGTCCCCATGCTTAAAAATGGCAGCAGGGCATGTGAACTAAAGTTCATTGAACGAGCTTTAGTTCAAGCAGCCCGGCTGCCATTTTTAAGTGTAGGGATGCTGATACAGGAGTGGTGCTTAATCAGAACAGCTCTTAGAGCCACTCAAATTAAAAGCACTGCTTTCCCTTCCCCCTGAAGGACTTGCCCCTAGGGGCATTTGAGATGACATTTTTAAGCAGGTTTAAAGCAGGTTAAATACCTTTTGCACCGCTTTAATGGCATTGCTGTTTGCACATTTGATGGTGTATTACACGTTAATTCCAACCACTGTAGCACATTCAGTGGCATAACGCGCCTTAAATAACTTTGGGATGCCGTGAATGACTTTGGGGCACTGCAAAGTAAAACACCTCCAAGGAGTTTTTAGTTTCTTACCCTATAGTCACGGACGGAAGCACTGGACTCTGTGTGGCTCAGGGGCTATGCAGATAGCGCATGCAGGCAGCCTGGCAGCAGCCTGGGATAGCAGGCTCCACAGAAGAAAAAAAATGTGGAGTGAGACTGATCTTTTCCTTCCCCTGCCCCGGAGTCTACCTGCCTGCCTGAGCTGCACAGGGGCTCAGTGCTTCCCTCTGTGGCTGCAGTGCCCCCCAGGACTGCCCGAGTCGGGTGCCTGCAGGTGCTGCCTGGGAGTGACCCACCACTGCTGCGAAGGGAAGCACCATCCTTCCCACCACCGCCTGCAACCCAGGGACCATTCTGCCTGCCAGCAGCTTGCTCTCCTCTCCTTGGCAGGTAAGGATTGGGCAGACATGGTTGAACATGACATGGGGGTTTACTTCACCCTAAATTGAAGCAGTGATTTTAGAAAACTACCACTTCAATTTAGAGAGAATTAAACCCCCATGTTGTGTACAAATGCCCTAGGTGCGTAATAGAAAACATGATCCAGATCAATGGTGTTCTAGCAGTTGCACACTAATTAGGATCGCTAGGTGCCCCTAGTTGTGCCTTAAAAGTTCCCTAGGTGCCTAAACTTTAGCTTCTGAGCATTTTTATAAACAATCCAGCTCAAGCAACTAGGTATCTAATTCCTTCCTAAATTTCATGCTTATCCAGATTGAAGCTAGGAGTCATATACGTCTGTCTAGGTCTCCAGTGTGTGAGATGCCCTCTCACAGAAGAATTCTGCACGAGAAAAGCAGGACAGTAGGGATAGAGATATACTTTTTGCAAAGTAGCCCAGAGTTAGAAGATTTCCACAGGAAGTCAGAGATTCCTTCTCTGCTTGAGGGGATTCAAATGCATATCTCCCACCTCTCAGGAAAGTGCCCTGACTGCAAGCAGAAGCGGGGCAACTGGGCAGTCATGAGTGTAAGATTCAGGGGGCCAGGAAGGCAAACCACAGTGATGAGGGAACTTCTCTGAGAAGGTTGAATCCTAGGGTTACGTTCCTACTGTTAGGGTTATTCCTGAGGTTATTTTGGTTTAAAAAAAAAGAAAAAAAAGCAATGGCTGTCTCATGTGGAATACATATATGGTCCAGTGACTAAGGAACACTACTCAGGACTCCTCCCTCTGACAGGATCTACTCATCACTGGGGTACAGAGTCAGGCTCTCTTGGTTTCTCTCTTTCTGAGGTTATGAATCTTGCATTCCTGGATGCCCACTGGCCTTCAACAGGAAGGGTATCCTATAGCTTGGTGCAGTGGTTTTCTAGCTGGGATGCACATTCCCCTGGGACTATGTAGCATTTTTCCAATGTGTATGCCCCTAGATTTTAATAATGAAAGTGGAGCTTCTGATTGGTCAACATGCAGTAATAGCGGTACCGTGTGTTGGTGTCCATGTTAATGTTTTTCCTGAGAAATGAACATGCAGATATGTGTTGGGTATTGGGGGTATGAATGGCAGTATTTTCCAGGTAAAGGGATATGCAACCAGAAATGTTTGAAAACCACTGGACTAGCGGTTAATGCACTTTCCAGGGAGGTTTGAATCCTCTCCTGCTTTCTAGGCAAGTCTTTTAACCATTAGGACATTATGCAAAGGTAGCCGTTACCATACCACCACCACTCGCTGTGGGTACCATGCTTCACATTGAGTCAGTGATGCTGGGGGTGTGAGTTAGACCCCTCTTCTCTAGATCCCAAATAGGTGGAGGCACTAAATAACTCAAGAGAATAGGGAGTACAAACAAATGCTGTGCCTAGCATTGCCTATGGGCAGTTCTCCTTTGGAAATACCCAGTTCTCCCTGTTCTCTGTATGATGATTCTAGACATCTAAACCTGTCAGTTTGGATTGCCCTCCAGGCACCTGAAAATTAGGTGTAGTACTGCCTAAATGGAGGTTCTGACAAGAATGATTTGGGTTTAGACTCAGGTCCTCAGGTGGACATGTATGACAAAACGGTTCATAATATAAAATTACAGGGTTGAAAGGGACTTAGTAGTCATCTATCTCAATCCCCTGTACAGACACAGGATTCATGTTCCCTAAATTATCCCAGACAAATGCCTATCCCTCCTCTTGAAAACTGCCAGTGAAGAAGATTCCACAGCTTCCCTTAGTTGCCTTTTCCATTGTCCATTTTGAGATCAGATCTTTCCTGAGAGTATAATCTTAGATCTATCTTTTACAACTATTATATTAGGGGTGATTACAAATAAAGCATACATTTTACATTAAACTTAATTTTCCATGTTGATTTTGTAGATAATAGAAGGAAAATATCTTCCAAGTACACTGCCTAAATAAACAAGTTGAATACTGAAGAGGTCTTCAAAGGTCAAAGAAGAAAGAAAATGTATTCTGTTCTCCCCACAAAACCACAGAGTGGCCATGAAACTGCTCCTGACCAGCCACTGCAACTTTTTATAGTTCCCTTATGGTTGCTTTCCCAACATTTTACTTCTTTTTTTATGTTTTGACTGTAGTTAGCATTTCCAATACCCCCTCTGCACTAGAGGTTTCTTACATGGCTGTGCTGTATGCTGCATAGGTGACAGTTTTCCTGGACAGATTCCTGAAACCAAGCAATGAAGCAGTATTAGTTGCACTGTGTTCTGCATCTCTTTCTTCGACTGCAGGATTTGTTTCAGAATGCAGTTGTCCAGAGACAGCTGTATTTTTACATATAGCTATCCTGAGACCCGCTTGTGTGTGTTGTGCATGCATATCCATTGTGTGTTCAGCACAAAACTGAAGTGTACATTTGCTGTCTAAGTTGTATAATCAGTGTTTGTCACCTCTTTTGCACCTACCACACATGCTTCAAGATTGATGCCTGGCCATCATCCATTATACTTTTACCTACTGTGTTTTCTTAGAAAAACTATGGGTGTTTAGGTACGTGCTCTGGGAGTGGTGGGGGGAGCACTTTAATTAGAGCACCTCCGCGAGCTGCTCTAATTAAAGTGCCCAGAGCATTTTGTATATCAGCATCCCCATACTAAAAAATGGCAGCAGGTCACTTCAACTACAGCTCATCAAACAAGTTTTAGTTAAAGTGCCCCCACCACCATCTTTAGGTACAGGGACACTGATACGTGAGGTGGTGGAGTCAGCTGGAGTGCAGTAATTACCATGCTCCACCACACTCGATTAATCGAGCCTGCTCCGATGTGCTGTAATTACAACACATTGGAACAGCTTCACTTCTCATGTATAGGTGCCCACTATTTCAAAAGAATGTTAGAAGACTGTTAATCTAAAATGCAACATTAATTTTTATATGTTCATTTTTAGTTAATTACAGCTCATGAAGAAATGAAGAAGGAACTTCAAAATGAGAAATTACTGGTTAAGAGTCTGGTAAGCTTCTTGTGCTTATATTATTTTTAGAGATCAAGATTTATTGCAAATTTCATAAAAATAGATTAAAATTCAATTTGCTATTTTAAGCATATATATCAAGTGTTGAGTATATATAGATGAAGGTACTGATTTTTTGAGGGAAGGAGAGAAGAAAAAAACTTTAGGATGTTTCTTGCCCAGAAGTAAAGAAAGAATAAAAAAAAAGTCTTTTAATTTTGCTGTATCTTGTGGAGATCTTATGGAAGAAATATACACAAAAATGCTGCTAACAGCTTTTTTAAAGAACTTATTATTTTGTATATATAATGGAAGCACTTAGAAAACATTTAACAAATTTAAGATTATTTGGAAAGATTTCCTACCAGTGATTATAAGTGTCTTAGGATAGAGAGAGCCCTCTCTTAAATATTTTTGTATTCTGTCTTAGTCTCATAAGAACACTGCCTTTTATTTTCTTTTTACATGATTCAAGAACTTTCCAGATGGCTGGTCCTTTATTTTATCGTTTGACTTTTTTTCCAGCTTGATCTCGCACTGCTTTCACACTGGTCACCACTAATATGTCTTTGTTACAGTAAACTGGCTGGGTTTATTATAATAAAAAATAAAACACAGCTTGACTTGCAATCTAAATGTGTCGGAAAAGAATATGATACTGTTTTAGAAGAGAAAAGGTTGTGAATAGAAAATCAGTACCACTTCACTTATTTAAACATTTGCTTTTTTGCAGCTTGTCAAACTTTGTGCCAAGTCATAGCTGCTTTAGTTACTGTGTTTTGTTAATCTCAGCCCCATGTGTCTTGGGCTGTCTTGACAATGGGCCAAATCTTGCAGTTTTTACTCAGTCTTTGACTTCAGTGGGACCTTTGCCTAAGTAAGTGTTGCAGGATTGGGTATTTACAAAGCTACAAAAAACAAAATTTCAAGATTATGCAGGAAGTCTTCTTGAAACCAGTTTGTAAATACAGAAAGCAAAGAATAAATTAACTTGAAGGCCTATAGTGTCAACAAACAGTTTTGTCTTGAAAATGCTTTTTACATTTATTTCTTTTTTCTCTTTTTTAATTTAAAATATAAATAAGATAAAATTATAAATAAGATGTAAAAAGATTAATAAATAAGATTAAAATATAAATAAGATTATATGTGAGTTAGGGATTATAAATATATTAAGTCCAATGTTAGGGAACCACGTTTTAAAGTTATGTCTCTACATCTGTGTATAGAGTCTGATCTTTCAAAAGCAACTGGGTTACCATAAAATGCAGATTCATACTTGCTTTGAAAAATCCCAACCAGTGAATTTGTACAGACAAGATTGGAAGTCCCAGAAGGTGTCATTAATACCTGATTTGTCCCCATCAAATATTTATCACATAAGATGTATGACAAGGAAAAACTCAGATTGACTTTCCAGTCAAGGTTAGGGAAGTGGGCTGCAGCTGAAACAGGATTTTTACTTGTAAACTGAGTTTGTTGACTACAGAAATCTGTCAGGGAAAGTAAACACGAAGTTTAAGGGTATCAGTTTTACTAAGACACTTTTCAGTGCTGAACTGCACTTGAAGCATTGTCTGCTTTATCTCTCTTCTTTTATAGGCACTTTCATGTCAAAGGCAGTTCATCTTTCTTGAATTTACTGTAATTTAAAACAAGATGCAGCTTGAGGGAAGTAAAAAAATTCAAGTTTATTCTAAGTTTCAAAGTAAACTACAGGATTTGATTTTTTTTTTTTTTTTGAAAGCATACCGGGCAAGTAGCACTAATTCACCCAGTGGGCCCATCTACCCATGCAATTAGCATGATTCAGTAAACTCCAGTACAGTTGGAAGTTTATTGCTCCCAGGTGCTGTGTTTACATGTGTGCCTGGGACTGCAGCATGTTGAGCCAGGTTGGAGCAGGCTCATTTTGTAGGGTCACAGGGGTCAGCCTGCCAGCCTGGGGCTGCTCTGACCTACCTCAGTGTGCTATGGAGGGGCTGGCTGGGGCAAGAGGGTGCTCCAGTATGGGGCTAGTCAGCAGGCAGCCCATGCATTGAAGCATCCTTGTGCCCTGGGCACTGGTGTCAGCATTTACACATGTGTCACAGCACACTAAATAACACCACCACAGGATAGTACTTGTGATGACAGTTACTAACCTACGGCAATGTTTATTAGTTTACTGTGGCCGAATAGGACCACGTGTGTAGAGGCTGAAATTTGACTGCAAAGCTAATTAGTTTACTTTGCAGTAAATGTCTAATGTAGATGCACCCAGTGGGCACATCTACATGAGACACTTTACTGCACATTAGATTATTCTAATACGCAGTAAATCATCACCACCTATATGTGCAGAGGACTTACTGCACAGTAAATTAGGTTAATGCACTGTTTGCTAGTACCAGGAAAAAGAGGTACTAGATTAAAGACACATTAGCTACTGTGCAGTAGCATACATGCAGGCACTGACTGGCAGCAATTTGCTCCTGGTCAGCCCAGACAGCAGGGATCCACTGTTGCCTGGCTAAGCCCTGATGTGGGGAGGTGGGAGCTGTGCCAGCTCCAAGGTCAGTTGTCTCTCTGCCACATGGGAATTGGGACCCATCTTGATCCCCATGTGGCTGGGAGAGCTGTCCCAGCAGCTAGAATTTGTGTCCCAGCCATGTGGAGATCAGGTCAGAACTCAATTCCCATGTGGCTAGGAGAGCCATTCCGACTTGGCAAGGACATTGGACTGGGACTGCTTCTGTCAAGTGCAATTTGTTCCCAACAGGTGCACATGTGTAGACCTGCTAGCACTTTAATAAGCCTGAACTTTCTGCAAAGAAAATTTAGGTGCATTAATTGCATGTGTAGATGCACCCAGTGGATGAATCTAAACATGCATTAACGTCTTCACATGAATTTATGTGTCTTTTCTAATGTGCATTAAATTTAGTACCTCTGGGCATTTGTATACATGCATGCAATGCAGCACTGGGTGCTTTTAAAAGTCCTCAATGCTGCATCAGGTACATTTGTATAAATGGTGAAATACTTGCAAGCATGCAGCAAATGGCGGTGGTGCGCTCTTAAACTAAATGCATCAAAGGTGTTTTAGTTCAAAAGCGCCCCGCCACCATTTTCTGCATGCTGATGTGCATTTTGCCATTTAAACAAATGTGTGCAAAGCAGCACCATGTATATTAGCTCGCATGCTCTGCAGACTCGATTAATCAAGTCTGTTTCGATGCACTGGATTTCCAGCACATTGAAGCAGACATAGGTACATGTATGAATGCCCTCCAATGTGAGGTACTAAATTAATGTGCATTAATGCACGGTAGCACATTTGCATGCTTTTTAGTGACACTTCACGCACAATAGACTGTTTTACTGTGCGTTAGCATAATGTCATGGTTTTTTACATGACACTTCAATGCACGGTAAAATAGTGTACTGTGCATTAAGGTGCACATGTAGACACACCCAGTAAGAACGAAATTGTGCCTCTAAGATACAGCCTAGAGCATTAATCCCCGAAGGGTATGCTGCAAGAGTAAAGGAAACATGCTGCATTATCCCCCTGTGTGGGGGGTATGTGCTCTCCTCCCCTGTCCAGCACCCTGAGTCTGTGTGAGCTACTTGTAGCTGCTCCTCTACAGACTGCTGCCTCTGCTGCCACCTTCCCCAGCCCTTCCTCACGTCCAGGCAGCACCTGTTCTTTCCCCTTACTACCCCCAGGCTTCCAGCAATGGACTCTGCTGTGAGCAGGTGGACAGATGTACGGACAGAGTGGCACTTTTTAATCTGGTTCATCCCCTCCACTCCTCCCACACTTCCAGGGGTGGCAGGAGGAGCTGTGGGAGTGGTCACTGGGCATATGAGATCGTGCAGGAGTAGCTTCAGTAGCAGAGGCTGCCCTTGCTCCCTGCAGCATAGACCAAGGGTTGAGAGAGGTAAGACAGTGGAAAGAGCAGGGCATAGCAGGGTGAGGTCTTGCCCCTGCCATCTTGAAATGGCACCAAATGGATCAATAATTCTGAACTTTTTTTAGCCTGACAGCCTCCCTCCATATCTTTTCTGAATTTGAGATGTCTCAGCGATTTGCAACTGGGATTCTGTGAACTTCTGAAAAGGAATGAAAAGGGGCCTTGAAGCTAAGATAAGCTGAGAGCCATAGGTGGCGGAAGGCTAGGGCTAACGGAGCTTAGCCCACCCAAACACAGGGCAGTGGGTAGAGCCACAGGGCAGCTCAGTCACAGGCTCTGGGCTGCTGCAGTGGGGGGGGGGGCACACACTCAGACACGCAGTCAGGCTCGCAGCCCCAGCATGTGGCTTACTGCCCAGCACAGCAGCCAGGCAAGTTTCAGCCTACTCTGTGAAGACGAAGGGGCTTGGGGGAAGGGTTGGGGAGCAGATCAAGGTCCCCACAGTGTAGGAAGGAGTGGGGCAGAGGTAGAGGCAGGCTTGGGGTGAAAGGGGCCCTAGGGCAGGTCGTGGGACTGTCGGAACCTAGGCAGATTGTCCAAGGGCGCAGAGGGCTCCCACTGCTGCACGCACCCTGGGGGAGTCAAGGGGGACACTTTGACTGGCTCCACACTTTGAGTGGCTCCAGCCCCATGGAGCTCAGCCCAGTGGCAAGAGGTGGCGGGAGAGCCAGTGGTGAGATGCTCCGAGTGCAGCCCCGGCCAGTGGCATCCCCCGCTTTCCGCCACCAGGCTCAGCTCCATGGAGCTGGCAGAGCCACTCAGAGTGCAGCCTGGTGGCAGGGGGTGAGGGAGAGCCAGGGGTGTGCTCCAAGTGGCTTTGCCAGCCCCACAGAGCTCAGCCTAGTGGTGGAAGGCAGCAGGAAAGTCAGTGGTGGCGCCACTTGGAGCGCAGCCCTGGTGAGCACATCCCAGCAGTGGGAGGCTCCTCAGCCCCACAGAGCTGAGCCTGTGGTTTGTCTGGAACTTCCCGTCAGGCCTATTCACCATAGGTGATCTTGCCAAGAGTGTGAGACTCCAGGTGATATAGCTCTAAGGATCATTGGGACACACAAGCCTCTCCACTGCTACAAGGTCTCAGTCCATGGAGAAGTATATATAGTAGTGTACAGGAATCAAAATCATCGTATAGCTCTTCAGCTTTGAAAAAAGGCGTTTACAATTGAGCTCACTCTCTTTCTTTACTTCTCTTCAGTTTAGCATTGAGTTAAGCACATCTGATACCAAACTGACAGGATTCATAGGTGCCTAAAACTGACTCTTTGGCCTTCAGTCCCTAAAGGAACAATAAAGAGGATACATACCTTGATTGCCTTTTTGCTGTGGTTCTGTAGCACCTGGTGGAACTTTTATTATAAATTAATATAGATTTGTTTTATAGCCATATTTTTTCATAGCACCATACCATACAACCTGGTAAGAAATATGCAAAAGGAATAAGTAATGCTGCTGTTTAGCTCAGTAACGTGAAGTAACCTCAAAAGCAGAATCCTTTTGTTTTGGAAATGATGCAAAAAAGCATTGCTACAAGTCATAGGAAATTGTAATAGTATTGGGATAATCTAATGTTCAACTCTACTGGGAAGAAGACAAATTTGATTTCCAGTCTCCCACTCTTGCTTGTTGGGTAGGAAATACATCAAAAAATAGCAGTTTTTGTTCAACTTTCTTGTTGTTCACTTTAGCAATTCAAAGAAGCAAAGAAAGACATTGAAACTGAAGTGGAAAATAAAGTAACTAGCACAGAGACAAAGGTATGTAACTCATCTTTATTACATATGTAAGGTAAAAAGTTATTACCTGATACTATGAATGCACTATTTACACAGTACCTGTAATTTGTTTGCCACATGGTGGATGGTCTCTCCTCATTCTATGTGGTTCTAATTCAGTAAGCAGTTAATGTCCCTGTATTCACTATTAACTAAGATAGTGTCATTTTCTGATTTTCATCCATGTATTTCTAGATGACATGGCACAACCTTCATCTTCCACTCACTAATCCTTTGTATAAGATGACCATTCCTTGTCATTTCATCTGGTTGGAAGGAGTATAGTGAACTATAGGAGTCAAAGACTAGGAGGGGGCGCTACCAAGTAAGCATAGCTGAGTTTTGTCTAGGTGAAATATGGCAGCCCTCAATGCAGCAGATTACCTTTTTTTGAAATGTTGTACATTATCAGTTGTATAAACAATGAAAACATTGCCATCCTAGACCCTCAGCCCCACCCCATGCTTACTTCTCCACAAATAGCAATGGTTAACACAGAAACAGTATAAAACAAAATGTGAAAAAGATTATGTCACTTACTGGATGATACAGAACCCAGACACTTTAAGACTAAAAGCAGCATTATGGGTGTGAAATGAACAGGTCTTGATGAATTTAGTCTTAGTCCAGCTTTCTTAGTTTTTCTTAGTCTTTTCATGAGGTAACATTTGAATTCTGTAATTAGGGCCATGTTTAAAACTGCAGTTTTTGCTTCCCTGCTGATCAGGAGTGAGCTGCAAGTGGGGCCCCTCTACCACTCAGTGGCAGGGAGCGTGCTTGGGGGGCCCTGCAAGATTAAAGGAGCTGCAGTTCATGCCACTTCTGTCACGAATTCGGAGGAGCCCTAACTATAATAGGAGGACATGCAGTGTAAAAAATATAGATACATCTTAAGTATTTATGGCTGCGTGATATTAGTGAGAAAGAAAGTGTGGTGCCACTTACATAAGTCTGCCCACTATCACAAGGCTGATAGTGGTCATTAAGTCTTTCTTTACATCTAGCATTTGAATGCTATAAATAGGAGGAAATTAGGTGAAAAATATAGATATATCTTTTATATGCTAGTCTAGGAATGATTTTTGAATTACATATATGGTAAATGTTTCTCTAAAATATAGTGTTCCAATAGTTAGCAATTATGACTCTGTAACTTGAACAGATTAGTTATTTGAATTATTCAACCTAACTATAAATAGGTAAACAGTCTAATACAAGATTTCTGAATGCATTAGAGGCAAATATAATGTTTTTAGTGTATCTTCTGTACCAGTCACCAGTTTCTGCTGTATAATAAAGGTTTGGCTTCTGGAACTAAAAGTGAATAATATTTCTATTTACATTCATTTGTAGGAAAAAATGGCTGAATTAATAAAACAATCATTAACTTTTTCAGAGCATTGTGTTCAATACTGAAAATACCTTAAAATACTTTAGAATAAAGGGTTTGTTTTTCTTGTATCCTTTCTAAAGAAAGACAGAGTTTAGAATTGACAGAAGTTTTGTTTAACTAAAAGTTGCTTTAATCCTTGATCTTCCTGAAGCTTCAAATATTATCAGACGGCAAGCAAGTACTTAGAAGTTAGTATCTAAATCAATGTATTAATCACCCTGCCTTTTTGAACTTGTATTTCTTACAACAGTTATTTGACATTTCTTATTAATCATACTTACATTTGGCAATCCATGGCATGTGGTGGGAACAGCACACATGCTGATGAGATAAACTGAACCTGAAGCATGTCTGAAAGGAAGGATAAAAATTCTACCAGTTATTTAAAATATATAAACTGTTTCAAAGTAGTATGTGTTTGTTTTAAAACATGTGATACAGAATATTGTTAGCAGTTTGGTGTTTGCTTAGGAGTTTGGTGTTTACTATCCTTAATTATAACGCAAAGAAATGATAGGCAGCATTATATAACACATAAGAAAAGAGCTGCAGTAGCAGAATACTGTTGTTCAAGTATTGTTGTTTACATCTGAAAGATAATACTAATTAAGACACTTGTCCACGCTCTGGCTGCTATAGTGCACTATTTCACGTGTTGAAACACCAGCAGCAGCATCAAAATGGCAATTTCAACAGAAATTCAGTTAACCTGCCACCTACAAAATTGCCTTTCCACATTTCAGTCAGTCAAGAAGACTACTGTGAGTCCCCTAAAAAATCCTATCAAACAGATGTCTTTTGTAGTGTACTCATAAGGTCACCAAATTTGGACTATTTTAGACTAAAGAAGATGCAAGAAGGAAGGGAGAGTACCTTTACTGACCACAGCTGTGACCATTTGCCATATGACCCACCAGATAGGTTGGTCCCAGACAGTTTATTTGTTGGTTTTTTTAATAAGTCAGAATGACTATCTTATACTCCATCAGTAGACCAAAAGGCAGTAAATAACAGATGGGTATGCACACATACATAAATAGGGTCTGAAGGAGTTAGGCCTAAGTTTCCAGCATAAGGGGCTAATAAGCCATTATGTATGATAGACATCTGTATAAACTGTTTACATTTAAAATCTTGTTTTTAGCCTCATGCTTTAATTCTGTTGTTAGGATGAAGAATTACTCTGGTTTAAGAAAGCTTTCTGTTCACTGTGCAGATCATCATTGGGTCTAGTGGAGTATTGACAATGGATTCACAGCATACTGTAACCAAAAGTCTAGTCTGAGAATAGGAAAATCACCCAAGAAAAAAAAAGCATGAAGCCTAATAGCTGAGAAGGTGAACTCAGAGAGAGGCCTGACTTATGTGGAAGATGCAGATAGCCCTGTAATTATGACAGCCCCTAGCCAGATTATTGCTGCATTATAATTGTCAAACAACATCTTAAGGTCTAAAATCACAACTAAGTTGCAAATTCAAGTCAAGAGGGGCATGTGCCTTCAGTTAGAGGGCCTGATATTACATTTGCCATCTCCTCTGATTACTGCTCCTATCTTGTGTGGATTGTTCACCTAGATCACTTTTGTCCACGTCCCAGTTTCATCTAGACATCGACTACAGTACTGAACTGCATTTTCCCTCTCATACAACTTGGACACTGGGTATAATCTGCATGCTGAAAATATTTAAACTGGTGTCCCTTAACAGCTCCTCTCAGTAGCCTGAATGGTACAGTCTGTCATTCTACAGGACCCCACACTTGAGAATTCCTTAGGAAAAGAGACGACAAGCTGTTGCCATCTTTCTAAAAGAAAAGAATGAAACCACTGAAGACTTGCCCTATCCACTCCTGGCAGGATATACAGAATAGTCAAAAAAACCTCAGGATCACCAGCATCAAAAATAATTAATAATAGTAGCATAGACATGTGATCTTCATCTGTTTCCAGGAATTCATTATCCAAGGCAGTTTTCTTACCACAACCAAGTCTACAAGCCAGACTAAGAAGCAAGGGAGATCAAAATCATCTGGATACTTGTGGGCATGTCTACATGTGCATTAACACACTTTAGTTAATGCACATTAAATCTAGTACCTCCGGGTGCCTATACACAAGTCGGGGGGCTGTTCCAATGTGCTGCACATTGGAGCAGACTTGATTAATCGAGTCTGCTGGAATGTGGTAATTACTACGTTTCAGCCAGCCTCCATGTGTTGTGTACCAGAGTCCCAGTGCTTCAAAATGGTGGCGGGGGCTCTTTAACTAAATCTTGTTTAACAAGCTTTAGATAAAGCACCCCTGCCACCATTTTGAAGTGCAGGGATGATGATACACGAGATGCTTCAGGGGCTTTAATTAGGGTGGCTTTTGGAGCCATCCTAATTAAAGCCCTCCCCCACCTTACCAACTCCCAGAGCATGTGTAAAAATACCCTTCATTGTCAGGTACTAGCAAAAGGCACATTAGCCTGTCTTAATGCACATTAACTAAAAAGCATAGTTTTTAAGTAATGTTTAATGTGCATTAGGTGACTTTAATGTGCATTAATTGCACATTTTTATTGACACTTTAATGCACATTAAAATAAACTAATGCACATTAAAGTGCTCATGTAGACATGCCCTGTTAGTTGTATTATGCCACAACCTTCTCCACAGTGTCATCCAAGAAGGAAAGATATGATGTTTACAGATAATATTTAGATTATATAAGCAAAGAACAAGTTCTTCAGCAAAGGGTGCACTAATGTTTCCTTCAAAGTAATAGACAACCTGCTTTACACAATGCCTTATAACCTCTACAAGGCAGGTTATTTTTTCCAGTGGTGTTTATCAGTTTAAAAGGACACTGATCCAAAACTTCACTTACTGGATAAACTTCTCTTAACATTTCCAGTATTTCAGTGAATATCATTACTTTAACAAGGTTGGGTTCCCTCATTCTTGATCTGTCAAAACGGAAACAGACAACCCTGCTTAAATATGATCAAGCCAGTCCACAAAACAACAGGCAATTTCTTCACAGCAGGAAATATTCTGATCAGCTATCAGATTTACCAGACTAACAAAATTAACCTGCTGTCTGAGATTTTGTGGATTTGATAGTGAAGGAAAATAATGTTTTTTCTCTGCCTTAGCAGAATGGTCTAAAAAATCTATACTTGGGCCACAAGCTACCTAGGATTGGTGCTATAGCCATCTTTCCTCTTCATTTACCACTGGTCTTCCACAAGCTAGGGTGACCTGGGAGAATGAAAATGATGCTGCAGATCCACTTCTTCAGAAATGAAGAGCAAAAGAGAATGATAATGCCCTACAAATCACCAAGAAAGTGGTCCTATAGTGTATCTAGAGTCTCTCACATGGCTCTTCAAAAACTTTCTTGTTCCATTAATTTCTAAGGATGGACTATTAAAAAGGTCCCTTTCTCTAACAGAAGCTTTGAGCCCTAATTGCAAAGCACAGGAGATAATAGGCTGTCCTTCACACCAGTTTTAAACCATAGTTTCCAATCTCCAAACAAAATCTGAAAAAAGATTTAAAGAACAGCCTTTTTAGACTTTGACAAAACTCCCACTGAAATCATGGAGGGTTAAAATGTCAGTGAAAACTTTGGATCTGCTGTGAATTTGGGTAAGACCCTTTGAACCCTTTGCACCTACACTAAAAGTGTCAGGCACAGTACAGTCTATGAGTCCTCCCACAGGAGGATAGCTCTACATTTCTCTCCTCTTTGTGTAAACAGGGAAGGATCTTTTGCGCACCTCACCACATTGTATTTTGAGGAAGGAAGTACAGATCTTCAACCTAAATAGATAATGCCATAGTTACACTGATGACCAAGGTTTAGTTGAATAGATAATGCCATAGTGACCTAATAATGATGATGAAAGTGTTGGAAACTAGGTCTACATCAGGAACTGTTTTTCCAGTAGAATAATATAATTTAGAGATATGACTTCTGTGACATTTGCTATATTGGCAAAAGGTCAAGAGTAGATGCAGTTGCACCAGTATAAAAGTGCTTTTTATGGTCTAGCTTATTTAATTTGGGAAATTTGTTCATGGAAGACTACCAAAACTTTTCTAGTATAAAACTGGTGTATCTAAGAAAGGGCAGAACTGCAGGCTTTAAAAAAGAAGGTCAGTGGCTATGGAAGGGAGGGGTACTAAAAATTAATTCAGTTCTTTTTATCTATTTACATTTTCCACTTATCATAAACCTCACTTATGAAGTAACAGGTGATGCTAATGAGTTGAAGGATAAGATTATAAAACAGCACGTTATTAAAATTGAAACCTTAAAAACAAGCATTTCAGTTTCATTCATGTAATTCTGTGTAGTCACTGTTCCCCTGAAGTGTTTCTTTTCCCTTGTTTTAGCATTTCCTCACAGGTCTCTAAGTTTAGTTGCTCAGAATTTTTCTATTAAAAAGGTATTAACTTTGGAATCATAGTCAAGTTGCTATCCTCTCTGAAATCCAGCCAATATCAGGATAGTTGGAGGTCTGATTATTGTAGTCACCACATTAGTACTCTGAGGCCTCTCTTCATTAAACACACCTCCTTTGCTCAGATTTGTTTGTCTGCAATGGATTTTAGCAATAATCTCTTATTTATTCATTCTACTTGCAACCTTTATTGCTTTACTGTTCTATTGTGCCTGACTATATCCTGTTTTTGACATTTTATTGCTATTCCACCTTCTCTTCTTCTATTTGCTGTATTTCCAGAATTATTCCAGAATTTAGTCTGCAGAAGACTGAGGTGGATTTGATAACAGTCTTCAAATACCTGCAGGGCAGTTACAAAGAATGGAGATGGGCTTATCTGTGTGGCTATAGGGGGCAGGGCTAGGAGAAATGAACTCAATCAACATAGATGAAATTTAGGTCAGAGACTAGGAGGAACTTTCTGACTGTGAGGGTGGTCAAGCATTAGAACAGGCCACTTAGAGAAATTGTGGAATCTCCATCCCCAGAAAATGTCAAGATCAGGTTGGATGGATCATTCTAGTTGGATAGCTAGGATTGTTTAATCAGAGATGATTCTGCCTTGAGTGTGGGGGGCTGAACTAAATGACCTTATGAGATCCCTTCCTACACTACTTTCCTATGATCCCATCCATAATAGTTATAATTCCTTAATGCTTCTATTATCTTTCACATGGTTCTCTTTGTGATAACTTAATATCCAATGCTTGTAGCCCCTCATTTTCTCTGTTGTGATTCAAAACAGAGCGAGGACATCAGTATTCAATGTACTGAATTGAAAATTTAAGCTATTAGGGCTGTATTTTTGCCTGATCCTACCTGTGTATATAGAAGAGGGGAGAGTACAAGAACATTCATCTCCCTAACCTCCAACACAAGACCCAGGCACAAATACAGTCCCTTCATTTCACTGAGCAAGCCCATCAGACAGAAAAAAGACTATTCTGTCTCACTGATCCCTCCTCACTGCCATCAGAGATCAGAGGTGCCTATTTGTGCATTCCTAAATTAGTATACATCCAGTACTCTGGAGTTCAAGAAAGAATTATGCTTCTCAGAAGTCGAACTACCCTCAGCCATGTAGTCCTGGTTGAGGGTAGTTCAATTTGTGATAAGCAAAATTCAAGTTTACTCGAGATATAATCTGCCTATGGTTTAAAAAACAGTAAATAACAGGAGCTGGGATTTTCTATTAATTTTTAGGTGAAATGACGGACATATACTGTAGTACATTCAGTAAACTTAAAGGAAACAATCTACTATCAGCATTAAGCACACACAAAATGTTAGCTGATATTTTGTCCAGTGTTTACACTATGGCTGAAATTTGGTTGAGTAATTTATTCTAGGGAGAACAAGCTCTGGACACCTGTGTTCATTTCATAGATTTTCTAAAGATGTGTGTATATATAGGAATAATATTTACACAAGAAAATCTCCTTTGTTATGGAAGAAGATATTGAAAATAATAGGATTCCTGTGTTACAGTGATACTGTATAGGCAAATTAGTTTTACTCAAAATCAGGTCCTAGCATAGACAATTAGAGATATATGAAAGAAGAATAGCATTGCACACATTTAATTGTATATGGAAAGACCAGTTTCATTAGTCTTTTTTGCCAATAAAAGATTTTATGTTATGGAATATTTTGTAGTATTTTGTCCATTCAGGGCAGGATGGAGCAAAAGGAACCAAGTATTTAATTCCTTCTTTTTGAGCTACAAAAAAACTTGGATTTTTGCATGGCCTTTCTTCTCTCTCTTTTTTCCCACCTCTTTTCAGGTAACTCAGGCACAAGGCAAGACAGAACGGCATCGTAGAGACTAACTGGTTCAGAGAGGTTTAAGTATTCATCGGTGACACTCTAGTTCATCATCTGAGGTATTCAGAAGTATGCACCTGATAAAAGTAAGTTGTTGCCTATGGAAGTTTATGTCTCCCTGAACCAGTTAGTCTCTAAGGTGTCACCCTGCCCCGCCTCCTGCCCGACTTCATTGTAACTCAGTTAACTGCCTTTCTCTTTCTGGTAATGACACCAAATGCCTAAAAACTAGTTTTACTGCTGCTGTAGAGAGGAGTAGTTGTGTGTGTATCTGTCTGTGTGGGAAATCACAGTCAACTACAAAACTATATAATGCCTTTGGTCACACCAGGGGAATATCCAGAGAGAGTACATTGGCATGGTTGTATGCTCCTTTCAGACCATGCCATAGAAACAGAAGCTGGAGACTTTTTAAGTCCCTGAGGCAGGTAAAGAATTCCATCCTCTTTCCCTTCCAGGCTCAGCAGCACATCTCTTCCCCTCCCACACCTACTGGTGTCACTATCCCCACTGTCTCCATCTGCTCTGGCAACGGATAGGAGCTCCAGAGCCATTCCTTTTCTACTCCAGCTTGGCTGCATGAAGAGCCAGGCTCATCTGGGGACAGCATTGGCAATGGGTGTGTTCTTCCTCCCTGCCTGTTCCCCCTGCTTGGGGAGGAACAGGCAGGGGGCCTGCCATAGATGCCAACTTTTTTTTCTTGCTGGTGGATGCTTGCAGGCATAAAAATAAATAAATAATGAAACATCACTTTTCTTTTAACTCATTGTATTCCCATGCCAAGCCCTGTGCATTCCCAGAAGAGGTAACACGTTACTGCTACCCGGCTCTGCAGCATCTATAAAGATCAGGCATTTTAGCTGGGCTTTTTTGTCGCTTTTATCTAATAGCTGATTGAATAAGGTTTAGCTAAAAGTGCCAAAAAGCCCTGCTGAAGTGCCTAATCTTTACAGGTGCTGCAGAGCTTGGTTGAAGTCATGCACTGCTTCTTCCAGTAAAGCACTTTTTTTTGTTTTTAAACATCTGGAAACAGCTCCATGGGTGCTGAGCACATGCTAAATCTTCTGTGAGTGCTTGAGCCTTAGAGCACCTACAGAGTCAGTGCCTATGCTGCCTATTGCTGCCGTTGAGCCCAGCTTCTTACATAGCCTGGCTGCAGCAGGACAAGAATGGCTCTAGAGCTCTGTCCTGCCCCTTTGGCAGCTGGAAATAGCAGGGACTACAGCAGTGGTAGGCAGGTGAGGGGGCGAATAGGAGGGAAGAGGGATGAGATGTGCTACTGAACACAGAGAGGAAAAAAAGAGGTGTGAAGAGTGTGCAATGGGGTAGGGGGATTCTTACCTGACTCAAGAACTTTAAAAAGTCTCCAGCTGCTGCTCCCATGGCATGGTCTGCTCATTCTAAGAAGGGGGAAGGTAGGATTGAAGGTGGAGTCACCCCTGTATTATCAGTCGCTGCCTCCATACTCCCCCCATTTCAACATCCTGGATCTGCCCATGGGCCATATTTTAGTTGTTAAAAGTTTTTATTAGTAATTAAATAATTGAAGGGCCCTATGGCAATATTACTGCTCTGTGCTTTAGTACTTTCTTTTGGAAGTACTAAAGCATGGTGCAGCAACTGACCATACTGTGCCATATGCTTGGCGCATGGTTATTTCTAGCAGATACTTTGCCGTAGTGGCACACTATAATGGAGGAGCACACCACAATGGGAAAGTGCACCATTACGGCAAAGTAGCTGCCGGTCACATGTAGACACCCGTGGACGTAATGTCTCCATAGCACATTGCTACAGCAGTGTAGTGTCACATGTAGACATGCCCAAAATGTATAAAACCACTTTTCTAAAAATAGGAGTGTTGTTGCAAAGGAGGAAGTTGGTGTGCATTGTGGTAAAGAACAGGAGGGGCTTTTTTGGTTCTTGATAGTCCAGATTCTCTCACCGTAGTTACATTTTGTGATCTTGGTCTGTAGGATAAATAATTCCATTTCCAGGAGATGATAGACTTCCTTAGAAAGCTTTAAAGGAAGATTCAGTGTCTTTATATATTGCCTGAGATGCAGAGTTGTTTTGACCATGCTTATCTAATCTGCAATGAATTATTTCCTCTGCTAAATACTGAACTGATTTTTAACTGTAATAATTCAGTAGCCTATTAAATAAAAGTATTTGAATAAAATATGGTATTTCTGCTAACCCTTCTCTACAAGTGTGAAGTAACATGCCCTTAACAAATCCTACTGCATAAAGACTCATAAATAGACAAGTATATTGAGTTATGTGCTGCCAATACTTCATTGTTGAGACACAGAAAGGATTTCTGTAGAACAGATGGCCCTTGTAGTGTTATCCAAACTGTTCATCTAAACTAACACTGTGTGGAACCTAATGCCCTCAGGCAAGGATCCGACCCATTTGCAAAGAAGCACCATGCTATCATGACAGATGGTTGTGTGTCTAGGTAGTCTAAAGACCATGCATCTGTACCAAGTACTGTTGTTGATTGCTCCCAGTAGAGAACCTTCAAATAGCTTATGGTTAAGGGATGTTCCTTCAGTAAGGGATGTTCCCTCATTTGAACAATACTTAATATAATAATATTTAATATAAAACAAAATTGTAGGCACATAAAACTTTTGCCCTACTTACACTGGGTAGAAAGAAAAAGGCAAGTTGGTCTGTCCTGGTATTGTTTAATATCTTCATTAATGATTTGGATGATGAGGCCGCATGCCCATTTAGCAAATGGCACCAAGTTGGGTGGTGTCATAGATGCTCTGGTCAAGGTAGGATTAAGAATGGTCCAGAATTGATTGGATGGAATTCAGCATGGAGGATTACAAAGTCTTGCACTTGGGACAGAATGATCACATACACAAATACAGTCTGGATGATCTGCAGAAAACGACCCAGTAGTCATCATGGACTATAAACTAAATATGAGCCAACAGTGTGTTCTTGTTGCAAAAAAAGGCCAGTAACATTGTGGGCGGCCTTAACAGGATCATCACTAGTAAATCAAGAGAAGTGATTTTCCCGCTGTATTTAACACTTCAAAAAAAATGTGGACAAAGTCCAATAGACAGGAACAAGCATAATCGTGGGCCTGGAAAATGTGACTTCTGAGGGCAAGCTGAAAAAAAATTAAGATTATTTAGTTTGGAGAAGAAATGACTGAGTGGGGATTTGATAACTGGCTTCAAATACCTAAACGGCCATTATATGGGGGTGGAGATAGACTGCTTTCAGTAGTAGGGTGCAGTGTACCAGACAAAGAGCAAGTTTTAAATTGCAGAAAAAGAAATTTAGGTTGAATATTAGGAAGAACTTTCTCACTGTGAGGGTGGTTAAATATTTGAATAGACTACCCAGAGAGGAATCTCCATCCTTGGACATTTTTGAGTGCAGGTTAGACAAACATTTGAGAAGGTTTAGTCAGGGATGCTCCTGCCTTGAGTAGGGTTTGGACTAGATGACCTCCCTTCCAACCTTATTATGATTCTGTGGTTAAAAGCTATCAAACAACTAGTCAGTGTTAGAGTCAAAATAAGTAGAGATGGAGCCCTAGGCAAACCCTGTGGGAGAGCAGGGGGTATGCACATGTTCTGAGAGGCAGGGCGTGCCGTGACAACAACAGCAGCCCTGTGGTTTACACATATTGGGAGCTCCAAATCAGTCCCCGACTGAGCTGCAGCCGCCATTGCCACCATGTGCTGTGCCCACCCTGGCTGTTGCTCTTAAAATAGCAGCAGCCACCAGCAATTGTTTTGGAGTTCCTGGCATGGGTAAAGCCATAGGGCTGCTCTTGCTGCCAGGGCATGGACTCTAGGTGGGTAGGAGGCAATTCTGGTACCCATCCTAACTTGGCGTCTAGGGTGAGTGCCCATTTAGCCCACTCCTAGTTATGCTGCTGACCAGGGTTCAGTTGAATAGATCATTAGGAGGCAGAAACTTCTTTGTTAACTTTAACCTAAGGAGGTCCTGACATTTATCTGTTTGTTTGTTTGCTTGTTTGTTTGCTTGTGTACATAATTTTTTTTAATGACATATGGGACCGAAAGTAATTAGTAGAAATGACACATTTGGGAATTTTAGGAGAACAAAATGGGAAGACAAGATAATAGGATTGTGAATGGTTACACCAAGTGGTGGCTGCTTCTTGGAACAATTGTCAATCGTGTCTAGTGTTAGTGAAATTTTTTCTTAATTCTTTCTAGTCAAAGTGTATTGACCACGACTACTTCCCTAATCAACTTTACTATGGATAAGGAGGGAGTTTCACAAATAAATCAAAAGTTATACTTTTAATCAGTTTACGATTGACTTTCACACACTTCAGAGAGGTTTGTTCCAATCCTCTTTGGCCAGAAGGTTGTCTGTGAGGCATAGACGTGAAGAGATTTTGGTAAAAGCAATAAGATCAGGAGAAAGAAAGTGTCAAAGGTAAAAGGAATATAAATTAACACCTGGGGCAGGTGGTTGTATATTATATTATGGAGGTGGAATGAATAGACTTATTTAAAAAAGGAAGTTTTAAAAAAAGAAATGTATGAAATCTAAGTGACTTAAAATAACAAAAGTTTCTTAAAAACAGACTCCATGACTTTGCATGAAAATCTTGACTTTCGTCTCCCAAGATTAGATAAGGTGGCACAGCCATAGCCATTCAACCATTTTTACGGCTGCTAGGGTGTCCTGGACACTGCTTCTCCATAGGGAATGTTCTACTAGTTAAGGTCCTAACAGTTCCCTTTATCAAGTAGAGAATCTATAGCCATCTTCTTTTTTATCCAGCTATGTTCGTTGTTGCTGACAGAAAGAGGATTAGTACAAGAGAATTCACCTGAATAAGAGAAATCTGTTGGAGGCCAAACCCCTTGGCTTTAAAGCCACTTTCCTCCAATGCAGCAAAGCCCAAGACCTGGTCCAGTATGTTTCTGATTAGAGCAAACCTGATACTTTTTTTTTTTTTTACCGATTCTTCATTTACTCTAGTTTAGCTGCAGTGAGGCTGAGGGTTGCATAAGTAAAAAGCCAGTGCAGGCAGAACCTACAATTGTTGATCAG
This sequence comes from Crocodylus porosus, assembly GCF_001723895.1. Taxonomy (NCBI): domain Eukaryota; kingdom Metazoa; phylum Chordata; order Crocodylia; family Crocodylidae; genus Crocodylus; species Crocodylus porosus. The sequence goes on from NW_017728886.1 coordinate 31,390,141, forward strand.
TCATTTTATAATTAATCTTTACAGTTAATTTAATTTGCAATTTTTTACAATATTTTCATTAAACTGTTTTTCTTTATTTAAAAAGAACCTGATATTGCAATTTATCTTCACTATCTATTCTTTATCTTTCTAGTATTTATATCTGTCAGTGAACCACATAGATACCACATATGTGTATTCCAGAGAACATGGAATGTATCAGCAGCTGACAAAACAAAATAATAGCCTGATGTTGAAAGGGAAAAGTTCCCTCTCCACATCAGTATAATATGCAAATGGTAGCTGAAAGTTCAATTTAAACAGGTCAGATAATACACCTGGTGGACTAGAGTCATCTCTTGTATAGGTATATAGACTTTTGCAGTGGTATAACAGAAATGAATTGTTTCCTGGGATTTGTATGTATGCATTTTCATAAAACTGTTTGGTCTTTGTTAAGCTGCACTGCCACTGTATTAATATAATATTAATTTACAGACGTAAATATTGTAATATAGATAAACTTTTGCAAAAAGTGGGGAAGAACAGGTTAGCGTTGTTTCAATTTAGGTATACCATTTAATGATTTTGAAGCTAGTATTTTGTTTACCTGAGAATATACTATCAATGTATAAAGTACAATGAATATGTGAATGCATGTTCAGTAGCTGGACCCAAAGGGACAGAATTCCATCTTCAGCTCCCTGTGTGCAAAAATGAAGTTTATTTCCTACCTATGGGGACTTTTTACCATCTTGTACCATCTACACTCTTCCCAGAGCCTGATGAAGGGACTTCGATCCTGAAAGCTTGCAGAAAAGGACAGTTTTCTTGTCATTTTCCAGTTGGTCTAATAAAAGGCATCATTTTGGAACCAAGAGTTCTAGTTTTTTGTATGTTGTTCAGTAGCTGTAGCAGTTACTGTGATATAGTGCAAGTAAAACTGGTTTTTATAGTGTGTATATTCATGTCAGTTTCTTTACTTCTCAGACTGCAGCATTGCAAGTAGAAGAAAAAGACACAAAACAGCTGAAGGAAGTAGTGGAAAGTGAACATGAAAATATAGTGTCTCTTGAGAAAAAAGAACTGCAAAAGAGAGAACCACAAAAAGGAGAATCTCAAAAGGGGCTAATAAGCAAGAAACCAAAGAAGACTCCTAGTGAGAAGGTAGAGTTTTTATTATTGTAATCCAACAAATTCTCTGTAAACATTGGATTGTCATGTCCAGTCCTTTGATGCCAGTGTATGGACCAAACAGAATGATTGCCTATTTAAGCTTTCAGTTGCTATAATAATAATATTTTGCATTTTGGTGGCCACTTTCATCCAAGGATCTCTCAGTACTTTAAATACAAAGGGTGCTTGTACATGCGATAAAATTGGCCTTTACAGCACCTCAATTGCCATTTTGCACCGCTTTAATGGCATTGCTATTTACACGTTTGGTGACATATTCCGCTTTAAATGGCTTTGTTATGTAGAAAGGAAAAACCCATCTGAGGTATTTTAGTTTGCTATGTAACAAAGCGCAACAGTGCACAGAGCACAAGAAGCCAACGTGCTCGGGGAAGCTCAGGCTTGGCAGGTTTCCAGTGCCCATGTGCTGTCCCTGCCACCTTCTCCCACTGCCAGCACACAAGACACCTTTCTGCCACCTTGCTGCTCTGCCCCAGGGGCAAGCCAGCTTGTTCCCAGGCAGGCCCAAGCGGCAAGAAGGCAGTGGGGATGGTGTTGTAGCCTACCTACCTTTCTCGTGGTGGGGGTGACAAGCTGCTGTTGGGCCGAGTGGTCTCTGAGCTGCAAGGAACCCAGTCCTTCCCTCCATGTCAGCAGCACCCCCCAGATGGTACTCAGTCGCTAGCACCGGCCCGGGCAGTCCCAGAGGGTACCACTACCCCAAAGGGTACCAGATCCTGCGCAGCTCAGGGGCTGTGCAACCCGGTGGCATCTTGTGCAGGCAGCCTTCACTGGGGGGGCGTGGAAAAAAGTGGCAAGGAGCCTGATTTTTATTTTTCTCCCAGAGCCTGCCTGCCTGCCTGCCTGAGCTGCGTAGAGCCTGGTGCTTCCCTCCATAGCTGCAGCATCCCCTGGGACCACCTGGGTGGGCTGCTAGTGGCTGGGTGGTACCCAGGGGTTGCCACTGCCACATAGTGAAGCACCGGGTCCTGCGCAGCTCAGGTGGGCAGGCAGGCTCTGGGAGGAAATATATATATATATCAGGCTCCTCACGACTTTTTTTTATTCCTCAGTGGAGCCTCCCTGCACAAGCTTCTGCCAGGTCACACAGCCCCTGCGCTGCGCGGGGCTCAGTGCTCTCCTCCACAGTAGCAGCGCCTTTCAGAATCAGGAGTAGAGTTAAGAATCATTAATACAGTTCTGTACTCTATTACTAGACCATACATTTGTGACTGGACAACACCATCCTTCCCCTGAAGAATTTAAGATTTGGGGTCTTGATCTGTCTTCCTTTCAAGGCAATAGGCACTTTACCATTTTGATATCAGTGGAATCAGAATCTGGCAAATATGGCACATTGACAATGGCAATCCCTCACAGTCAAGCATGATCAATACATATGACATATAGGATAAGAGTAAGATATTCTTGTTTGTTCTGTGATCTGTATTATACAGTATAGGCCACCAAACAGCTGTCAAACATTAATTATTCTTGGGTACTCCAGACCAGGGATAACTCTGAACTACCGACTTACAGAGTTAGAAGATTTTGTATCTTGAACTAATTTCTTGAAACACATTATTTTCTGACCCTAACAACCAAAACTAGAGAGAAGTAGTTAGCTACATTAGCCCAAGGTTATAGACACAGTCTATAAGGTGTCTGTAGATATTTAGGGTCACTGCCCTGCCTTTTGACTAACCAAAAATAGGAAAACTGATACCAAGAGCAAAACTTTATACTTTTTTTTTCATATTATACATACAAAATGAATAATACTTCTATTTATTTTTTGTAACATATTGAAAAGATAATTGAAAAGGGAGATGAAAAGAGAGCATTGCTTGCTGAAATTGAGAAGCTGAGAAAGTCTGAAGGTCGAGAGAGGCAACACATAGAAAGGTATTGGTCAGAAATTTTCAGACATACTCGTTTAGGAATTCTGCACATATTTTAACCTTTTTTCCTTTTTATTTTCTTTCTCTTTCTCTCCTTTTGCATTTCAGTCTTAAAAAGGAAGTTGAACAAGTCAACCGAAGTTGGGCAAAGAAATTTGAAATCCTAAAGAAAAGGTATAGTATTACAGCATTAATCATATTAATAAAATAGTTCTTAATTTTGCCTACACTGTAAGTTAAAAAATAAAGGTATATATCTATTTCACATATAGCAAAGTATGATTTAATATGGTTACCCAGACATTTGCCTTGCATGGAGTGGTCTTGAAATGAACAGAAACTGAATAAAAAGAAATAAGTAACTGTTTGGATAACATAATGCTGACCTGGTTGTAATTTGCCAGCCCTCTTTAGAGGCAGGCAAATTTTTATAATTAGTTTAATATTAATCAAGACAGTTGAGGAACCATGAAGATATAATAATAATAATAATCTGTTTCTAAAATCATTGTCATTAAGATATGCATTATTTACCACTGTCTGCCATATTACATTATTAAGCCTATTACAGAATCTTAGGGTATATTTCTGTTTCTCTTTGGTGCCCAGATGGCATTTTTCTGGCCACGAGTGTTTTTTGGCACCTATGCACAAGTTGAAATTCTGTTAACCCTGTGGTGTTGGTATGTAAACATGCCCACATACTCTGATCATGCACAGTAAGTTGCACACTGGCAAGGCATATATGTGGACTCATTGTGGATGCACATGTGTAAATCGGGGACTTTCTGATTCCCAATATGGTAGAGATTTCATCTCTGCATTGCTCTGTATCCATTTTAGCCAATGACTATTAAATATAAGGTGCATTGGCTCAGCTTCGAAAAAAGGACTGGAGAAGAAACTGGATAGTACCTAAGGTAGTTTCTGGTTATAACACTGTGCTGGAAAGTCATGCCTCCCACTTCCTGAGCATATATGCCCTATCCACTCAGCATTGGGGTTAAACATGGAAAATGCCTCGTCTGATATCTAAATATCTAATCTGGCTATATTTTCATAACTTATGGACTAGGGATATAAATATTATTCCAAAGATTAATTTAATCTCCTCTAATTATATCATAGAATCATAGAAAATTAGGGTTGGAAGGGACCTCAGGTGGTTATTTAGTCCAACCCCCTGCAAAAAGCAGGACCATCCCCCACTAGATCATTCCAGACGAGACTTTGCCGAGCCGGGTCTTAAACCTCCAAGGAAGGAGATTCTGCCACCTCTCTAGATAACCTGTTCCAGTGCTTCACCACCCTCCTACTGAGAAGGCTTTTCCTAATATCCAACTTAAACTTCCCTTGATGAGACTTGAGATCATTGCTCCTTGTTCTGTTATCTACTACTTCTGAGAACAGACTATCTCCATCCTTTTTGAAACCACTCTTCAGGTAGTTAAAGGCTGCTATCATATCCCTCCTCAGTCCTCTCTTCTGAAGACTAAATAAACCCAGTCCCTTCTGCCTCTCCTCATAAGTCATGTGCCCCAGACCCCTAACCATTTCATTGCCCTTCTGCTGGACTCTCTCCAACTTGTCCACATCCTTTCTATAGTGGGGGGCCCAAAACTGGACACAGTACTCCAGATTTGGCCTCAACAGTGCAGAATAGAGGGAAATAATTACTTCTCTCGATCTGCTGGTAACTATGGGCAACTGATGCCTCCTGATACTGGCGGGGCACCAGCAACTGATCACCAACTGGGGGGGTCCTGCAGCAGCCGATCACCACTGCCCATGGCAGTACCAGTGGCAAACCTGGAAGACCCACCAGCACTTCTCTCAGCACCCCCACAATCTCAGGGGGGGCACTGGCCATCGGGGGTCAATCTCAGGGGGGCACGTGCCCCTCCATGCTCCTCCTATGCATCACCTATGGTGGCAACAATTCTACTAATGAAGCCCAGTATGCTGTTTTCCTTCTTGGTAACAAGGGCACACTGTTGACTTACCTTCAGCTTATTGTCCACTATAACCCCCAGATCCTTTTCTGCAGAGCTGCTGCTTAACCAGTTGGTCCCAAGCCTGTAGGGATACATCATAGTATCATAGTACTTAGGGTCAGAAGGGACCTTGACAGATCATCAGGTCCGACCCCCTGCCTGGCCAGGAACAGGTGCCAGGGTCATATCACCCCAGCCAAATACCTGTCCAGCCTCCTCTTAAAGACCCCCAAGGAAGGAGAGAGTACCACCTCAGTTGGGAGCCCATTCCAGAGCCTGGCAGCCCTAACTGTAAAGTAATGTCTCCTGATGTCCAGCCTGAACCTTCTCTCTAACAGTTTGTAGCCGTTATTCCTAGTAACCCCCGGTGGTGCCCGGGGGGAACAGAGCCTCCCCCAATTCCCGCTGGTCCCCTCTGGTGAGTTTGTAAATGGCCACCAGATCCCCTCTCATCCTTCTCTTGTGGAGGCTGAATAGGTTCAGGGCCTTTAGCCTCTCTTTGTAGGGCCTACCCCGCTGCCCCTTGACCATGCAAGTGGCCCTTCTCTGGACCCTCTCAATGCTAGCTACATCCCTTTTGAAGTGCAGCACCCAGAACTGGACACAGTACTCCAACCATGACCTGATCAATGCTGCATATAGGGGAAGGATCACCTCCCTGGACCTGCTTGTGATGCATCTGTAGATGCATAACAAGTTGCAGTTAGCCTTACTGACTGCTTCCTCACATCGGCGGTTCATGTTCATCCTGGAGTCAACAATGACTCCAAGATCCCTTTCTGCCACCGTGTTGACAAGAAGGGTGTTCCCCAGCCTATAGGTTGGTTGCTGGTTCCTTTTTCCTAGATGCAGCACCTTGCACTTGTCTGCATTGAATTCCATCCTATTCTCATCCACTCACCTCTGTAATTTGTCTAGATCTAGCTGGATCCTGTCCCTTCCCTCAAGTGTGCCCACCTCACCCCACAACTTGGTGTCATCAGTGAATATGGACAGCGTGCATTCCACACCCACATCCAGATCACTGATAAAGATTTTGAACAGTACAGGCCCCATGACAGAGACCTTGGGGACTCACTCCACTGCCCACATCCCTCCAAGTTGAAAATGACCCATCCACCACCACTCTCTGGGTACAGCCATCTAGCCAATTTGCCACCCATCTGACTGTGTAGGCATCAATGCCTCAGTCACCAAGTTTTTTTTTAGGGAATGTGGTGGGAAACCATGTCAAAGGCCTTCCTAAAGTACATGGGATTCTTCCATCCTAAGTGCAGGACTTAGAACTTGTCCTTGCTGAACCTCATGAGATTTCTTTTGACCCAATCCTCCAATTTGTCGAGGTCACTCTGAATCCTAGCCCTACCCTCCAACATATTTACTACTCCCCCCAGCTTGGTGTCATCTGTGAACTTGCTGAGGGTGTACTGCATCCCATCTTCCAGATCATTAATGTAGATATTGAACAAAACCAGCCCTAGGGCTGGCCCCTGGGGCACTCCACTTGATACTGGCTGCCAGATAGACTTAGAGCCATTAACCACTACCTGTTGAGCCTGACAATCCACCAGTTTTCTATCCACCTTACAGTCCATTCATCCAACCCATATTTCTTTAACTTGCTTGCAAGAATGCTTGAGAGATGGTATCAAAAACCTTACTTAAGTCAAGGTATATCGCATCCACTACTTTCCCCAGAGCCAGTCATGGAAGGCAGTCAGGTTCGTCAAGCATGACTTGCCCATGGTGAATTCATGTTGACTGTTCCTGATCACTTTCTTCTCCTCCAACTGCTTAAAAATGGATTGCTTAAGGACCTGCTTCATGATTTTTCCAGGGACTGAGATGAGGGGAGTGCCTAGTTCCATGGATCCTCCTCCTTCCCTTCCTTCAAGATGGGCACTATATTTTCCAATTGTCCAGGACTCCCCCCAGTCGCCGCGAGTTTTCAAAGACCATTGTCTTTGAAAGCCCTACAGTGACATCAGCCAACTTCCTCAGCACCCTTGGAAGCATTGCATCCAGCCCCATGAATTTGTACACATTCATCTTTTCTAAATAGTCCCGAACCTGTTATTTTACCACTGAGGGCTGCTCACCTCCACCCAAAACTGTGCTGCCTGGTGTAACAGTCTGGGAGCTGACCTTGCCTGTGAAGACTGAGATAAAAAAGGCATAGAGTACTTCAGCCTTTTCCTCATCATCCGTCACTAAGCTGCCTCCCCCATTCAGTAAGGGACCCACACTTTCCCTATCTTCCTCTTGTTGCTGATATACTTACAGAAACCCTTCTTGTTACCTTTCATGTCCCTGCTTAGCTGTAACTCCAGTTCCGCTTTGGTCTTTCTGGGCACCTATACATGTGCAATAAGGCTGCTGTGACATGCTGTAATTACAGCACATTGAAGCAGACTTGGTTAATTCTTCTCATTTGATGAGCTTTAGTTAAAGCACCCCGCTGCCATTTTTCAGTGTGGGGACACTGGTATATGTGACACTCTGGGCACTTTAATTACGGCAGCTCTTAGAGCCGTTCTAATTAAAGCACCTCCTCCTCACCCCTGGAGCACGAGTATAAACACTCCCTGATTTCATCCCAGCATGCCCAAGCAATATTATTATACTCCTCCCTAGTCATCTGTCCAAGTTTCCACTTCTTGTAAGCTTCCCTTTTGTGGTTCAGCTCACTGAAGAGTTCTCTGCTAAGCCAAGTTGGCCACCTGCCATATTTGCTCTTCTTCCTAAACATTGGGATGGTTTGTTCCTGCACCCTCAGTAAGGTTGCTTTAAACTACAGCCAGCTCACCTGGACTCCTTTCCCCTTCAGACTGGTCTCCCAAGAGATTCTACCCATCAGTTCCATGAGGGAGTCAAAGTCAACTTTTCTGAAGTCCAGGTTTCATACTCTGCTGCTCTCCTTTTTCCCTTTTGTCAGGATCCTGAACTCAGTCATCTCATGGCCACTGCTGCCCAACTTGCCATCTGCTTCTACATCCCCCACCATTTTTTCCCTGTTTGTGAGCATCAGATCAAGAATAACATGGCCCCTAGCTGGTCTCTCCAACACTTGCACCAGGAAGTTGTCTCCAACACTCTCCAAAAACTTTCTAGATTGCCTGCGCACTGCTGTACTGCTCTCCCAGAAGATGTCAGGGTGATTGAAGTCCCCCATGAGAAGCAGGGCCTGTAATCTAGAAACTTCTGCTAGTTGTCTGAAGAAAGCCTTATCTACCTCATCCTACTGGTCTGGTGATCTATGGCAGACACCCACTACGGCATCACCCTTGTTGCTATCCCCTCTAACCTTAACCCAGAAACTTTCAACAGACCCATTGCCATGAAGCTGGGAAACTGAACGCCCAGAGAGTCACACCAGTAATCAAAAGTAGATTCTCAGTCTCCTGCAGGGAACCTGGGAACCAGGAACCCCTTAACTGGGCTCTCAAGGCCTCTAGGATTCCTCCTATGGAGCTGTGATTTAGAAATTGGAAGTCCAGGGACTGGATCCAAAAGTCTTTGACTCAATAGTATCCCCACAGTGTGAGCTGCCCCAGGACCAGGGTTTCTTCCATATTTGCAATTCTTAGGCAGCCAGCCACACCAGGATTTCTTAGCTGTGCATTAGGTAGCCTGGGAATCCAACTAACCAGGGCTCTTAGATGTCCAAACTCCCTGCTGTGGAGCCACAATTTAGAGCCTTGAGCCAAGAGCTGGGAACTCCCTGGCCTGGCCTTGGGAGTTGAGAAATTCTGGCTTCCCCAGCATGGGCAGCCTGTATAGGGGCCTTGTCCCAAAGCCACAGACCCTGCGAGAATGGTGATATAAAGGCAGTATTACCAACATTTTGAAGTCTTTCTTTAATAACCCAAGCTATGTTAAAGAGAGAAGAGTGCAATCTCAAATTTGACTTGAGGTGGAATTTCACTTACTGCCTGGATAATATGGCTAACTACCAGAGGCAATTAAAGTAAAGTAAATTGCATCTAAATCAGTTGAAGGTAAATGTGTTATCTTTTTATCTAAATCTAATTATTTTCAGACCATAAAGACTAATTTGGTTTGATTAAATGTTCTGTTTATGGCGAGCTGTATAGCCAGATTGTAGGAAATTTCTTGTTTTGCCTCAGTTTCTTCTGAGTTTACTGAAGTATTGCACATAGTGAAACCTTATGTTGTTTTGTTTCCCATGGAAATGTGACTGCCTGGAAAGCACACTTTGTTTTAGTTTCACAATGTTGTTAATTTTATAAATTACAATTATTCTTTATAATGCTCCTGTTTCTGTTGCATTTAACTGTAAAATATGGGAGCCCTCTTGTGGCCAAATTAATTCCTATAATGGATGAAGTATCTGCAAGTATTTTGCGAATATTAATATCTATCATATTTGTACTTGTAGTTACTTTTTAACTTTTTTCCATCAAATAAATTATATATTAAGTCTTATCAGTTGTCTTATTCTTTTTCAATTTTGTGACTTTCATGCTCATGAAAAGTGCCACCATAATACTAGAAACTGAAAACCTGTTTAATTTACAGACACAAGCAACATAGCAATACAGACTTCCTTACCCATTTGCTAGGACTGCCATGAAAGAAACCAGATAGCATTAATTGTGATGCAGATTTTTTAGATGAGGACACTTTTACGTCATTAGAAACTATCATTGGACCAACACTTTATTTTGATTAACCCACCAAATAGTTACCAGAGAGAATGGTTTTTCAGACACTAGGACTTGGGGCAAGATCGTGACTGGTGATTTTGGGACTGAAGACTCTATATCCCGAGAAGGAAAGGGGAAAAAAAAACTTGAAGCAGAACTTTTTGCAAGTAATAAAAGCCAATTGAAAACCCATCTAAATATATAATTCTTAACATTCATTAAAAATCAGTTGGTGTATATTCAGAAAAGGGTAAGACTACTGAGACAGTCAGACTGTAGTATATTGCTTATTTGATTCTTTCTACTCCACCCCATTCAGAATTCTGTTTGTGGTTTTATGGGTCTTAGCAAAAGGTAGTCAAATTAGCCCTACACATCTCATTTAATTTCCTCATTTAATAAAGCTGTTCTTACAGATCTCTCCACTTACAGATCTCTCCACTTAATTTTCACAGTAGATGAGAGGTTATTTACATTTCTTCTGCTACTAACAATCTAATCAGGCTTCAAAACTGGCTGGTTGCAATAGCCCAGAGCTGACTAGGCCTGATTTCTAAAATAGTTAAAATATTTTAGCACTTCTGTGACTCTGCCTGAAGATCTCCAAAGTTTTCATTTTTTTAAAACTCTCTCAAAAAGTTCATAATTCAAAAGTTATCTGATGCAATTTAAACCCTCATGAGCTACATGCAACCCATGAGCCACCATTTGTACAGCCTTTCCTCAGACTAGCAGTTTGACTGAAGTTTGTTTCCTAAAACTCCAACCAAATTAGTACTCCTTTCTAATCACCTTAACACACTAGTTCCTAAGTAGTGGTATATATGTGTCTAAATATAAATAGCATGTATCCCTTTGATTTAAGGATACAATCCCAAGTCCCAAGAGTTTATAATCAAAGGGAGAAACTTATAAATACCAGAAGGAAAGAAGGAAAATGCAGAAGGAAGAATGAAAAATATTGTAAATTTCTCCTCTTTTACTCTAAAATGTGAACCGTTTTAGGATGTTTAGATCTCAAAAGTTTTTTTTCTGTAGCACGCAGTCCTTGCAAAAAAACTGAAAATCCTAACAGCTGTTTGAAGTACAGCACTGAGCTGGACTTTGAGAAATTAGCTGGCAGTTTTCACTGCTAAGATAGAGTGTTAGAACACTGGAGTTAAAATTCAGTAGATTTCAAACAGGTGAAGAGCTGTATTACGAAGCTGTGCAAGTGTTGCATTCCTCAAAGATTTTTCAGTTCTACACGATTACAGTATCAGTGCCATGGATGCCAAACCAGACTGGCCTTGTGGGCACATAAATAGGATTTAAACAGAATACTGAGGAACAAGCCACAAAAAATGATTAAGATCAACCCCACTCCAGCAGCTGCAAAACTGGCTATGTGCATAGATTAATTATTGATTCCATTTTGTCCTGGAAACATCCCTAAGTGCCTATGCTTGGGCAACTGCACATACTCAGAAGTGATCCAGATCAGTTGGCAATGTGACTAATTCCTGCGTAAGTGCTTTTGTAACCTGAATCAGTTGGGGAGGCACCTAAAGTCACTGGAAACATACCTGCCGTTCAGTAGCAGAGGAGGAGCAGGAAGTGGAAGTATCTGCCTTTTGTCTGATATCCTAATAGCTAGAGTACTAATTTGGGAAGTAGGAGACCTGGGGTCTAGGCCCTCCTCATTTTGAGGGTATTAAAACCCACTTCCCAGGAAAGTGCCCTAACCAACAGGTTAGGGAAACTCTTGGGGCATCTGTACATGTGCTCTGGGATGGGGAGGAGGGACATTTTAATTAGAGCAGCTGTCAGAAGTCGCTCTAATTAAAACACCTGCAGCATCTCATGCATCCTGCATCCCAAATTTCAAAATCACAGGAGGGGTGCTTTAACTAAAGCTTGTTCAACAAGCCATTTTAAAATGTGGAGACACTGAATACATGAGACACTGCAGCATGTTGGAGCGTTCTGATTAGAACACTCCAGCAGCCTCAATTAATTGAGTAGGAACAAATGTAAAAGTGCCCCTTGGGTTCCAGCTAGGCTGGGAGAAGGAGCAGGGGGAGTGGGAAGCAGAGGCTGCAGGGAAAGAGAGGAGAGGGAAGGGGCATGGAGGGGGAGCAATGAGGGAAGGAGGGGCCTGAAACGAGGGACAGGCAGGAGGCAGAAATGTAAAGGGGGGGCAGGCACAAGGAGGGGACAAGATGCTTGATACCTCCCACCCCCCACTGCCTACCCCACTGCAGCAATGGGGAGATAAATTAAAGATGACCCTCTAATAATTAGATTGTATACACAGAAAATTATAAGATTTATTACTGGGGGGGTCATCTTAAATTCATTGTAGTCTGAGATTCAAGTAAATGCAGTAGTTTATTTCTTCAGTAATATAGGATGCACAGAAGCTTTTCATTGCTGCTTTCAACCTAGTTTTTTTCTTTCCTTTATTGTTTTCATTTGTGTTCCTGAAAGTCTATAATAGGTTATATCAGTAAAATAAGATGTCTTTCATCATCATCAAATGTTCTTTTTGAATTGTTGTTTTTTTCTTTTATGAAACAAGACTTAAGATACTAGAAAAAAGTTACTGTATTTATACTTTTATTCATCATTATACCTTTAATGTAAAACATAAAGCCATTCTTAGTCTGTCATTTGTAGTCTACAACAAAATGAAAATTTTGGAATGCAAAACCACTGAGAAGTGGTTATGTAATGATTTGAGGAAGAAGGTCAAGAGAGAAAAAATTAGAGGAACTAGATGTTGCATTTGTCTTGGGTTAAGTTGTGCCTGTGTTTGTCCCGGGATTGGCATATATACACAGCAGTCTTCCAGTCAGGGTTTAGTGAGCAGCTACATACACTGCTGCTTTTCTGCCATTGATTTAATTATGCAATCTTGGAGCAACTGTTCAGATGCACTTCACAATGTTGTGGTACAAGCTGTTAGCACTTCTTATTCCAAGAACTCTTTTGTGGGGTTGTCCTTGAATAACAGGCATATGTCTGAAAGATTGAACTTTGTCCCAGGATAAAATAGTTCCCTCCCAGGACAAATGCAGTATCTGTTTGTAACCTGAGTAAATTAGCTAAAAAGTCAATGGACATGAGATTAGAGAGGACAAGCAACTTTTGAAAAGGAGAAATAATAGTTTTGAACTGAGTCCAGAGATGAGGAGGAAGTCACTGAAGGACAACAAATACAAATAAGGGGCTTGCTCAGTTCCCTTAAATGAGAGAAGCTTAGCCACAGTATTTTTGAACTCCTGGTCAAAATTTAAAAGAATAGAGTTTTAAAATGTAATTTAAAAGAAAAGAGTTGAACTGAAGACCTGAGTTGTGCTGAGTGCTTACGGATATAAGTAGGATTTTAAAGAACATGCCTTAAAACTCAAGCTTTAATCTTAATAGTCCTACAAAATATATGAGATAGTTCAAGTTACCAGTCAGTGGCCATGGAATTATAATCCATGTTTTTAAACAATCCAGAAGTTGAGGCTCTTGTAAGGTCTATATTTTGTGTACAGCTTAACTCTAGATTAAGTAGCAACCAGTTTCTTATGTCAGAAAAAGGTTACTTTACTTCATTTTTTTCCTAGTTAATATTTTGAAAATCAATAACAATATTTTAAAATTAATTCATTGTAACGATTCAAAAATATATTAAATCACTACATTTTATAATCTCTATAAAAGCATATTTATGATTTGAATTAACACATTGTCCCTTTTTTTTAGCCTCCATGCCATTAAGAATGAGATGTTTCTTAGGCAATCTCTACAACGTCAGTCAGCATCATTTAACCATGCGACCGTCAGTCAAACAGTATGTAAAGACAACTAGGCAATTGTTTTGTTCCTTTTAGTGGTTTGGGAGAGGATGGGAGGGTTGGAAATTCTTTCAACTTTTTAAATACAGCATAAAGTCAGACAAATTTGAAAGTAAGCAGTATAAAATTTATGAGGCAGTGCTTGAAATATAGTGTATATTTATCTGCATGTTCACAATTCCGTGTTGCTTACACTAATTATGTACATAATTGTAGGTGAAATTCAGGGATGGGTGCTCTTGTTGGGAGGCAAGTTTAGGCAAAGATCACAGTGTCTTGTACACCACAAATAATACTATTTTAAAATCTTCAATTAATCTGAGAACTAAGAGCATGACTGTAGTTTGCCCAAGGTACCCATATAGGAAAGAAAGGGGTGGTAAGGAGCTCCTTTGCTCAGGGAGTTATTTGCATTGTGTCACAACACATTAAGGAACAGCAGTCTTCAAGGAGCCATTAAGTCTCCATTAACTTCTTACAGAAGTGGGTGGGATGACAGAGTGAGAGAAGTTTTAATTCTGGCCTTTTCTTCTCCTCCAAAACAGCTGCCATTACAGCTGAGATGTCTTAAGGAGGAAGTAATCTAAGCTAGGTACCCACACAGATAATTCGCCTTTGGATTAAAGAAAGACTGAGAGGGTCAATCTTATGAGTCCTTTGAGTCTTAAATTAAATCTCAATTCTCTAGATTTCAGAAGAATCACAGTTCAATCCCTGGTCCACTTCTGCCCTGGCACAAATACTTACTGCCCTATATTCAAGACAAATTGTATTCTTACAATGTAACTCTAGGGAATTGGATAGATACATTCTATTTAGACGAGCACTTAAGGTGGAAATTTTGGTAAAATAGAACTTGAGAGTTTATTAAACATATTTATTACATGGCAGTTGAGTTTATCCAGAGGAAAAAAACTTTTATTAGCAGAGGTGCTTGCATTTTGATGTCAGGGCAGTGTTTTGATGTCCTTTTGCTTCAGGTTGGTCACAGCTGTAGTGGGCCACAGTTCTTCTATCTACTAGACTTTTATCACCTGCACAATAGAACTTGACATAACAAAAGAAGTCTATAAAACCTGCAGTTGAATGCTTCCAATTCAAAGACTGTGTCAAAGAGTACTTCTGTTGGATCTAACTTATTTTAACTGCAGATGCCTATCCTAAGGAATAAAGATATACATCCACACTCAGTTGGCTCCAAGGAAATGAGTGAAGTCATAAAATACCCTACATTCCCCTAACTTATAGTTCAAAAGGAAAGTCAGTAAAATCATTCCAGATTGAGAGGTCATGCAAGAAGTGATATAGCAATTTAAGACCCAGATAAACAGTTTAAGACCTGGGGAGACAAAGGCCTGGCTGCGATGATATAGTTGGGGCTGGTCTTGCTTTGAGCAAGGGGTTGCACTAGATGACCTCCTGAGGTCCTTTCCAACCCTAATGTTCTATGATTTTATTATTCTAATTCTGATTGTACCTGCAAAGAAAAAATATCATCAAGAGAGCTACCCCTTTGCTTAAATTTAAGCATGTATTTGAATGCCTTGCAGAACAGACTTTTAATGCATAAAAGCAGAATATATGCTGCAGAAAATGTCCATTTGTTGCAGAATCAAATGTAGAATTTCTTGATAATGATGAAATTAAATTAAAATATTAATGTTGCATTTACATATTTTTGTATTAATCCATACTTTTTACTAAGTTCACACCAAATGCAGCTCTGGATATATTCCATTCTCCTAGTTATGAAAGAGATGTTTTAATTCAACCATATATGAAACCACATATTTTTTAAGTGTGTCAGTTGTCTGTGTCATTATTCTACGTATTCCCTATGTAATCAGATGAATAAGACATATACCATTTCAGTATTTTATTAATATTACTTACTTATATGCCAGTATATAGGGTCTTGAGCAAAGACTGTTTTAAACATATTTAATTTGTAGTTGATATGTTACTTTCAGGTTGCTGTTCCTCTCTGTATTGAAACTGGTTCAAGCGAAATGAAGATGGATAGAGGTGGTTTATATGTGCCCTCACATTTGGTATGCAACCTAATTTTTCATTAAATGTAAATTATGTTCTAATTTTTTCTGTGATTAATGTGCATAGTACAATTTTTGACAATTTTGAAAAGTATGGGATCAGATTTTATGTAAGAATCAAAATCTATGGTTTGTACAATGAAAGACTGATTTGCTGATTTTTTTTTTTTAATAGCGGCCAATGCTTTGTTGTACAAATCTGAAAATTCTCTGTGCTGGTCTACACGCTAATAGTCCTTTACAAGCACTGTTTACTTTTACATGAATGCAGGGATTTTTACAATACAAAATTTTCAGTGTTAAATAGTGACTGTGTAATAGGGCTACTCTTATATTGTATTGTTATTGTATGCATTTGATAATAAATACAAGATTCTGTTTTAACTATAAGGTATTATTTACAAACAATTCTAGGCTTTTATGGTTGGAGATATTGCCTTCTGAGTATGAATTGATATAACTGTCATAAACAGTATGAAACAAGAACTGTATGAGCCTGATAAGGGTCAGCTCTGACTAAAATAGATAGGAATCATGCACTTAATTTGGGACCACAGTAACTGTTTTTTGGCAAATGTTTCTGTCAGTTCCGTGGGTTTGTTGATTAGACTTCCGGATGACAGATATTTAAACATTAAAACTTAAGATGACAATAAAATAGATGTAGTTAAACAGAGTGAAATGGAGTATTAAGAGCCTGGGACCAGCATGGTATTGAAGTTTAATGAAAATAAAACATTGTTGATGCCTTTTAAAAAAAATGAAAAAGTAATACCAAACTTTTTGTTAGAGTTGTTGTATGGAATTCAAGAGAATACACATCAAGGTTATAAAAACAACTCTAGCTCTCCATCTAAAAATGCAATTAGCTTACACAGATTTTTAAAAGAAAAAGAAAAGATTAGCAATAAGTAAAAAAAGTCTGAATGGTATCCATCTGTCACATAGCTTTCTCTCAGAAAGCTGTATGTGAAAATATAAACACCTTAATCACATTCATACAGAGACTGTGAATGATCTGTTCTTCCATAGAATTATATCTATTCTACCAAATCAAATAATATAATAAATTTAATAGATGTCTCAGCTAAAATCTTTGGGCACCACTTGTTACACCATCTCATAGCATGGGTAAAAAGAGAAAACATATTATATGAACATCAGACTGGATTTGGGGATATTCCGCTATTGATACCATATTTATCCTTTGGTTTTTCAAATGCAAATACATGCAAATGTACAAATCAGCATTGTATGTTGCATTTGTTGACCTATCAAGAGCTTTTGATGGTATAGATAGAAGTAAACTTTGGGAAAAATTGTTAAATTATGGGATTGACCCTTCTCTTTTGCATCTGCTGATAGAATATTATAGAGATATATGGGCCCAAGTTAGGTGGGGCCTGAGAGGGCGCACTTCCACAGAAATTTCAGATACAAAAAGGGGTTAGACAAAAGATATATTTTGGCCCCCTTGCTATTTAAACTTTATATGAATGATATTATTGGAAACATGCAGGATGCTTGTTTTCATTCTCCAAAATTACTAGCAACCCCAATCCCTATTTTAATGTACACAGGTGACACCATCATACTGTCAAGAACTCCCATCGGATTACATAGATCAATTACAACTTTTAAGCATCTTTGTGTACAAAATAACAAAGTTAAACCATGATAAATCCAAAATAATGTTTGATGAAATACCCATGGAATATGGAGAGAATCAAACTCGAAGTTGTTAAAACCTATAGGTACCTGGGTGTGATGTTTACAGCTTTTCCATCATGGAAACACCACGTTCAGTTGGTTAAAACTAAGGCAGCCCAATCAGCAGTGGCTAGAAAGAAATTTTATGAGACCACAGCAGGACAATCAGTCCAAGCTCTCATATTAACATATAAAGCCAAAGTTGCGTCCCAGAACCTGTATGGTGCTGATGTGTGGGGCTATGCCACCAGTAGTGATGTAGACATACCTCAGAATAAGTTTCTTAGGGCTCTTTTAGGTCTTCCTTCTTCAACTCCCACATCCTTCTTGAGATTAGAGATGGGATTAGATTCCATTTTAACTAATATTATTATTAGAATGGCAGGATTCTGGTTTAAAATCCTGCCTCTTCTACTGTCTTGCTTGCTCAAATTATTCTATATAGAAGATATCAATAATCCCCCTTCTCTTCAACCTCCCTGGCTAGCTTTTCTCCACACTTTTGCATTTTCCAGAATAGGACACTATGTCAAAGACAATGAAAGACTCTTCTCCCCCATAGAAAAGATTCAGGTTTTCCAGAGGTCCCAAGATGTTGCCAGGCAGAATGATTTTGCAGTGGCTAGGACTACTCGCATTGCCCCTCTGTATATTCTTTGGAAATTAGATTGGGGAGACTGGGGGTAGAGAAAGGTATTTACAGCTGCATCTCAACAATAAATGGCAAACCTCTTTGACTAGACTTAGGACCAAACAGATGCCCACAGCTGTTTTGGCTGTTCGTAGATTTTCTATTCCAAGGGCGAAAAGATGTTACCCAGCCTGTCTAGGAGTTTTGGAAGATACTATTCATTATGTTTTAGAATGTCCTTTATATAATGAATTAAGGAGAAAGCATTTATCACGGTTCTTGCAGAAATTGGCATACTTTTCAAACAGAGAGAAATTAATATGGCTCCTCCAGGAAACAGATCCATATTTAGTAAACCATCTTGCAGTTTTTGCTTACAAGGCTGAAGCAATCAAAGCTAAACAACCTTTACTGTTGATATGACCAATAAACTTTATCACTATATTTGTTTTTTACTGTGTTAATTGTGGACTATGCATAATATTTTTATAACTTCATGATCTGATTTATCACCGTATTTGTACTTGGTTATGTTAATTCTAGGAGTAGGAATAATGCTTTTATAATGATTGGCCCTGTTTTATTATTACATTTGCATTTCTATTAATTTTGTTTAAATTTATATTATGCTTATGTGTCTGTTATGTTGCTATGTTATGTTGTTTTTGGGAGAATGGCTTTCAGCCAGAATCCCTAAGAAACTGAATTGAATGAAATCAACTTAATCAGCTTATGATCAGCCTTAACCAGAAAATGTTCCCCTACTAGCCACAGATACCTTCCCAATCATCTACAGAGAGAAAAGAAAAGAAAGGGAGAGTTACAGATGTTCAGATTACAGTTGGAACAGAAATGTACAATTTGTATGAAGATGGTGAGTACAAAATTTGGGGGGGAAATAATGTACTTTGTTATTTCGTTATGTATTTCTAGCTGCATAGCTTACAGTTTAGTGTGATCCTTTTTATTTCTATATTCTGTCTTTGATATGGCATGAATCTGAAATCCAGTTTATCCCATTAGCCAATAGTCAGTGGTACATTTTCAGTAACATTTATGAGTACAGGATTCTTAATATGTAAGAACCCTGTATTTAATTCCATCCATACTCTTCTGAAAAGATACACCTGAAGGGCTTCCATAGTGTTTTTATGAGCACACCTTATTATCAGACAAGTGTGAATATGTGATATTTTAAAAGTAATGCAACAGTCTGATGAAAGGCAAAACACTTTTAATTCTTTTATAAGCATTAGGAGAATTATGAATTGTATTTATTATCTAATTTAACAGTTTGTTTAATGAAATCTCAGGGTCCTTTATCTAGTAAGGCATTTAAGCATGTCCCTAATGTTATACAGGTCAGTACTGTATTTTATCAAATCTCAGACAAGGTTTTTACCCCAGTCAACATAGGAGGGAAAGCCCCTTGTCTTGGATTTCAGTAAAAAGCAGGGTGGCAAGCAGCTGCTGTGGTTCCAGCTCTGACCCCAAACCTGGCCTCAGGATAGGAGTTGGAGCCACAGCCACTGCCAAGCTCCATCACTTCTTTGCCCCTTGCAGCTGCTTCTGCCCCGACACCACCTTCTCAACTCCCGCCCTCCCCCTCCTCCCCCCATCACGCAGTTGTGGCTCTTGCTCTAGTCCACTCCAGCTAGAGACAAGGAAGACATTGTGGCTCCAGGCCCTGACCAGGCAGGCAGTGGTTGGAGCTGTCACCACCACAACCACTGCTGCCTGGGTGGGCACAGGCTGCAGCTAGAGCCAGGGGGTACAGGCATGGGGGGGAAGGTGGCAGAAGGGACAAGTGCTGGGGCCAAGGTACAAAGGAGACAGGGCATGGATCAGGTCACTTGACTCCCTTGCCACCTGCACCACCACCACCCACCCCCCTTGCTTCTGCTTTCCCTGCTACCGTGGCTGAGGTGGGATGAATTTAAGACAATTTTCCAATAATTGGATTCAAGACATGAAAAATTATAAATTATAAATCACAGATATAATTTTCCATTGTCTAGCATCTAACTATGTGGAGGGGTCATCTTAAATTAGAAGTCATCTTGGATTTGGGTAAATATGGTAACACCACTGAAATCCAGAAACTTCACTTGTCTAAACTTAAGCACGTTTAAATGCTTTGTTAGACCAAAGCCACAGTATGCATACATCTCATTGATAGTGTGGAGACTGAAACTAGATACCACCCTTACCGTTTGTGAAAATAAGTCAGTCATTTGGTTGTTTGGGTGGTAGTAGACTAACAAACAAAAAAAACCTGATTAAAACGTTTACATTTGGCAATGTTCTGCTCTTTCATTATGTTTTCATAACTCCACACCGTTTCCATCTTTGATGCTCGTAAGTGCAGAGAAAACCTGCATACGGTTTTGGAAGTTAATCTTGTCAAGTCAATTGTGTAGAAGTGGCATTGCAAGTCTTTTGTAGTCTTCCAAGTCAGTAATGTTGCCAGCTTGCCTGTGGAACATTACTTCATAGGATCTGCAAAGTACTTACATGAGTATGCTCATTGTTCTCAGAGGCTTCTAGTCCTGTCACTGAAAACCTCCTGTCTCCTTTGTTGTTTGTGTTGGCATTAGCTTATTCTGTGTTATTTACTGAAATAATACCATTGAGCATGTTATTACTATGTACCCTGGAGGTAGTAACTCAAAACTGTGTTGTGTCCCATTTCACATACTACCATCTATTAGGCCTATGAACTGATGCTAAACTTTCAAATAACTAACTTCTCTCTTCATGGCTAATGATCTCTATAGCGTGATTTGCAGTATCACTATCCAGAGGGTTTTCTTCATGACTGAGGGTAAAGGAAATGCCAGACTCTGAACCTAAGAAGTGCTGTATTCAAGAGGACTTGAATCTGTGCAGGCTTGAATCTGGCTTCCTTTTGGTGGTGATTCTCAATCAGGTCTGACCCAGAGAACTATTTTTCTTCCTCCTGGAGGAACTGAACTCAATATCCCTAGTTCTTAAATTCAGAAGTCATTATCCCAGAGGGAATGAAGTCTATTATCCCTGAGTATAAGATCAAGAACCTTTGAGGAATCCTTGTGTACAGACATTTTGCACAGGGTGAGGGGGTAAGTTGGTGGGTGCATGTGTGTGTATGTGGGTATGCATTCCTCTGTAGTTGCAAGTAATTCTCTGTGTGCTACGTACCACAGAGATGAAATGCTGGTTAGAGCAAACTGAAACAGCATGCACCAGCAAGGAGCCCAAAAATTTCACTCAGAAAAGAGAATTAGTTTCATTTCTGTGCACTTGATCACAGACTATCTGAGATATGTACAGACATTTCTCAGATACTGATGAAGCAGGAAACTGATGGTCTCCATAGCATCAGTAACTTTATTGATCGGTTAGTAACATTATTTATTAGTAAACACCCATGTTTCTGTGCAACTCTGCCAACTTTAGAAATTGCTTTGGCCAAAGAGGGAATTTCCTCACTGCAGGAAACAAGCATAATGCCTCACATATCACATTAGAGACAAAACTTTCTGAATAGCAGGCCTGCATGCTATTTGTAAAACTGTTAAACGTGCACGAAGTGACATTTGAGTCCACTTGGCATACTCAACAGATAATGTTTAAATGCAAAGAAGCAGTTGGGAACCTTAATGAGGCACAACTAAATGGACTTTAAAAAAGAGGCATAGGACATTTTGAGAGACTAGAATCATCAAATCATAGAATCAACGAGTCGGAAGGGACCTAGACAGATCATCTAGTCCGACCCCCTGTCATGGAGCCTCCTCCTCTATCTCTACAGAAGGACTTCTGATCCCCTCTATCTCATGGGACCAATGACAGGTCTATTCTGCTTCTTCTCACCTGGGACTGACTCCCAAAGCCTCATGACTGGTATTTTCTTCTTTCTTCCTCCATTCATACACAAATTCTATGTGCTGTTATTACAAAGGGTGTGTGTGAGGAGTGGGGAGACAGATATCACAGAACCATGATTCTTTGGCTGTCTCTTTTCAAACTCTGACACCACTCCATCATGCTTGGGGGCTAGCAGGCCTCCCACTGCCATCTTACTTTTAGCCTTTTCTTTGTCTAAGTAAAAGAGAAGTCAAAGAGTTACATAAGCAAATCATAAAAATAGTCATTCCCAAGTGTAATCAACAAATCAGATGCAGGCTGTTCCCTTTCTTCATTCTTCCACAATCTACATTGTTCCACAAAGAATACCAATACTAATACTAATACCAAGTATATTTAAAACCAAAAGGCAAACTACATATTTCAGTTTCCCATAGAATACATGTGTATGTACTGAATTTAAGCCATTCTTACTGAGTAGTGACTGAATGAGGTACAAAAACAAAATGGACATTTTTCAAGGTACTAAAATTAAATAATTTAAATGTGGCTATTTAATAATTGAGGAACTTCAATCTGCTGGTTTTAATACTGAGTGGTGTTCACCATTGCCTTGTATAGGATCTAAATATCAGTATTTGATTCTGCCAGCATTTCTAAGGCACATCATCAACCATGACTAAGTTTTTCCCTATGTATTACTGAAAAACAAGGCTAGTCTTGCAAAGCTGTTCTACTCATGCTACTTTGATGCTTTTCAGCGGTCCCATTATGATGGAGCTAGTGATAGCATATATAGACATTTTGCTTCTGTTGCTGTACTGCTTCAAGGAACAAACTATTTTAACTCAGCAAGTGAAACTTCCATAAGATTGTTATTGTTAACTCGGGAAAAGGCTTCAGACAAATTTTGAAAGTTGCTGCTTATCACCACAGAACATTTGATGTGCTTCAAAAACTACAAGAACCATGGTGACATTCAAAAGCAAGAAAGAAGAAAATGTTGTTTTGCCGGACAACACTACTTCAAGGCCGCTGCCATGAACACATTGAAAATGTGCCCTTACATAGAAAAAATTCACAAATCCAGCTATGTAAAATGAAATAATGGAAAATATGCCTCTTAAAATTGTGAAAAATATTTCTGAGTAAAAATTTGGATAATGATACATAATTATGATAAATGAAAAAAAGAGCTTCTCCAAAAATAGAGTGTTTTTATGACCATGATATCTTGGTGACATGGATGTTCATAAATTACACATTGGATTATGCAATGTAGCTTTGCATACATAAAGCAAATGTAATCATATCAATAAGTGAAGCTATAATAGAACATTGAAATGTAAGCATTGACAACTATTGCAGATATGCTATGACGATCACTAATAGGTAAAGGTTAGTATCAGGGGCCGTGTCTACGTGAGACACTTGCGTAACCAAGTACTAAATGACTGCGCAGTAACCGGCAGTAGCATCTCTGCATGGCTTCGAGGAGATGCTGTCTGCGCAGTAGCTTGTTATGACTGCGCTGTAGCATCGCATCACAGTTCATACCCTACAATGCTACTGTGCAGTATGAATGAGCTATTCCACAGCAGTAATGAGGTACTGCACAGTAAACATCTGGTGTTGACACGGCCAGGCACAGCAGTCAATCTGTAATGGAAGTAACCACCAACAGCAACTACATTTTGCTATGGACATGCTTTACGTTTGACAGTACCTTATGAAAAGGTACTATACTCCTGCTTTTGCTTACAAAAAGGAAACCTTAATTTTAAAATCAGATTAACAAAATGCCATATTTCTGGGCATAATATATGGGGTTTTAAGTACATTACTAGGCACCTGTATCTGTCCAACAAGATGGACCCTCAATGCAGATGCATTGGCATCCATTTCTGAGAGCTTACTTGTGCACTGGGAAACTTGGGAGGTTTTAAATGATGCAGCAGAAGATATAGATCAGCTGAATTGGGATATAGCAGCTCAGATGAAAAGTTTAACTTTCTCTGTGGTACTGCGGGAAGCTAAAGTATTAACCATAGCCTGTCTGTAGGTGTTGGATATTTCAGTAACAGTAACTTTTTCAGCAAACAGCTCTTATAATAAAGACAATTTAGTCTATCCAATACAATGAAAACTTCTGCTCTATTCTGGTAGCTAATCTATTAGAAAAGTTTAAAACTGGAGAATGTCAAGAAGCCTGAGCTTCCAAGGATGAAAAAGGTCCCAAGAAAATGTAAATAAGGGACACCTAGATTCATCAAAGAAGTTGCATAAGTACATCTACTGGAAGGAATTGATTTGTGGTGGCCAATATTCAGCCAAAATTTGAAGAGACTCCAAAACTTCCCCAAAATCTTTACACATCCATAAAAACTGCAGACATAATAGAAATGTAATTTCAAGATACATGTTGGGTTTATGGTTTCAATTTCATGATCATCTGATTACTAACCTGTATTAATTGCAAGTAAAGTGTCATCTTATAGAAAGAATGGTTGAAGTCAGTTCATAAATACTTCTCTTCACTCAGCCAAACTGAATGTCAGATGTTCTCCAAAGTGGTGAAATTGATAACGTCTACTTTGGTGACACTGACAGCCATTGCTGTACGTGAGAGTAGTTGTAATTATACGTGGCTGTAATGCACAATGGAAAAATCATGTGTAGGATTTTATAAGAACACAAGAGCAAAACTGATTACTTATAGCTGACATATTTGGAAGAATTCACAGTAAGACATCCAAGATGAAGAACTTTCTGAGATCTGAAAACTAACCTTTCAAGTTTTAAAAAGTAGTACTTTAACAAGTAGATTTTTGCCATGGCTAAATTTGTTCACTTTTAGCAAAATGAGATTAAAAAGCCTCTGTCTCAAACTCATTTTTCTTTTATTTACTATTGCAGTCCCTAAAGTTCAGGAAGCAAAAGTCATTTCAATCCCCCAATTTTACTTTTGAAGTCTAATTAGAAATACAAATGGTTTTCAATGGAATTAAGCACTGCCTTCCATAAATAAGCACAAGTGCTTTATTTGAATATGAAGATTGGTTTAAAATTTAGGCTTTGAAAAATCAGGAAAAATTATTATAATTATTACTGTGGAGTCTAACTTCTTGTATAATGCAATCAAATAATTAATAAACACTCATTTTGCAGTGTTGCTGTGCTTGGCTACAGCTTAAAAGTTCTGCCCCACTAGTGACTGTATTCCAGTTTTTAGAGTAATGACTAATTTATCTCTTAACTATTGTACAGTAAGATGAAGAGCACTGCATAATTGAATGTACAGTATAGTGAATAACAGCATTAAACAATTTAAGGAGAAATTTCAGAACTATTAAATTATCTCTCAGCTGCAAAGCATCCACCACAAAAAAAGGAAATATAACTATGCCGGAAAGACAGCTATTACCAAGAAATAGCCTGTTTGAAATCTCTCATTTCTGTTCTGAAACTAAATTGATACATCAAAACAAAAAAAGGTGTTGCACCAAGGAATTACCATGAAAAAACTGTTGACTTCAATAATATCTAAAGCTTAACTATAATTTTATCACATGTAATTGGAAGCGTTCCTATTGTACAAATGCAAAATTAAAATCATCATGATCTACAACATGAAACGTATTTTTCATTAAAATGTATATTTTAGAATGTTCTGCACATTTTTCTGCAAATTAATAGTTCTAAAATTAGAATGATTTCCAATTAGGGCTGACTCATCAAGAGAAAAGACAGATAATTTTAGGCAGACACACAAACAGACAATCACATATTTATTCTTCTTTTATCACTAGTTCACCCTTCTATGTGCCTGATTCCACAGCCACTGCAAAGTTTCTATTAGTTTTGGTGGTGCAGGATTCATTCGTACTTCTGTATTGATCTCCACCCACTTGTTACCTTTCAGCACCATAGACACTGCACATAGTTCATGCATTCTGTCAGCAAAGTAGACTCTCCTAGCAAGAATGGTACTTGGTAACAACCTATCCAGGCTTCAGAAGCCAGGATTCCACATCATTCATAATTAGTGATGGACTTCCATTCATGTTTCAGGGATCTCTGTCTTTTATAGGACTGTTCTGCATGAGTAAGATCCATAGGACCATATCCAGAAATTTAAATTAATTGACTTCACTAAGTAATTTTTTTTAGATTTCTAGAGAATGACCCATGAAGACAGGGGTGCTCAACCCCCGGCCCACAGAGTCATGTGATCCAGCCCTCATGGCTTCCCATAGGTCTGTAAATTTGGTGGGGGCGAGTGTGGGCAATTAATGCTGTCACCATTCCCCCACTGCCAGATTTCCAAGCCCCACAGGCCAAATAACTAGATTCCACTAGCATGCAGGGAGTTGGGACCAAGACAGCAGGGCCCAATCCAATGCACATGGGGCTGGATCTGAGGCTAGGGCTGGAGATGCGGGACTGATGCCGTATGCACAGGACTGGGGCTAGGGCAGTAGAGAACCAATTAGGTGCACGTAGGGACAAGGCTGGAGCAGAGGGGCCTAATGTGGCATGCCGGGGCTGGGGCTGGGGCTGGGGTGGCAGGCCTGATCCAGCATAGTGCTGGGGCTGTGGCCACATCTGCAATATAGTGTGCAGGATTGGACATTATGACAGAATGGATCTGGCCCATGAGCCAACCCCACACCACCCATCTGGCCAATGGAACCAAAAGAACTGCTTGGGCACTACTGCATTAAGATAACTGTAAAGTCAGTGTGGCCAGTGCTGCATTGGTTTGGTAGCTTGCACTTCAGTCAAATGAATAATGTAACTTCTCTCAAAGACTAATATTTTGATATTTGGAAAATGAAGAAGCAATAATGTTCTAACAATTATACTTTAATCTAACAATAAGATAGTAATTATCTATATTGAATAAGAATACACCAAAGGAATAGACATATGAGAAAAAAATTTTATTTCAAAAGCATTAAAGCTCTGCATTATGGACATTATATTTAAATGAACTAGATCATTAGATAAATTTGCAGTAGTAAGTATAGTGAAAGAAAGAATGTCAGCATTTAAAAGTTTGCATGAGCAGGGATAAGACATTCATAAGTAAAATTTTGCAAGGATATTTATTCTATTTCTTGTTTAACAGTGATAAAATTGGGTAGCTAAGAACATCTTTACCTTCCATTGTATGACATGCACTGGAGTTGATTTTATGTACTCAAGAAGACTTTTCTCACAGTCTGGTATTTGGATACTATTGACTTTGTAATCTCTGGACACATTCTTAATGAGTAGAAAAGACATGAATCTCAAAGATAAAAACTCGGAATAACAGTGATTCTTTAGGACTTGTCAGCAAGAGAAAGCGCAAACATAAATATCTGATTTACAGAAGCAGCGCAAATTATTCTGCTAGATTACATTGTTTGTTTCTGTTTCAAATTACTCTGTCAATCCAGGATGAAGGGGTTAAGAGGTCAGTTTAAAAAGTGGTTGAAAGGGCACTGTCAAGGAATTTTTCATAAATTTCAAATCTATATTTGTAACAGTATTTTAGATACATAAAACCACTGTTTCCCTATCAGAATAAAAGACTTATCCTGTTTCTGTTAACACCAGTTCAATATCTCTATTAATGTTTATAGGAGTAGGATCCTTGCATGTTGAACTAAAACCAAGTAGCCAAGTTTGCTGTTGCATGTTTCTGTTACATTCCTGTAATTTATTATTTTTTAAGCTTTCATGGTAAAGGTTTGCTTGCTTTCCTCTTGGGGGGAATGGGGAAAAACAGAAAACTGTATAGACTTCGGGAAACAGATATTAGGAAGAGGACCTTTCAAATTTGGAATCTGAGTAGGTTAATGTACTTGTAAATGCCCAAGCACAGGAGGAAAGTATGGTCATCTTCAGGGCTAGAATTACACTTTGACTCTTGGAGGAAAGGGGGGGGGGTCTGCAAAAAAAATAATTAAACCAGTTCATTGGAAGGAGCAATCACGTCGAAGGACACCCCCCCCCCCTTTATGATTTTCAGATCTTACAGGGAGGGGGAGCTCTGGTCTCTTACCCCATGACCCTGGTTATCTTGTGCCTAACTAGAAGCTCGAGGCTGCTGGGAATTCCTGCCAGCCATGGGGCTGTGCCCTAAGCCCTACAACAATCACATCCACGCACACTCATACACTAGGGGGGCAGATCCTGCGAGGTGCTTTAGCACCCTGTTTAAAGTTTTTGGAGTGCCACAGGCCCTTGAAATCCAAGGGTTTGATCCTTCACCGACTTCAGTCAACAAAACCTCTCCCATTGACTTCAGCGGGTATGGGCTCGGAGCCACTTTGAGATGCTCGGCCTCCTCAAGACTGGGCCTTATTGATGTATCAATACATTCTTGAGCACTTCGGAGACATGTCATGTTTGCTTATTTTGTGTTTCCTCCCCAGCCCTTCCTTCCCTATACACAGCGCCCAGCGAGGAGCTCTGCGGGGCCCGAGCGTGTGGAGTGAACTTGCTCTTTCTTGGCTGAACCCTGAAGTCAAGTGCGAGGTGCGGGCAGCTGCCGGCCTCTGCACTCCCCACCCCGCCCCGCAGTGCAGCTGTCCGCACCTCTTGTGAGCCGCACCCTGGGGTGCCCCGGGGGGCTGCCAGAGCTGCCGCCAGCACTGCCCCAGGCGGATCCCTGCCGTAAGGGTGCTAGCAAGGGCACCCGTGTAGTGCCAGACATGCCCACACCCAGGGCACACACGGGATAGCTGGTATTTTCCCTCATGCAGAGCCCGGGGACGAAGTGTGGAGGGGGCTGAGGATCTCCGCACGGCCAGAGCCCCTTCCTGGCCCAGATCCCACAACCTTGTTCCACTTGCTCACGGCTGGCAGTGCCCACCTCGGCCCCGCGCAGCACGAAGCTCCGCCGGGGGGAGGCTCAGCGCAGCCCTTGGAGAGCAGGCTCCGGGCCCTGACCCGAGGAAAGGCGGCCTCCCCCAAGCCCGCCTTCCCCTGGCAGCCTGGGCTTGCTGCCCCTGCCCAGGCCACGCAACCTAGCGGCTTCGGACTGGACCCGGCGGGGCCGAGTCGGGCCTGCGCGCGGGGGTGAGCGCCGGGCGGGGCGCGGCTCCCTCCTGTGTCCCGGCGCTGGAGCCGCTGAACTCGAATCCGCCCGGGCGCAGCCCCGTGTCCCGCGCGAGTGCGGGCTGCGGCCCCGAGGGCACGGCCGGGCGGGGTGAGGGCCCGAGCGGGCCCTTGCGCAG
>NW_017728886.1:31419254-31423275 GCF_001723895.1 Crocodylus porosus
ACGGGGCTGAGTGCAGCGCGGCGCCCGGCGCGGCTGCCTGGGGCGGGGAGCCGGGCGTGCCCTTTGCCACGGCGCGGCCAGGCGCTCAGTGCAGGTGTACAACGCGGGGGCCCGTGGCTGGGGTGAGGGGGTTTCCGCCGCCGCGCAGCCCCCGCGCCGCGGGGAAGCGTGGTGGGAGACGTCTGTGGGCGGGCGCGACACGCGGGGCACCGGCCCGGAGCGCCTCTGCCCGGCGGCGGCGGGTCGTGCGCGGAGCCTCTCGCCCGCTCCCGCGCACGCAGTTGTGTCGCTGAATGAAACGCCCCTACTTTTCCAATCGGTTTAATCCGCTGGGAGCCAAAGGCGAGAATAAATTATACCATCACGTGTAATGTTAGTGACTCTTTAAGTGGGATTTTTCATTCAAACGTTGTCATTAAAAAAGAAAGGCCCTTTGGTTGTGGCCGGAATGAATTGTATATGTTTGCGATCCTGAATGAATCTGGCGCATATGCTGCACTGCAAGGCTACATGAATGAAGCATTTACCAAATCAGGCCCACCACATTAAACAGAAAAACAATCTTTATTCATGGTAACTTATCAGTTTCAATTAATCAACCTTAACAATAGAAATTCTGATGTGTTCAAGCAACTTGAAAGCAATAGGTCATCTCCAGGGCAGCCATGTTGTGTCTTTGTGCCGATGGCTTCAAACAAAGCACCATCTCCAATAAACGTGCACATGCACACCCATGTGTGTGCCTGCATGCATATAAACTCCTCGGCGCAAGGCGGCCCGTGATATACAAACGCGCATCTAGATGGAGCGTTGCTCTTTTTGTCACACCAAATGTAATTGTTTTCTAGTATTTTTGAGCGCTGCAAGTTTAAACAAAGGAAAAGAAATTTCCATTGGATGACCATCCTTTCAGTTCCTCTGCTGCGATGTGAATAGCATTGTGCAAACCATTCCAATGGTATTGAAAAGGGGTAACCATTGGTTTGATTTGGTTACACGGTTTCGTAAAGAGCTCCCTCCCACTGCCTTAGGGTCTGTGAAAGGTCCGTGACCTGTTTAGAACTGCCAAGTGAAATGTCATGTCGCCCCTCCCAAATGGGAGTATCTGCATTCATTTGATCAGTATAAAAAATGATTGGGGATGGCGAGATCAGTGCTTTTGAATTGCAATTTATAGCAGTTTACAAAAATGCACATTGTTGGAAAAGAAAACATGGAAGTGTTGCTTTCTAAATTGCATTACCTGTGAAATGTCATTAGTCTTTCCAGGAGCCTCACATCCTATTTTTTATGATCTGAGAGAGGGAGACTAAATGTGAAGATACTCGGTGCCGCGTTGTGAGGGGAATAAAAATCGTGCCGGGGCCTGTGGCGGAGCCCGTTCTGCTCTCGGATATTTGGGGCCATCTTTCCCGGGTGTTTTTCACCGGCTCTCTGCAGCTGCGTAACCACTTGCTCGGGGGCCGGGGAAGGGCCCCGCCACGGTGCCGTGCGGGGCCGGCCCGGGCCTGGGCAGGTCCCTCCCGCTCCTGGGCTCCCCCGGATCTCGTGTGCTTTCCTCCCGCGCTGAGCTGGGCCCCTGCCCCTGCCCCGGCCCCGGCCTTAGCTCGGGCCGAGGCAGGCTGCCTGCGGGAGGCGCTCTCGCCTTCGCTGGCCCGGGCCCGGCCGCGCCGTTCTCAAACCGGCTGAGGCTGCCGCCCCACCAGCGCCAGCGCGGAGCTGGGCCGGGGGCGGGGGCAGGGCGAGGGGCTGCTGCCGCCTTCTGGGGCCCTGCCTGCAAGCTCCCATGCTCGCCAGCGCCGGGCGCATCCTGCCAGCTCCCCGTGTCACAGCCCCTCGGCCCGGCAGCGCTCGCTCCACGGGGCGGCCGGGGCGAGGAAAGCACCGGGCCCCGGGGTGCGGGAGGCGCGGGCGGGGGAGCGCAGCCAGGCCCGGCCCGGCCCAGGCCTCACGCCTGTGTCTTCTCTCTCCCAGTGCCCGGGGACAGACAAGGCTTCGCCGAGGCGCCTCCTCCGCCTCCGCCTCCGCCTCCGCCTCCGTCCCGCGGAGCTGACAGGGCCCGGCCAAGTGGATGGCCCGGCGCCCTGCCCGTGC
Source organism: Crocodylus porosus (assembly GCF_001723895.1). Taxonomy (NCBI): domain Eukaryota; kingdom Metazoa; phylum Chordata; order Crocodylia; family Crocodylidae; genus Crocodylus; species Crocodylus porosus. The sequence goes on from NW_017728886.1 coordinate 31,421,349, forward strand.
GCGCGGGGCTCCCGCAATAAAGCCTGGCGAGGGGCGGCCGCCCTTTCCGAGCCCTCCCGGGCGCCGCCGCCTGCAGCGGGGCCTGCGCTGCCCGGGCGCTGCGCCCTCGGGCCAGTCCGGGGCGCGAGGCTCCCAGAGCAGCGGGGCTTTCCCGAGCCCGGGGCCCAGAAACCGACCCCCGCCCTCCCCTCCCAGCTTAACCCCCGCAGGGAGCCGGCAGGGCCCGAGCGCAAACGCAGCGCTCCAGCCCAGGGCTTTAAAGAGCGACTAAGGACCGAGCCCCGCCCGCGAGGGAGCAAGTGCCGCGCCCGGCTCCGCCCCGAGCCGCGGGCTCAGCGCGCTCCTCGTCCCGGCCGCGCGGAGGCCGCCGCGCAGGGCTGCTCCGTGGGGCCGAGCCCGCGGCCAGCGCCTGAGGCGGGCGCTGCGCTGGGAAGCGCACACGGCAGCCCACCATTATTCGAGCTTCATCTCCTAGGCACTATGTACCACCGCCTGCAAAGGATTGTTGCCCTAGAAACTTGTTTTAAGCCTCCCGCTATATATCAACACCTTGTTTTAGCAGTCCTTGGCTGAATTACAGTGACACAGTTTGGCGCTTCTTTCAAATTTCCTCCCATCAGTTTGGCCAAAGAAAGGAATTTTTCTCCTTTAGAAATGAATTGGCTTAATTAGTAAGTAGATTAATGGCAATTGCTGGTGAGTTGGTTTCCAGCAGAGTTTCACCAGAGAGGGTTAATCGGAGTCAGGTCTGGAATCTTTCCCAGAACTGGCTGCCAGCCATTTCCGTCAACCAATCAAGCCCATAAACAAATGCGCTGCGGAGGGAAATAGAGTTTATATTCTTACTGTCATCCCTCCCCAGCGATCTGCCCCGAGAGCGGCGGCGGCGCCCTCCCACCGCAGCCCGCGGCTTTGAACTGAGGGCTGCTCATATCCAAACTCGGCAAGCCCCGCCAGAGCCCCTTCGCCGGCTCCGCCAGCTCGCGGCTGAAGAGCAGCCCCGGCTCCCACAGAGGGGACCCCTGTCCGTACCGCTCCTCGCGCGAGGCAGGGACAAGAGCTTAACAGCCAGCAGCTTGCAAAGCTCTTCCCCAAACCCACTGCCCTAAAGCGTGGCATTAAGGCGAGAAAATCCCCCGCTCTTCCTACTTCGCAGCCTTTGCACTTATTTTTCTGTCCTGATAAAAATGCATTCATAGTTTGACTCGCAGCTGCATTAGTCTTGCAAAAAAAAAAAAAATCCCCGCTGAGAAATGCATATAATAGGAAAAACAGATCGGCTGGACAGCAGCGTAATTAATGCCAGAAAGGGCTGAGGCCGGTTTCATAGTTTGTCTTTTGAGGATATCGAGACGAGACCTGGTGAAAAATGACGCATGCTTTAGCATTTCAGAAAGCTGGCAACTGGCAGGGCCCCCCCGCCCCTAGGGTTTTTTTTTTTTTTTTTTTTTTTGAACGTTTTGCTCCCGAACAAAGGGGTCGGCAGAACTAGCTAGGTTGTAATGAGTTCTGTGTCCGCGGCACATGAAGTGCATCATGGAAACATATTGTATCGAAATAGTTTGGAGGAGAATACCGGGGATGAAAGAGAATGGGTGCTTTGATCAGCTCCCTGGGGTCCTGAGTGCGCACAGACCGGCTTGCAAGGAGTTATTCAGCTCCAGCGAGACACACTTACAACGCCATTCAAAGAAATTTGCATATCTGTAATTTATCACATTTGTCCCGAACATTTTTGCAAGGTAAATAAAAGTTGCCTGAATAAAAAATATCAATCATCGTGGAGAGCGGGAGGAACCTGCTTGCTGAAGCCAGACTCCATGTGAGCAGGCGGCTCGGCCCCAAATTCAGCTTTTTTCCCCCCGGAAAGTTTCGGCCCCAGAGCGCGGGCGACAGCGGGTCCCGGGCGGGAGGGCGCTGCCCGCCC
>NW_017728886.1:31427167-31428430 GCF_001723895.1 Crocodylus porosus
CCCCGCCCCCGCCAACAAACGGCCTCGGGAGGTTTGAGCCGGGTTTATTGCGAACACAGAGGCGGCAGAGTCCGCGGCTGCGGGAGTCCGGCCGGAGTCCCGGCCCCGGGGCTGTCCCGCCAGGCGTCCCGGCTCTTGCGTGCGCCGAAATCCGGATCAAGGAGATAAATTAGAGGTGCGGGCAGAGCCGCCGCCGCCGCCAATAAATAGATAAATAACCGCGCCCCTCCCTCGCCTCCGTCCTGCCCCGGCGGCGCTCGGTGCTGCAGGCGCCCGTCCAGCGGCCGCGCGGGGCCGCGGGCAGTCACGACACGAAGCCCAAGGGCGGCTCGTTCTCCCGGCCGGTGAGCGAGGCTTTGCCGCCGAGCTTGCGCGGGTCCTCCGGCGTCCACACCTTGGCTGTCCGCACCGTGTTCTGCTCCTTGAGCTGCTTCTCGTCGGTCCAGGACAGGGAGTGCCCGGCCAGCGGCGGCAGCCCGTAGTCGGGGTCGCTGGGGGAGGGCGAGCCTGGAAGACACAAAGAGAGCGCGTGGGCCCGAGCCCGGCGGCCGCCGCCCCGGGGGCGCGGGCGAGCCGGCTGCGGCGCGGGGCTCGCACTTACGTGTGCCGCGGTGGCAGATGATGACCTTCTTGGGCTGGCTCGGGCTGTCGCCGCCGGCGCTGCGCAGCGGCAGGTCGGACTGCACCAGCTCGCTGAGGAAGTTGATGTAGCCGATGGCCAGGCGCAGCGTGTCCACCTTGGACAGCCGCTTCTCGTAGGGCAGCGTAGGGATGTGCGAGCGCAGCCCCTCGAAGGCGTCGTTGATGGACTGCATGCGGCGCCGCTCCCGCACGTTGGCCGCCTGCCGCAGCTGCTGCAGCTCCGCCTCGGAGCGCGCCCGCCGCCGCCGCCTGGCCGAGCCCAGCGCCTTGAGCCGCGCCCCCGGGGACAGCAGCTCCGCGCCGCCCGCGCCGCAGCACTCGTACGGGAAGCCGGGCGAGGCCGGGGACGGCGGGAAGCTGCCCGCCGCCGCCGCGCAGCAGTAGCCGCCCTCGGGCTCGGCGCCGTCCCGGTAGTACTGCTGCAGCTGGTGGCTCAGCAAGTCCACGTCGTGCTCCAGCAGCTCGTCCGCCTCCAGGGGGTCCCGCGAGGACTGGTCCGTGAAGAAGTCCTCCTCGTCGAAGTAGGGCGGCGAGGAGAAGGAGTCCAGCCCCGCCGGGAAGTGCTCCAGCAGCACCGCCTCCATGCCCCGGCCCCGGCCGCCGCGAGCCTCCCGCTGCTCC
>NW_017728886.1:31428800-31432692 GCF_001723895.1 Crocodylus porosus
CTGCCGGCGCCCCCTGCGGTCCTGGGGCCGCGGCTCGGGGCGCCTCGCGCGCCGGGGACTCCCCCGGGCCCGCGTCCCTGCAGTACGGGCGGGGCAGGGTCGCAGCCCGTCCGTGCCCGAGGCCCTTGGCAGCTTCTCCGAGTGCCCCGGCCCTGCAGGCCCGACGGGCAGCGGCTGCCGCAGCCGAGCTTCCCGGCGGCGTGTCCCGGAGCCAACGCGATCCACTCCTGGGTGACCAGAGCTGGCAGGAGACAGACAGAAGGGAATGCCTCTCCCGAAAGCTCTGCCATCAGGGCTGGAAAGCACCTGGCTCTGGTCTCCCTAGTCTTGTCCAGCCCCACTTCCATGCCCAGTGGCCCCCGCTTTGCTTGCCTCTGAACAAGTCCATTGGAAGGAATGAAGCCCTTGCTGGGGGGCACAGGCTAGAAGTGGAGTTAGGGGGCTGTCAGTTCCAGCTCCTGCTTTCCAGTGGGGTCACCAGGGCTCCTGAGGGGGTCTTTGGGAGCTCTTCCCACCTTGCTGCCATGATACCTTCTCAAGGACTGGGAGAGACCCTTTCCCTTGCACCCCTGCCACGTTTTCCTGACAGTTCAGCATGTAAACTGGGCCGCGCCTGGGCGTGGGCCACAGGGAATTCTGAAACAAGACCAGGGGCCTGGTCCACTGCCTGAGCTGTGAGATGTGGGAAATGTGAGGCAACAAGAGTGTCAGAGAAAGCCTCGAGCACTCTCAGCCTGGAGTGCTCAGAACTAAACCTGCGGCACGCAGGAGCACGGAGCAACATCACCTCGTGGCACCCAGCAGGCACCTGCTGATGGAGCCAGGGTTAGGCTCTGGCCTATGGCACTGTCATCGTGAGAGAAGGATCAACTGAAAGACCAGAAAGACCTGGCTGCATGAAAGCAGCATCTTCGCTCTACAATCACACCTTCCTCCTCCTCCCTACTGTGTGACAATCTCCTGCCTTCTGTTGCTGGCTAGTAGCTTGTTAGACTTTGCTGGAGGTAAGCCGCCCACTGCTGTCATTATTCATGACAAACCCGGCCCCGTCAGCCCAAGGTTCATTTAATGGAAAGCCAGAGGTTTGGGGCCATGGCCTTGTGCAACTAGGAAGAGTGTTTGAACTCTGGAAAAGTAAACGCAATCAATTATTACAGTCACCCACTTCTTGGCCTTATTCTGGAATAACGAAAATACAATGGCACCAAACAGGTATTGCAGCCCTTGAAAAGGAGAGTCCTATTGATAATATTTTTTCAGGTCAACTGTAAAATGCTGCTTGCCTGGCTAGTTTTAACCACATTTGTTTGGCAAGCTTTTGTTCTAATCAGATGCAGGGATGTGGTGTGGCTTCTTCTAAAAGAGAGTCTCAGGATGCCTTCTCATGTCCCCTTGGTTAAGAAGCCACAGAGACCATTCCCCTAGCCAGGGAAGGTTCCACACATTTCACTGGGACCTTCTCGGTGCCATGCCGCAGACTCGTGAGGAGCCAAATGGATCTCTGGGGGTTAAATACAAGCCTACTTTCATCTGCATCCAAGCCACAAGTCAGAGAAAGCACTGAGTCCAGTGCAGGTGTGTGAGGTGTGGTTATGATATACACAAGTATCTCTTACCCCCAGAAGCCCAAACTGTGCTGTGGAGACAACTAGAGGGCTTTGGAAAGGCAGGGAAGAGGTGCAAGTGCCCATCCTTTAGGATGTCCATATCTCACATCCCCCCTATTTGTTAAAGGAGAGTCTGGGACTTTAGGTGTTTTTAAGTTCCCATTAATTTCAGCCCTACCAACTCCAAGTTATGAATGGACCGTCCATCTCTCCCCTTCCTGCAGCTTTCTACTCATGCCATATATGTAAAAGCCACAGGAGTTTTTCTTACCATAACCCTGATGGATCTCGCAGGCCCATTCTTCTTCCTGCTTTGCTCATCTTTTCCCTGCAAAGCATAACAAATACCATATGTGCCTGGGGTCCACTCCCTTTTCCATGGTCAGGGCTGTAGGCATGTTTTTTATTTTTAACTACATATCCCAGGCCAGCCCCTCGGGAAGCCATGCTGGCTTATTCTTTTCCCCTGAGTTCTCCTCAGAGGAAATATCTTTTGCTCTTCAGCCACTGGTTGGTTCATGTTTCCATAGACTTCAATCACACTCTCATCTACTACAGATGAGTCTGTGATGGGGTTAGACTCAATGCACAGGTCAGCCCCTGGGAATCTCTGAAGGAGAGCACAGGCTATGCTGGCAGTACAGATGGGCCTTTGTGTGCCTCCGAACCACCTGAGATATTGGTATTCTCCAGCCCCCATTTATACAGCATGCTGACTAGCCAGGCTGTGCAGTTCATGTGTAGGGCATCAAAACTTCTCATTTTAAATTTTGCTTCCTGGAAGCAGAAGGAAGCACCCACATTCAAACCTTTTTTTGAAAAGGTTGACCCTGGTTGATCAAAAAATGCTTGCTGAATGGGATGATCTAGGTACGTTTGGTATAGCAACACCTGCAAAACTTAAAATGGAGAAATAGCCATTCCAGTTACCAAACCCAAGGAAATGAATAACTCATCCTCATCTCGACAGATACAGTTTGGGAAAATGGCCTGCACCCAGCCCACACTGTAATCCTTGGCACAAAGTTGCTGCAAAGCCCATTTCGCTGCCAGCAGGCAATTCCTTGGTGATCTACCTGGCTCTGGGCTGTCACTTCCTGCTGTCTTCTCCTGATGTAAGGAAGAGCTTATTTACCTTTGTGCTCTGGTGATTCCTAGTTGTTTGAATGATCCACCCGGAGCTTCTGGAGGTAGACATGAATTGGAGAAGTTGGAAGGCTGTTCTAACTCAAATCAAAGGCTTTGAGGTCCTCCAAGGGGACATGCACGTGGGGTAGAGTCACCTTTTCTGCCTCTCCAAGCTCTGGTCTGTAACTAGAGCAGTTTGGTTGGGACCAAGGACAGTTCTTGAAGTGGAGAATGGGCCTAGAGACAAAGACCCTTCACCAAAAACCTGCCACCAGTTTGTTTTCAGCATTATCCTTTGGTATTTTTTGCCCCCGAAAGGCAGACTACTCTTGGTGCTTTAGGACTTCACAGAGGTAAGATGTAGATCTGTCACATTTGTGTGGCAGCTAACAACTAAGACTTGATCCCAGGTGATTTATCATTAGCCACCGTGTCATTTCCTCTGTTTTCTTGGTTGAGGGATACTTGTGGAATCCCCAGCTATGTCGGGAGCCTTTCATATTCCCTTGGATCAGGGCTGTCCAAATAGCAGCCTGTGGCTACATGCTGCTTGTAAGTGGTTAAATCACAGGATCCCTCACAGGACTCTCCATACTCCTACCTACATAGAACAAGAGCTTTGCTTCCAGAGGAAGCCACCTGTTGCAGGAAGAGGTGTTGGTGTGGCCAGGAACAAGAGGATTAACCTTCTTGTCTCCTCCCCTCACTGCCAAATTCCAGCTTTTCAGTGGCTGCTCTGCATACACTTGGGTGATTCTAATCCCCACAGGAGCAGCTTGCCCTACAAACTTTGCAACAGTTATGCCTCTGCCCTAAAGCACTTGCTCCCTCATCCTGGGACACTCTCCCCTGTCAGGGACACCTGCTTCCATCCCTTTCCCAGCCAGCTTCTCCTTTTCTGGCTGGGTAGTGCCACAAGAACCCCAGGCTGCCCTGCATTCCTCCAGAGCCAAGGACCCACTGCCCTGAAGCTCCCCATGGATCATAAGTTGAGTGTCACTACCTTAGAACATGGGATTTGGGACTTGGCCCGACATCATTCCACAACAATCCAGAAATGAAAGGAATGTCTCCTTGCTAAAAAGGAGGCTTACACCCAATGGAAAGAAGGGGTCATCACCAGGGAGGACTATTCTGTAGTTGCTCGGGGATGTAGG
>NW_017728886.1:31432792-31438208 GCF_001723895.1 Crocodylus porosus
GGTCAGACTAGACGATCTGCTCAGGTCCCTTCCCACCCTAGAAACTATGAAACTATGAAATGCTTAGGTCGGTGGGATCATTGATGTTCCTCCTCTCCTTTTGTATTAGTTACAACAGTGAGTGAAATGTCTTGGTGTTATTTTGTCCATCTGCAGTGGGAGCTGCATTTTCTACAGGTCATGTCAGCCACTAGCCAATTCTATTTAGCTATTTAAGCACTTAACACCCACTGAAATCCAGTGGGAATTAGGTGCCCAAATGGTTTTCAAGATCTGGATTCAAGACACTGCAGGGCTGCAAAGGACAGCAGGAGAGAGGTGAAAGACAATGTAAATGCTCAGATTGTTCTGAACAACCTGAAGGAACAGGGACTCCTGCAATAAGGAGAGGTGGCTGGAGTTGTCAGAGCAATTGAACGTATAAGGCTACCAGATGTGGTTCAGCCAGTCTGACTGGGACCAGCAAAATAAATGTGTGAAGCCATTAATTTAGCATACTTCTTCATCTGGTTATGTTATAGCTGTGGCTCTTTTATGTCTAAGATGACACAATGCAATTGGTTTATACCATGCACACAAGACATTTGGGCATCAAATCAGATTCTTTAGGAACTTTCTGATGCCCAGGAAGCAAGCATGATTGCATTGGGCAATGTTATCCATATATTAGTCATTATGGGTAATATAACAAAGGAAGAGACTCATTCAAAGATGTTTGAAAGACAAATAATTCTGTCATCTTTTCCATTTTCATTCAAGAAATGAATCCATTTAACCTGTCATGCTCTGGTTTAAAGGAAAATCCTTGGAAGCTGAGAACACTTAAAGAGAGAATGCCTCCTAGATTTTCCAAATTACCTTCTCCCAGCAGGGCAAAATAACACAGCAGCTCTAAAAATGGAAATCACCTGACTAAGTACAGTGTGTCACAAACATGCTTGTTTCAATATTTGCATTAGCAAGACATTTTTATCTTTCATATTATTACCTTATTCACTGACACAACCCAGCCACATGGACTGCTAGAGAAAGTTTTAAGGGAAGGGTTGCAAAGAAAATCATCAAGAACATCTCTGCAAAGGAAGTTTTCTGTTTAAAATTAAAAAATTACAAATACAAAATATTTTGTAAAAACTACCCAGCCTGAGAATCCAGGAGCCAGGGGGAGGTTGGCCCAATTCAGTCTTTTCTGAGTCAATTAGTTTTTATCACCACTTTAATACAGAACAAAATTAGGCTTACGTATTGCACCATGCCTATTGTTATTCTGAAATACTGTCATCATGAAAATGAAAATATATACTGCATTTAGAGGAGATGATATCCACTGTGGCTCTGATCATGACAGGCTAGAAGGAACCACAGCTCTTACAAGAGTTGAGGGCTGCGGGATAAATCCACCTTCTTCATTCATTTCTATACTTTGTGGCATATCAAGGCAGCTCTGCATTGTGATCAGGCACCAAGACAAGATTATGGCAGATAGCGGGTCTAGGTGCACTGGTTCTGACTTTCAACATTTTGCTGTGGAATATGATTGCCAAGCGCATTGCTATAAGTTCACCTTAGCATGAAGATAACATGTGGCCTAACATGGTGTTTCTCTTTTTTTTGTCAGCCTGGCAACCCCTTATTCACAGTCAAAATTGTTTGCACTCCCTTACTTGTCCTGTAAGTTTAAAAAACTCTGTGATAAGGATGATATCAAGTCTATATAGCATTGTGTAGGGCTGTGCTGCCCAAGTATATTTCCAGGTTGAAAAGCAAAGGAAGACCATATTTATTTTGCTTTTGGTGGTAATAAAATTGTCAGTGTCTCAGCCAGTCTTCTCGGTGGCTTCCATGACCCCAGCCTCTGGCTGAGAAACACTGGCCTGTTGGAGATGGCTCTGTAGCTTAGAGCTTGATGCAAAAGAAAGTCACTTTCACAGTTCTTGAGAGAGAGAAGCAGCACAGGTATCCTGGGTTAAAGAGAAAATCTCAATCTTGCTGCCATTAGATACTGAATTAGGCTTCTGCGCTAGTCACTTTACAGTCCTGCCACTCTGGCCTTTGGGTCCCAAGGACCATGGCAAGGGTGGGACCCTAGTGAGCATGTCCAAAGAGTTCCCCAAAGTTCTGTTATCCTGGCTGCAAGTTTTCCTCCACTGGACCAAAAATCAGCGAGGAGAGAAAGAAATTTAAAGAAGCAGCAACCCAGAGGAGCTGTGCTCTCTGCAGCTGACCTCCAGAATGGAGCTGTCAGCCAGAGAAGAGAAAGAAAGGATCCTGTGGGGCCATGAATTTTTTTTTTTAAAGAAAAAGAAAACTGACGATTGGGGGTGGGAGAAGAAGGGGTGTCCTGCAGGGAGGCAGGGCACATTGACCACTCAACAACAGTCTTTTGAGTGCCTGAATATTAGACGGTGTGACCCCATGCCTGGATCCAGCCTCTTGCCTTTTGCTATGGCCTGCCTCTTGCTCTTCTAGTTGGGAATGTTCTGTTTCTTTCACAAGCCCTTTTCCACCCCTATCGCATGTCTAGAAATAGGCTCTGCACCTCACCAGGATTTCTACCCACTGCCTCCCTCTCACCTGATTATTACATTGTTGCTGTATCTTCTAGGTTTTTGTATGTCTGGTCCTTTACAGTTACTACTTGCCTTGCCACATGAATTGCTTGCTCCCAGCTTGAACCAGAGATTACTGGCAAGTAGGAAGAGCGCTCCTGCTTAGAATCAGACTGAAACATGCATTCCAATGTGCCCATTTCAGCCAGGTCCACAAACACATCCCCTCTCCCCCCCACAAACACACACACTTATCAGGAGAACAAGGAGTGCTAGTGTCCCAGGTTGCATCCTGCTCTAGTGCCCTTCAACCTCCCCTACAAATCATGATTGGCCCAGGCTGCAAAATTCTGCTCTAGATTTCAATTGCCTCTATATTCAAGACAGCTTGGAACCAGTGTGCGCTGATGCAGCCCACTGGATGGAGGGCACCATAGATCAAGTACAGTTTGGGCTAGTCCCATCTTCACTTACAACCAGTATTTCCACATTTCTGGCTCTTTCATGCTCCCTATGCTGCTCTGGGCAAGGACAGTCTGGCCCTGCTGAGGCAACCTAGCCATGTACTGAGGTGGTTTCTCTTGTTCCTTTTCTTCCTCCTTTCCCTACCTTGCTCTCCTCCAGGTATGACATGACAATGCCCACCAGATACAGACATGTCCCTTGTTAACACCTTGGGCAGTAAACACATGTTGCTAGTTCAGCCCCTCCATATTGAGCTTATATCCTTGACCAAGCAGATCAATATGAAACCTTTCACACTCAGGGCCAGCCAGAAGCCTGCTCCCCTACTGGGCTCAGTCTGTAACACTGAGTGCAAATCTCTGCCTACAACCATAGTTCAATGATAGTGAACAGTGAACCAAACTTCTAGGCCCACCCAGGTCCTACCCTTCCTTTGCAGAGTGTTTCAGCAGGGGTGTCAAAGATACAGCCCATGGACATGGAGCCCTATCATCCAACCTGCAGTGCTGCACCTGGGTCTGGGACCAGACCCACTTTCTTGCACCAGCCTAGGCCTGGACCTGAGCCCTGGCTGATGTGCATGGCATACAGGGCCAAGGAAGCCAGTCCAGGATGCTTACTCCCACATTAGCTCCCACATCAGCTCCTACATCAGACCAGCCTGGTGAGCTGGATCCAGCATGTGGGGCTGATCTGTGGGGCCCCACAGATGTGGGGCCATTCTGGCTTGAGGATCGGCCCATACCATTCATACTGCCCACGGAGCCTGATGAGTTTGATACCCTTGTGTTACAGGAAGTCATTCTCTGGATCACTGAATTGGAGGGGAGGTAGCATGAAGATAAAGGGAACAGGGAATATGTCAAAGGGTGGCAGGCAGACTCCTTAAAAGTCAGCAGAACATGCAGGGCACTCAGCCTTTGGATTTTCACAGACCTGTGCTTCTAATCAGCTGTGTAATGTTTTGCATCCCTCCTGGTGACTGTCATCAGTGTCTAGCCATGTACAGGCCGATGGGTGGCTCCAAGGGTTGTATCTCTTAGGATCCTCACTCTGGCTGCCCAATGCTGAAGCTGCCAAGTACAAAGAGCAAGTCTGACTCAGATCTCCAGTGTCTGGGCCCAATTCCTGCATGGGGGGAAGGGGATTCTCCTTTCCTCATGCCCCCTGTACCCAACAAGAGTCAAGTACAAATACTGCCCCTGTACTCCCCCGAATACAGGGGCTTCTAATCCCTGCTGGGTGGTTAGCCATATCAAAGAGGGAAGGCGAGGAAGGCGAGGAAGTAGCAGAGCTATTCCACCACCTCCCTCCCCTCTTGAATTAGCAAGGGGAGCTGGCCAGACAAGGCAGGAGAGGTATGCTGTACTTTCTTAAGGTAGAGGATAAAGATAATTCAGCATGCTTCCTGCAGAGGGATGGCTCCTTGCTGCCCCTAATATAGGGCTGAGAATTAAAGGTGCAAGATGGTATGTGATAATCACCTTCATTTCGCATTTATGTACCCAAGTACAAATACATGTACCCTGGCAGCAAAACACACTCAGTAGGCAGGTGCATTGACTCACTGCTTTCCTATCATGTTGTGTTCTGAAATAGTTCAGGAAAAGGAAGAATGTATTAACTGACTGAAGAGGATTTGAAAGGGAAGAATATTTTAGCTTTTATTAAGGTGATTCATTATTGCAATACATACAACTACATTCATATCAGTACATTCTAAAATGATGAGCAAAGCCCACCTCTGAAACCCAACAGGAGAAACCTCCCCAGGGCTATTCATGGGTATATGGATCCGCAGTCCCTTGTGTCTAGTCCCAAATTCTCATGATGTTCTTGAATATTCAAAGCTGAGAAAGATGCATAGGTTTCGTACATGCAGAGAGATCCCTGTCGAACACACAGCTCAGGTGTGGTCCCCCCAGTCCTTTACTCATGCAAAATTCCCACGGATTTCAGGAATCAGCTCTCTAAATGTGATCATGATTCCTGCTAATCCCACTATTAATCTACTTGACAAAACAGTGTTGTGATCCACCTGTTTCAGACTGCGCTCTCAGCCACAACACCCTCCTCCTGGAGCCTCCATCACTGGGAAAGAGCAGGTTTTGTAACATCTTCTGTATTAGTAGACAGGCATCCACCAGCCTTCCTCAATTGTAGCAGCAGCTCCCCAGGCCAAGTCTCACCCTAGTGAGCTTGACAATAGGCAGCATCCCTCTCCTTGGAACAAGAAGTGAAACCAGCCTGCATTTGCCTCAGACAATGGATTTACATGGACTTTTCTCACATCAATCTTCGTGCCACTTTCTGCGCCAGTCCCTGTGTTCAGGAAGCCCCCCCCGCCGGCCCCACAGGCATCCCTGCGCTGCCAGGGGCCCAGGGCCTGCCCCAGGGGAGGG
>NW_017728886.1:31439245-31478938 GCF_001723895.1 Crocodylus porosus
AACCGCGCCTCGCAGCAGGGGCCGAGGGGCGGCTGCGCCTTCGCCTCGGGAGGCCGGAGCCCCGGCCGGCCCGGCGCGTGGGGACGGCGCGGGCCGCTCAGCCCGGGCAAGGGCCTGGCACAGGGAGGGGGCATGCAGCGCTCCGTGGGGCCAGGCCCCCCTCAGTCACCTGGGCCCAGGGGCCTCCTGACAGGGACAGTTGTTTTAGCCACTTCACACGCTGAACTCAAGCTGGTGCCCCTCTGCCCAGCTCCTCTCAGAGGCCAGGGCCATATAGGAACAAGTAGCCTGTTTCAGTAGAGCCCTACCTGCACAGAGCCTTCGTTTTGGGGAGCCGGGGCCTTTCTACCAGAGCCTGAAAAGTAGCAGGGGTCTTCCCCCAGAGGGCACAGATCTGTAAACCATGAAGACCCACTTGGGGAGGGAGGTGTGCAGGCCACAGGACTGGCTGCATGGACTGCCAAATGCAAATACTCGCGATACATTTTTTCACGTGATGCACAAAGGAAAGGGAAGGGAATGGAGGCGAGTGAGGCCTGGGAAGGTTGTCCCAGGTATGGACTGGGAAGACCCAGACGTCTGGGATTATTACTTTTTGTTTCTGACAACTGTTGGAGCCCCATTATAGGCCTGGTGTGACATTGCTCTTAGGACATGTTAACTGCACTTAAAAATCCAGCATCCAGGTAAAACATGTGCAAAGTGTCATCCTATAGTAGCAAAGTTAGTACTTTTTGCAGAAGGAGTATCTCCACATGGTATTTAGTAACTGTTTAGCTGTTGTGGGTCTGCTCCACAGAAATAACACTAGTGTTCCTTACTAGCTCTGCTGGCATGCAGGAGTTGGGACCTGCAAACAGCAGTGAACTGTCCAAGCAGTAGTAAGTATTACCGTGCGACTGCTCAGAGCAGGTTCTAACTTGCAGTAGTGCTTATTACTGTCTAAATTAAACACATGCTACCTGTCCCCAGCGACAAGGCCCTTACACTCCTTAGTAATTCAAGGCCCAATTGTGCCCCTGATTAGCGAGGACAGCAAGGTGTTGGGCGGGGGTGCTGGAGTGGAGTCCAAATTTGTGCCATCACTGGCAACCACATCACACACAACTGCTTATAAACTGTTCAAACTCCCCCTTAAAACTAATTAGGATTTTGGGGAAACTACTGCAGAACCTCACTGCTCCCATCTGTAGAAAACTTTTTCTAATTTCCAGCCTAAAATAGCCAGCCTCAAGGCCAATGTGTACCTATTATTTGTTCTTGTACCAGCACTGTCCTTTAGCTTAGCTCTTTTGTCTCTCTGCTTTCTACACCCCCGGGTGCATTTATATAGATCCATAATATCCCTTCTCAGCCTTCTAGGCACACCACCTAAAAGTAAAGCATTGCAATGCCCAAGAGAGCCTTTCTTGGGGGACTGAGCCCTCTATGTTTGTGATCCTCTATTAACTAATTAAGGAGATGAAGACAGTGGGATGCTGCATAAACAGATCATGCAGTTTCTCTAGGGCTTGCCTACACACAGCAGTTGTGGTATTTTAACTACACCAGGATAAAGCAGTACCACACCTGCCTGTAGTGTGGACAGGGCTACCCTGGTAAAAAGGTTCTAATACAGCTGTACATTTTATTACTGTTGGGAAGTAGTGGGGGAGAGGAGCTGATCTAAAATCATTTATCAGTGTAATATGTGATGTACTTATTGGGACAGTTCCTGTATAGCTATATTGGGTTATTGAAATGTTTAATGTAATACATATGCTAGTTTAGGTAAATAGCAGAGCTGTTAAAAAGCTAGCAGAAAGGCAACACAAGTGCTGTAGAGAAGTATACTTCCATTAAACACGGTGGGGATCATTGAGAGACAGTGTCTGAGCTGTTATCTTGGAAGATGCTGCTTTCAGGTGCCAGCAATTTACAATACTTATTTTACCAAGGCTGGGAGCCAAGTGATCAGAACAGTGCTAAACAGTTAAAAGATTTTCCCCTAGGGGAAGAGAGCAAGCAGTTTTCAGGAAGCTGTTGTGAAGAGCAGACAGACTCCACCAGAGTGTCTGATGAAGCAAACCTGTTTTGTCCATTACCATAGGCTGGTAGAGCCAAGAGTAAGGTAGGTATGTGTGCAGCCCTTCTCTTGTGTTAAACTCCTTTCCCATCATGTTATGTTCTGTTTCCACTGATAGAATTAAACAGTGCTTTGTTTCAATAGGTTGTTTGGTCATATTTTTACATCACTTATCACAAGGAAGACTGACAGGTATCAAGTAGTAGCTGCTCAATAATCACAAAAATCATAGAAATGTAGTGCTGGGAGGGACCTCAGAAAGTCATCTAATCAGTCCCCTGCTCTGACTGTCCTTCTGTCCATCCTTGATAGATGTTTGCCCTTCCTGATGTTTTTAAAACCCTCCAGCGATAAGGATTCCACAGCCTCCCTAGGCAACTTGTCCCAGTGCTTAACTATTCTGAGTTCGAAAGTACTCTCTAAGCTGTGACCTAAATCTTCTTTGCTGTAAATTAAGCTGATTACTTCTTGTCATCTCTGCAGTGCAAACAGAAAGCAGTATTTGAAGATTGTCATCATGTGTTTCCTCAGGCTTATCTTTCTAATCGCAACAAACCCATTTCTTTTAACCTTTCAGCATAGCTCATTTTTTCTAAACCGCTTAACATTTTTGTTGCTGTCCCCTGGACTTTCTCCAATTTGCTTACATCTTTCCTAAAGTGTGGTGCCGAAAACTGGACACAGTTCTCCAGCTGAGGTCTCACCAGTGCCAAGTAGAGCAGAATAATTACCTCCTGTGTCTTACATATGACACTGCCGTTAATACATCCCAGAATGAGATTTGCCTTTTTTCAGCAGCACCACATTGTTGACTCCTTTTCAATTTATGGTCCACTGTAAATCCCACATCCCTTTCTGAACTTCTGTTGTGTGGTCAGTTATTCCATACCGTATATTTGTGTATTTGATTATTCCTTCTTAAGTGTAGTACTTCTCACTTGTCCTTATGAAATTTCATCTTTTTGACTTGAGAACATTTCTGCACCTTAACAAAACCATCTTGAGTTCTGACTGTGTTCTCCGAAGTGCTCAAAATTTCTCCCAGCTTGATGTCACCTACAATTTCTTTTAAGTGTCCTCTCTGTTCCATAATCCAAGCCATTGATGAAAATATTAAATAGACCCAGACACAGGGCAGACTCCTGCAGGCTTTATTTACAATGTCCTTTTAGTTTGACAACAAACCAATGAAAAAATATACTAAAATAGTCACTATCTATCAGTTATGCACCAATCTTATAGTGAGGTCATCTAGACCACATTCTCCTATTTTGCTTATGAGACTACCTGTGTCAAAAGCCTTATTAAAGGTATATTACATCAGCTGATCCTTCCTCATCCACTAGACAAGTTGTCCTGTCAAAGAAGAAAATTAGATCCCTTTGACATGACTTGTTTTGATGAGTTAATGTTGATTGCTTCTTATCACCTTACTATCCTCTTCCTGCTTATAATGTTTAATATTTCTTTCTAGTAGCTTGTGGGATCTCAGAGTGAGACTGTAATTCCTAATTTCTTCCCTTTCTTGATTCAGGAATATATGACTGACATAGAAATCCCATCTACCCTAAGTAACTTCAGGCCAGATTTTAAGGGCATATAGGCACCCACAAATACAGAGAGATGGCTTGGGGGAGGGAACAGAATCATGTAGGTGCCGAACTCTCACAGTAACAGTTAGTCTTGGTCTCTTTGTGTGTCAGTTCCTGTTCTGTAAACGGGAGATAAAAGCATATCTCTACTGTCTGGGGTGTTGGAAGCTGAAATACCTGGAAGATTGTGAGGTGACCAGATGATACAGTACAGGGGCCACTGCCATTAGGTTTTGACTCACCAGGCAGTAGGATGCAACTAATGTGATATCTGGAATTTACTTCTGCTACCAGTCTACCAGTGTGGACTCAAATGTATTAGGGTTTCTTCCAGTATCTCTGGACTGGCTCTCAGTGAAGGATGTTGCTGGGACAACAGCAGAAGCAGTCAGTTAAGGGACAGTTATAATCAATATTATACCATAGCCCGCTTCTTTTAAAGCTGCAAAGCTGCACTCCTTGTCAGAGCTGAAGGCCTCAGCAGGATGCTTGAGGCTCGCATGGAGGGGCATCTCAAAAGAACTCAGGTACTCCAAAGAGAAAGGGTGCAAACTTATGCAGAGAAGGCTCATTTGTATACAAAATACAAGGATTAAAGTTTATGAGAACTAACAGACAAGCAGCAGCTAAGTGGGGCTTGTGAAGAAAGGACAGGTGGATGAACCACACTTTCCCTTCCTTGACTTGCAAGCTGTTGAGAATTTGAAGGTGTAATTTCCATGCCAGTAATGTGCAGTATATCTGAGTCTACACTGCCCCTAAATAGTGCCAGAAAGCCATTATCAGACAATAGTTCACATCAAAATGAGTGGCACTGCTTAGTTTCACAAGACTCGAGGACAGGGGCAGACTTTCCCTATGCCACTTGGTCCTGTTCCCCACTATGATATATTGTAGAGGGATGTAGCCCGCCTTCATGCTCTAACCCTGTTATTCGGGTGGCGCTGCATCTGTTTGTTGTGAATGGAAACCCGTACGCAGGGCTGCGTGGCTCCATATTGGCATATGAAGTCTGGAGGGAAGGAATGAGAATTCAGCGCCCTCTTCAAAAGGTGCCAGTATTCATTCCATATCCTGTGTGGGTCTTTACAGTTTGTGTCTTACATTCCTGGGGTTCTGCCTGCTATTTCACACACTGAGCTTTCCTTTCTTCTCTGAAGAGTGGCAATGCTGCCACCCCATTTTTCAGATGCTTGGCCTCCCTACAATTATGTGTGTAGCTGGTCAAAGCCAAATAAGTAGCATTGGGCTATAATATGTTTTCAAGACGTATCTTTGGTTGATGAATCTCTGGTACTACCACCAAATACATTAATTAATTAGCTCAGTAGTATGTGCAGTGCTTTGAAGTGCTATATAAAGATGGCCTGAACCATAATATTTGGATCCATTTTTTAACACCTATGCATTTTTTAACCCTTGATGCCATAGAGTGGGTGAGATCCAGGGTTTTTATTTGACTTCTGATAGAGAGCGGGACCCAGCCACAACACTTAGAACTAGATTCAGATCAGGGACTCCTGCATATCAAAGTTCAGAGAAGTTGGGATCTGAGGTCCATCCCCCATTATAGAGGCCGGGCCATAGAAGTCAGATCTCAAATGTCCATGGAGTTCAGCAGTGTTCAGATAGCAGAGTCCAGTCTCCAAAGCCATCTCTCAGGACTCTTTCTTCATCATAATTCCTGTCCAGAGGTCAGTGTACAAGATTGCAAGCATGTATATTACTGTAGGGAGTTCAGGGTTAGTCCGTTCTGGTGGTATTGCTACAATTTGGCTAAGTATTCTGGACAACTAACTTTTTTGAAGCTCTGGGCTTTTCTCCTCCTGCTCCATTTATATCAGTTGCAGACTGGTGGTCCCTCCCTTGTAAAGAGTGGTGTCAAGGACTGCAGGTTGGGCAGGTGGATCACAGCAAGGATCACCTAGTGATTAAGTCACAGATCTCGCTAAATTGTACCGTAAAGAGTTTTACACCCAAGTGCTTTTTGCAGCAAAGGCAATGCAATCATCTTCCTCTGCAGGAAATGTGAGGTACAAGCAAGAATTAATGACCCACTTTGAATAGCAGCACATTTTTTCAGAGGCAGACCAATACAGCTGGGCATCTGGGACAGCTGTGACGCATGGGGGCAGTAGCGACTTCTGGCTGCTGCCGTGAGCTGGCATGACTGTGCAGTAGTGGCAGCAGCAGGTTTTTTTGTACCCTTCCTGGCCCCAAGTTGGCACTTGGGGCAGTTGCTATGGTCACCCTGCCCTAGTTATGCTACTGAATTTTTCCTTTCACTCCTTGGAGGTGGTCCTGGTTTCTTGATGCCCTAAATTATAGTCCAGATGCAGCTGTAGGTATAAGCATACACATCTAACAGTTTCCTACAAACTTTTGCATATTTTCTGCCACTTCAGGCTGTCCCCTCAGAACAGTTTCCAAATGTTCTGGGTACCCGGTACCTCTAACAATCACACCAATTACCTGTAGGTGTCTAAACATGGAGTTCAGTGCATAATACTTAGAACCTGAATTTGAAAAGTGTGGTCTAAGTACCAATGACCCACATGAGCCTTGCCAAACTTGCTGACCCTCTGGGTCCACTGATCCATGTGCAACAGTACCCCTGGTAACAGCCAAACCGCAATAGCATTCCCTGCTTTGTATACGATAAGGCTGTTGAACTTCTGAGCAGCCAAAGGCTGTCCCCTGCACAGGTCATGGGCCCCTGGGTCTCCTGACTGTATAGGCAGTGTGACCCCCCCTCCTGCACCAGCGGCGTGCTCCCCACAGGTTACACAGGGCAGCAGAAAGTGGAAGTTAAAGGAAAAGCAGTGGTAGCAGCAGGAGCAGTGGCAGGGTGGAAGCCTATGGATTAAGTGTTTACTGCTCATGAGGGCTGCCAGTTGAACAGACCTAGTATAAGACATAATGCAAAGTCATTGCAAAGAAACACAGATCCTTGCACTTGTGTTGTCTTTACAACTTTAAAAAAGAGAAAAGTCTTGTCCCAAGTCAATGGCTGTTAAAAAGAGAATGATGCCTACCTTCCTAAGGAAGAAAAAGCCACTCCAAAGCTGCTAGTGCAGTGTCTGGGTTATGGTAACAGTGGAAGGCTGCTGACCTTTTCTCATACCTCTTACATGGCCACAGAAAGTAGTGCTATGACTTAGAGGGGTATGTGCAATCTCTCTGCCTCTCTTTTACATTTCACATTGCCACCTGCAATACAACTTTGATGATTTAACTCTTCTAACCTTGCCAACCCTTACAAACAGCAATGTGTGCATGCATTGCAGGGGGAGGGGAAGAAGGGGGGTCAGGGCATGATTTGTCCCATGGTGTGTAAAATGCTTTGGATTGATGGACATGATGGGCCAGATTCTGTTCGTCTCATTCACAATGAATAGTACTCCCCCACTCCTGCCGGCCAATCATTTCAAAGCAGAATACATTACTATTTGTAATGACTAAGCAAAGCACTAGCTTACATCAATAGGTAACTACTATCTATCAAAGTCTGGGCTGGGTTGCCTCAATAGGTATGAAAACAACAACCATCCAAGTCAATTTTTAAGAACATTTAAGAACAAAAAAGTCTCCTATTCAGGGGAAGAAATTATATTTTATTAACTTGCCTGACACACTGGATGTGGTATATCTGTTCTCTTCACCTCTGATTTAAATTACTTCTTCTCATCTCTGCCTTGCTGGTCTGTGTATAGAAATAAAATACCGCTTAAAAATGACAATGAAAAATAAAGTGAGGAAGAGAGTTTAATAGTATCTCTATTTCTGTGGGAGAATATCACTGTCTCAGATGATACACTAGGACAGCACAGCATCTTGAAAGTACAAGTCTTTAGTTCATTCATTCTTATTTGCCTGTTTTTCAAATCCAAAAAGAGAGTAGACAGAAATGGCCTCTCAAAAGCCAAACAACTCTGTGACCATGCCCTTTAAATATTCTAAGCAAGTTCTTTGCCTCCATCTTGTGGCAAACCCTGGAATTACTGTACCATTCACCACTTCTAACGCTGAAGTTATGGCACCCAGACTGCCCAGGGCTGAGTCCTTCTGCTGCTCTGCCGTTGTATGTAACTTCTCAGCACGGCTCTGCATGCCTAGATCTTCTCCAGGGAGGTCCTACTTCAGTCCCTGCAAAGATTTATTCCAAATCAGGATCTGAAAACTGCTCAATACTGCCCCCAAAAAGCTAGATGGTAAAGCCCTGACTCAGATCGGGGAATGCTCTTCTCAAGAAAAGGTTCCAGTGAAGTTAAAGGAACTGATTACTGATGTAACTGGCCAAAGTGAGTAAGGGGCTCACAGCCTAGTGCCTGGTGTATAGTTGGGAAGATACAGCAACATCACAGTAATTAAGTATGCACTGGGAATTATGTTCTTTTATATGCATCTATCTTACGGCCTGCACTGACGGGACAGTTTTCTGAGGAAGGACCAGGCAAAATGTAGTTCTGGTCTATGACAGGGGCTCCTCAGTGCTACCACAGTACAGATCAATGACAACTGTAATAAACATAAGCATCAATACAAGGTATCCCTGAGAGAGATGACGGGTATCCCCGACAGCTCCTTCCTCACTTTGCTTTAGATATCGTCCCGGTCTTCCTCATCAGGCAGGCAGAGAATTGCCTTCCACAGCACACAGAGTCCTCACTCCCTGGGTGCACTGTCTTACAGAACAGGCCAAGTCCCTCCTTGTTCAGAGAGCCTAATTTTAGCAGCCATCCAGGAAAGCAAGCTGGGTTAACTTTGAAATTATTGTTTTGTAATATGGAATGAGAAACAGCTCTAGTTGATTATGAACATATAATGAAAAAAGGACCTCTTTATTCACTTTATAAATAACTCATTAAAATAAGACACTTGCTAATATCACCGAAGCAGCTCAGCATTTTCCATTTGCTAGGCTGCTTCAGTGGCTTGCTGTTTCCTGGCTCTAGACCAGACCTGTTGATGGCTATTCCTTATTGTCCATTATGCCTCCCTTCAGCCATTCTTGGTTTGAAGAATCAAGCTGGTACCAGTTAGCTAGGTCAGATAATGAATACCAAGTCATACAATGACTGATTTCCTGTGAAAAGAATGAAAGGCATACTTAGTTGGGCATTCTAGATAGTTCACCTCTTACTTCATCCCTCAAAACATGGCACCTGTATACCCCTCCATTCCCATATTCCAAATCACATAAGCCGCCTTTGGCAGCATGCAAATGAGGCCAAAAATCCATATCTTCTTTGAACCTGTAGTAATAGCAGTGAAGATAATCAGGGTTGAGAGCCAGCTGTAGTGAGGTTAGATGACAAATGAGAAATTCAGATATAAGATTGATAGCAATTAGATTGCCACCTGCTATTGCTTTAATCTGCACCCCTGAAGTTCAATTGTTAGTTGAGGTGGTTGGGAAATGAATACATAAGGACTACTTTTAAGGACACAAGCCATTGGGATCTCATCCCAGTGATTGTAAGACGAACTGCACCAATTTTATTTTTGATATCCTACTGTGATTATTTTTTTGGTCTTGCTTTTGAACAATTTAGTCTTGAGGTTTATGGGAATTTTTTTCCATTATCCTTTTTTTTAATGCAGATGATTTTTCTTTGGGCTGGGCCAGCTGTTTCCATTTTGGCTTCCTGACAACCTTCTGCTGTCAAGTGGTCTGCATTCATTTTCGTTTTGTTTAATTTCCATCAGGTTCCTATCTCAAGACCCAGTCGTGCAAGCCCTTACCCATGTAAGTGGTCCCACTGCAGTCAATGGCATAATACCCATGATTAAACACTACACACACAGGTTTGCAGGGTCAGGTCTGCAGGGTTTTTTTTCCCCTGGATGGCTGCACTTTGTTTTCAGGTCACATTTCACGAGAAAGTATGCAGCAAAAGGGTGTCAGGCTAAATGGGTTCAGCAAGGAGAGGCTTGATAACAAACACCGCAAGGGGAATAAATTTGGATGAAATATGATAATATTGAAGAAAAGACACCACTTTTGTATAAGGGACGCACAAGAACACCTAAAGTTTGTGCAAAGGACTAGTATTGTCTAGTAGCTTGTTTCTGAGAGCTGAAGCATGATCTAGTTTCCATGAGGTCAAAGAAAGTGTATTCACTGGCTTCAATGAGTGTTGGATCAGATCCATGTGGAGCACCTGCAACTTTCTTTGATGTTACAGAGCACTATGGGTGATCAGCACCTCTGAGGTCAGACCTTATATGGGGCATCAGGTTGGGAAAGAAACTTTTATTAAGGATTTTAAATGGAGGCAAGATTTAGCCGTAGAACAGAAAGTAGATTCACAGCATTCACTAGGGACAAGCTACTGCCTTTGCATAATAAAAGTTCCTGGAGGTGTGAAACTGAAGTACCCTAGAGGTCACTGCAGAGCAGACTTGTGTTCTGCCTTGTTTTATAAGAATTAAATGCCAGATTATTCTAAAACATTGGAGGTTTTTAAAAGGGCATTTTCAAATTGCCCTAAATAAATAATGTTTGCTTTCAAGCAGCACACCATGCAAAGTGCAGACACGGCTTCACTTTGTCTTGTGTTTTGACTTTTTCATACTTTCCCTTTTTCTCTTAATAAACAAAGAGTCTGGTTTTGGGGGTTTTTTTTAATCTGCATCTAATTTCAGGAGTATTAAAAATGAAAGAACCAAACTGCAAATGAAGATGGTGATATTTAGATGTCTAACTATTGGATTGCACCTGCTAAATAGGCTGCTGCTTTTGAAAATTGTCCAAGATACCTGCTAAAAGTAGTGACCCCTGGGCTGCATTATTTCTTCACAGGCTAAAAGCCTCTCTAAAATGATCAAGTACATGTTATATTTGTAATTGAAATTCTTTACTGGTTGTGGAAAAACAAAACAGATACACTGAATAAATCCTAACTGCCTTGTATTTCCCGTGTTACAGCCACCTCACTTGCTTTACTCTGTAAAAGAATCTGTTGGCATTTCCATTATTTCAATGAAAGTAAAATCAAGGCCAGAGACATTTTTTTAAATGACACTCTCACTAGAATTTCCCCATTAAAGTAAAGCATAGCACTTTAATGTTGGCTTCAGTGATGAAGTGAACACTTTGTCCTAGCTTTGCTGTAGCAAATTTGCTAAACAGCTAGACTCTTACTTGAACACAGTAGCCACATCTACACAAGTATAAACAAGTACTAAATGACTGCACAGTAACCCGAGTTACCGTGCAGTAGCACTGACAAATGGCTTTTTTGTGACACTGACTGCACAGTAGTCCAAGACTACTGCGCAGTCGTGTCATGTCACTGTTTCTGCCACACAACACTACTGCACAGTAAACTTGGGGTACTAAACAGTCAGTGGCTTGTGCAGATGCAGCCAGTGTTTATTAAAATAATGACAACAAGGAAACGGTGTTTGGCCACAGGCCAGAGGCATGCACTTTTCAGCTATACTGGAAGTAGCTGACCATTAACTGAAGACCTTGAAGATGAAATCTTATAGCAAAGAAACCAAGTTGGGAAGAATCAATGGCTGTGTTACTGATGGAGCACAAGGTAGTGGAAGTAGAAATGAGAGCAACAATAGGAAATAATCATGAGATTTGACATTTCTACTGCATCTTTCATTTGGAGATATCAAACTTTTTGCAAACATCAAAGAATTAAGCCTCAGAATAGTGTTTGCAGAGTTAGAAGTATGTGCTTTCCTTTCGGCGACCACTAGACATCAGTCACCTCTGAGCTGAAACGCAGAAGCTGTTTGGCAATTCACAGCCTCTCTGAAGAACAATTTAGGGTACAAAATTTATCAGTAGCAATCACACAGTGATTTAGGGTGCAAGAGAGCATCAGATGTACTTGAAACTGTAAGACAATGCCAGAGTCTGGAATCTGGAAACTAGCCAGGACACTGCTACCATTACAAAAAGAGCCATGGATCTTCAGTGCCAAGTGGTCAGGACCTCAGTTTTATGTCTTAGCCATGAAATAGCAAAGGTGAAAGCAGGGGCAGAACCAATCTTTTAACAGCTGGCTATGGGAGAAGACAAATTTGTAAACTGAAGGAGGAACAAAGAGAAAACATTTACCCCCTGCTTTTAATAGAGCCTCATTCATAAAAATAAAGCAAGGGATACAAGGTCATAGAAAGTTGCACGCGATCAATTTTTGGAAAATGCCCTTCCTAGGTTCCTACAGAGCAAACCCATAAGCAGAGGCCACTTGGAAAACTGCCAGACAGAAGTGTCATGGAGGCCCCTTTTCTCTCCTCTGGGGCCCAAGTAAACTTGCACACACCCAGCTAGACATATTGTACATGAAAAGGGCTTCATGACCTTTGCTCCTAATGGACCCCAAGCATGAATACTAGAATGCATTCAGGAGAGGCCCATGTTGAAGATGTGATGTAAAGCCTAAAACAGGGAGGGAAATTCTTCCGGATTGGAAGAAGGGTCATTGCTGGGGCAGTGCATGTGTGCGGGTTCACACTGCACCTGATGTGGTGATTAACAGGGTTACATCCCCAAAACTTTCCAGGCACAAACACCTGCCCCAATTCTTCCGAGATCCAGAACAAGACCTCTTCCCTCAGTAATCCAGGAAAATATACACGTATCTCTAGTCAGAAATGGCCCCATGAATCTGAGTCACATACAGAAGGGCAAACCTCAGGTCTTCTGGTCCTTCTGCCTCCCATCTTCCTCATTGTTTTTATTCAAGAAAAGATGAACTGACTCTTGCCCACTGCACTCACTGCTCACACTGCATTAGTGTGAATGAACAGCAGAGCCTGTTTTATTTATACAGTCTTTTTCCCAAGCGTTCCTGAATACCAGGCTTGTCCCTGCTACTTTTACAGAAAACTGTTTTAGCTGATTTGGAAATCCCCATTACTGGGCACACAAGTCACAAATCAGCTAAGCTAATAAAACTGACAATATGTAGGGTGAGTACACGTGCACCACAGGCACTAGCTCTCCATCTACAGTGCTCCCATGGAGTCTCTCAGAGCCACACTGTCACCAGCACCTCTGTGTAGCTACTAAGTCAGATGGGGGGAGGTGGCCACATAGCTGCCCTCCTCTTTTACCCCAGGCAGCAGATGAGGGGTGGCAGAACTGAAACAGGCAAAGGCAAGGCAGAGGTCTAGTGGACACAATCAAGAGAATGAGTGTGGCAGAAAGGAAGGGTTGGCAGTGAGGGGATGCTGAAGGAGAAAAAGGAGAGGGTGCAGCTGAAGAGAGAAGAGAAGCCCAGGTACAGTGAGTATAGGTGGGGGGAAATGGGTACCCTTTTCCGTTTCTCTTTCTAAGCTGCTAAATTCTTCCAAGCACATTATTTGGCTCTGCTAAAACCAGCTCCAGTGAACACATCTGCCCTAGGATTCATGTCTTGTTTTAACCTTGAAAATATGGACACCTTGATATAAAAGGGTTTCATTTTACATCTGTGTTTAGCTTTTGTACATATTTGCATCAACTTGGACTCAGGCAGCTTCCCAGAAGCCTTTCAGCAAAGACATTTCTTGGTCCTGCCACAGGCATCTTGCGTGATCTGGGGCAAGTCACATCTCACTGCAGTACCTCAGTTCCCTCTTCTGTAAAATGGGATGAACATCTGCCTCAGGTTTCACAAACGTCTGTGTGAAATCTATGGCAGAAAGGTGGTGAACATTGTGATACAAGTTATGTTTGTACATCTGAAAGTCAAGGCATCATCACTCATGCAAGGTATCAGAGGGAGCAGTCACAGGAACATGGCTCTAGAGCACTTCAATCACCCACATTCATGACATGGTAAAACTCTACCACAGATCCAGTTTGATTGCCCTCCATCAACACCTGCTGCAGACTAGACACAAGAAACCAGAAAGATTCTCAGAGCTGTTTTCCAGATAAGGCTTTCCTAAAGCTCTGGACCCCCCAGAAGTCAGCTGTTGAAATGAGAATAAGAGCCAGCCCTGGGGTTTCGTGGCAGGACTCCCAGCATCTACATAGGAAGCTGAAGTTTGAAGATTGACAGGTCAATACGCTCCTGGACAGCAGGCACACACTGCCAGTACAGTCCACATGCACCAAGAACAAAAGTGGGATGTTTTCACCATCTAAATTCACATGTCCAAGCCACTTCAAGAACTAGGCAACTGGCCTCCTTATGCTGTGGGTCTGCACTGCTGCACAAATCCTACGGTAGGGTTCTTCTGTGCTGAACACTGATGTGGCCGTAGAAAGACTTCACCTTGTTCTGTAATGAACCCAGCTCTGAAACTAAAGAACAACTGTTAGATCCAAAGATGAATCTAAAGGCAAAGCTGACAGTAGGAAGCCCCACAATTACCTGGTGTGTTTCAGTCGCACTAGAGGCTGCCCTGCTTAAAAACCCAGGGCCTGCTTAAATGCCATTAACATCCTGTTCCTTGGAAATGTGTTACCGTGAAGCAAAAGGTTACCATCCGGAGGGACGTTCTGGGACAGTGGAATTTGCAGTAAGAGTTCAATATATTTCAAAACCAAATGCATGAATAGGACTGAAACAAATGGTGTAAAGGGGAGGACGAGAGCAGCCTAGTACCTCTGTGGGTGTGTGGCCATAGCAACACACACTGGGATTGTTGCTGCTTGTTCAGGTTTTCCAGTAGAGAAGAGAGTGCAGTTATTCATAACACGGGAGTAGCTTATTCCTTTTCTTCTTGTCCTCTCTCCTTCCCAAGGAAAATGAATGGCGCCTGCAAAGAAAAGGACATAGCACCACCCAAGTCATTTTGCACCATCTCCTTCTAAAGCTGACCTGGAACTTAAGGAACAACTATTCATTTTGGATTGTGTGACAGTAGAAAGCATTGCTAAGGATTGCAGTCATTCACCAAAGCTGGGTTCTGCAATTCCTCCTTATAATGCCCAGGGAGACCCCCATGCAGCCACCTGTTTCCAAACCCAGCCAGGGCCTCCTTTGCTCCGACAAACAGGACTAGTGAGTATCATTCCATACGCACCATCCATTTGTCCTATTTTGCTTAACCCTGGTTTGGATACTCCAGCTAAGAAGGTAGGAGCATGTTAATTTTACTTTCCAGTTTCATAATTAGAAATCAAAATAAATAAGGTTAAACCAGAACTGAAGGAGAGAGACAGTGATCTAAACTCAGTCCTAGGAGCCAGGCATGCTTGAATTCTGATCTTGGCTCTGCTGCTGTCTCTACATGTGGTTTTGAGCAAATTCCTTAACCTCTTTGCCCACTTTCCCTTCAGTAAAATGGATACTAGTGACCTGCCTTGCAGAGATGCTGTAAACGTTAGTTTGAAATGTTCCTCCTAGATAAATGGAAACCAACTTTTTTGGCAGATGTGCCACAAATTAGCCTGGCCACTCTGAGCCCTCTCCCTGCCTGATCTTCTGCTCCGTGCCCTGTGCTCCCTGCTCAGTTGACCACTCTGCCCTGTCTGTCTGTCAGTGTGCTGCCTGCTCCTTCCCCGATCTGCCACGTACCACACAGAGAAGCTGCCTGTGCTACTTAGCCACCCCGTCCTAGATTTAGAAGGATAAATGATCTAAATAGAATTTAAGTAGGAAATAAAAGCAGAATAAAATAGCTTTATGGAAACCCAAAACGAAAGGAAAAACAAAGCACTCTGATTAAAAATACAAAACTACTGAAAAAAGTAATTTTATACATCTTTTCTCTTCCCAGGGAAATGAAGGAACAGTATGTTGCTATCAATCCTCAGAGTGTGCCCAGTTCAGAGGAGCTGCTGCCCTTTATCTGATAAGCAGGAACAAAGTGGGAGCAGGTATTGTGACAAAAAGTATCAGCATATATAGACTACATTGTACTACAGCAGCCCCTTCATTCCTTATTACTTACGGAGGTGTGGTAATACATAGGCCTTCACTCAAAATCCAAATCGTGGTATACAGAGACAATAAAAAACTGCTCCTGACTCCAAAAAGGCTCTTATCCTTCAAAAACTAACACACATTTAACTTTATAAAGGAGTGGTACCCTCATGGTTAGCAGAACTGTCCACACAAGTACAATTTTTTAAATGGCGTAATAGGTCCAGACACCATTCCTAAAGGTGGCTGCTTCCTAACGACATTTACCAGGACTAGCAAGATAAACTTTAGCTAAGGTATTTTTCCCTCAGGTCATTCTGCAGCACAAGTGGGCAGTTACCAGCAGGTCCTTGCCTCAGTCAAACCTCCGGTTGGACACAACGGCACCTACGGTTGCAGAAGAAACACTCCTTCTTTGCCCAGGCAGCCTTCGCTTTTTGGGATAGTCACCCACTTGCCAATTCACTAAAGGCTGAACCTACAACAGCCACTTTCTCCAGAGTCATTAAGCTACTTGTCTGTGGTCTGTGTGTGGATGCTTTTATCTCTGAGAGTCCATGTCATGTGGCCAATGATGAAGCCCACAACCTCAACCGTTTCAGTGGGAGTTGAGTGCTTAAATACTTTTGGGAATCTGGGCCTTAAGTACTATGGTGCTGCGTGGCAAGCTAATATGCCTACCCAGAGTGTCTTAGTTCCATATAGCTCAGGTCAGTTTTGAAACACGAAATTGAACTGAAGGATTCCTCTCTTCCACAAGTATGCACGTGATGCCAAAATATCTACAGAGATGAATTAAAACCATTGGCTGCCTATAAATGTGCTCTGACACATTGCAATTCGAATGCAGCAGGGCACACTCGAATACTCACGTCTGCTCTGCGTTCCAAATAAAATGCTCCAGCATCCCCGCAGCATCAAGCACCCCCACCCTCTAAGTTTCAAGATGGCCATGGGGTGCTTTAGTTAAAGTGTCCCATGGCCATTTTTAAATGTGTGGGGGCTTAATACATGTGATAATGCAATGTTTTAATTAGAGCGACTCTCCGGGAACTATTCTAATTAAAACGTCCTCTCCCACCCCTGAGCATGTGTATAGGCAGCCATTGCCACACTGGCATGAATCTATGCTGGCCAGATGATTAGGACAGCACAAGCCATGGTCTACTCCACTTCAACAGGGCCTGGGGGAACTGTAGGCACTTAAGCTTGAAAGCAAAATGCTATCATTGGACCATTACTGTGTTCTGGCAGAGCACCTGCACGATCTACCAGCATGTGGCAGTCCAGCCCCAGCTTACTTTGACAATCACTTTTCGGTTTGCTTTACTCAGATAAAACCATGCATTGTACTGAAAGGGGCATCCTAGTATTGTCAACAGGTGCAGACATGGGCCCTCCATGTGATCACCTAGAGGAGGCAGGGATACAAAAGACTTCACAAGCCAAAAATAAACAAGATTTTTGCTGGTAAATACAACTCTGTAAACAGTCCCAAGGCAAGACAGCATCTCCTATTACAGGGAGTTTCACTTCTTGAAATTGTTTAAGGTCTTTAGAATTTCACTGGGCAGCAAGTCTTTAATTAAACAAACACACCAGTCTTATTCCTTAGGCAACCAAGAAGGGGAAAAGGAAGACACCTCTTACAGGTGAAGCTGATGTTGCTTGGTAACTCTGAGCAAGGAAGAATTTAATCCCAGGTAGTTTAGTGGAACCAAAGTTCTCTGCTTTGTGTATGAAGGGGAAACCTGAAGGCATGAATGCACTGTGAAGCATCTCTGTAGGTTTCTTCCCCTTTTATTGTGTACTGCACAAAGTCAAGTACAAGTTTATACTCAGAAAAGAATAAAAGGCATATTTAAAATTCTGTTTACTTCAGGACTGTTAAATGTGATAGAAAAAGTCCCCTCCTCTCACACTGCTGGAAGCCCCTTTAGGGTTAGAGTAATATTTGGAAGAATCACGCTGGAATGATTCAGAAATGACTCAGGAAGTAGCAAGATCTCACTTGTGGGTATGTCTGGATTTCTGGAAGCAAGTGTGCAAAAACTGTCTCACTATGGCTGTCCAACTGGTGGCCTGTAGGCCACACAGCCCACAAGCCCTGGCAGCTGCCTTTCTTGCTGCTGCACTGTGGGATAGGGTCTAGAGGTCTGCAGTGGGGTGCTGCATGCCACAAGTGCAGCCTGAACAACAGGGGTGGGGGCTTCATGTTGCCAGCACACCTTAATCCTGGGGGACTACCTCGCAGCATGTGACCTGCATGGTGCATGGATCAGAGTCTGGCACCATCTGTGGCCTCTGACCTGCCAAAGTTGGACAACCCTATACTACACAATGCACTGGCTGAGCAGCACCAGCACTTACACTTGTAACAAGAAAGATTCAAAACCTGGAGTTAGTCTTACAGCATCCAGAATAAGCTACCCTTAGACAAATAAACTAAAATCTAAATTTGAAGCTGGGAAAAATAGCAAGGTTGATCAGTGCTGTATACTTTGTTTATATCCCTGAAGAGAGTTGGGTGGCATGGCAAAACAGAAGGCGGTGTAGGACTTTTTATCCCCAAATGCCCGCAGATCTCTCCCTGTGACGCCCCAGCCTCATTCAAATCTGGAAGAATACATGTTAGAATCCCACACCCTTTTGCTTCTCTTATGCCAGAATAAGATCACAGGGAAGTAGAAAAGGCAATTACATTTTGGGCTTGCACTGCACCATTTCAGAGCTTTTCTGTGAGCAGTAGGTCCCAGAAATGCAAAGTCACTGATTTGATTAAAAGCATTTCAGATATGGACAAACTAATTAGTATTTTTGTATAATTTTTTCTTCCTTTTTAGCACGATGTGATGATCTCATCATAAGGAAGCAAAAATTCTAATGCTGCAATGCAACTATACATAGGAAAATTCAGGCCACAACTACTTTGATCTATTTTAAAAGGTAATGTATACGCTTATATTAAGAATGGAACAAAACCATTTTGCAGAAATCATTTTATTTCAACAACATGAAGTTCAACTGAGTATTTTGAATGAAGTATTTAATAAAAACTACTTTTATAAGAATTAGTCAAACCTAATTCATTGCATCAACTACTTAAAACTAAATTAAACATCACAATGTAAATTTTGGGCTAGAAATCACAATACATATATTTTTATCAACATCTGCAATATTTCTGAAACAAAAGCGCAGTAGCATCCAGGGCCCCATAGTGCAGTCTTCTTTGGCACTTAACACAGCATCTTCTCCACAATGCACAAAGAAAGCCATGGTACTTTCAATGCACAGGTTGCAAAGATCTGTCTTACTGGCCTGAACTTGGTTTAAAAGATAATGCCACACTGTTGATACAGAATCTCTGACCAGAAGGTCTAGGACCATCATCAAACACATGGCCAAGATGGGCATCACACTGCAACAGAAAAACAATTTTAATTGTTACCTTCCTGGACACAGATGTCTACGAAATCAGACACCACCTTGCTTTCTACACTGCTATTCCACAGCTATGGCAAGGAGAAACCCCCCTGCAAACTACCCAACATTTCCTTGAGAAAGGGAGTCTTTACTCAGAGAATAAGGAAACCAGTACAAAACTCATAGAAAAAATGGTCAGTACTCAAGCTGCAAAAACACCCAGAGAAATACAAGGTTCTTAAAGGAAGTTAGCTTTTCCACATTAGCAGTAACACACAGTGAAATGCACTCCTTAGATCAGTGGTCTCCAAACTTTTTTGATCACGCACTCCTATCAGTAAAAAATTTTTGAGCACGCACCCCAATATATGTATATTTATGTAAATATACATCTAAATAGAAATTCTAATATTTTCTTCCTGCACCCCAATGGATTGTCTTGTGCACCCCACTTTGGAGACCACTGCCTTAGAGCACCTATTCCTTCTGCTATTTTATTAGGTGCAAACGAGGCCTATTGCTGTAGCACCATGCACACAACGTTCTTGACCCTTCCACGGCAAGAATCTGTCCATCCTCTTGATAATGCTTCTGGTACTGGAGAGGACCTAGGTCTGACGCAGTGTGCTCCAGAACCAAGATATACATGTAACAGTTCACTGCTATTTCTCTAGAAATGCTTCTTTCTGTGCCAGTCCCCTCCTTCACAGGCAAGATGTTCCCTCAGCAATGTTTTTTTATATGTTACTGTTAGATCTTATCTCATGTCTCTGTATCCCAATGTTTGAGGAAAAAAAAAGCATCTCTGTGGTATAGCTGCCCTCCCCTGGTACCTCTGGACAGATCTACTTGCTAACCATGTGGATGCAAAAAGTACATTTGTAAAATTATATAAATGCATAAATAAAACCCAGGGCAAACACTTTCAAAAGCACCTAGGTCACTTATGAAATTAAGTCCAATTGACCTTCAATAGGATTTTGGCTCCTGTATCACAAGTGGTTTTCAAAATTTAACCTATTAACCCTATATGTTGTTATATGTTTAAACATGCATGTGGCAATAGAAAGATGAAGAAAGGAGAAAATATTTAAAAGATAATTCTGTGTAGTCTCCAAACTATATTTATACCTGCTTACAAAGGACCTCCGTGCTGGTTGATCCCAATGAGTTATCTGGACGCTTCATAATATTGGTATTGCTTTCATTTCTGCCACATGTTCCATAGGCCTCAGAAAATGAAGGCCATCCAGTGCCAGAATCGTACTTCTTTTCTGAACTATTAAAGATAGCAGATCTTGTTATTCAATAAAGAAATGTTTCATGGGCATCTTAATTGTTTCTAATAAGAAAAAAGGCTTTCCCTTTCACCCCCTATCTTTCCCCTTTCCACTTTTAAACATTTAGCTTCTAGCTCAGTAGAAATCCTTCCCAGTGCACCACTGCTTCTCTGAGCTTTTTCACCAAATGGATTTCCTGATCCTTCTCCAGAAAGGATTCTTCCTCCTTGCTGATGGCACTGAAAACCCACGATTCTGTAGAAAGCCATTTTCAAGCTCTAAATGGTTGAACACATAAAGTCTACTGAGAGGTCATAGTGCCATGCCTTGTTTACTACGGTACAGCCTCAAAAGAGATTTTGTTTTTATTATTGAAAATACAATAATAATAGAGACTCATTAGTTTGACCTGGCAAACCAGGTTCACATGTCACAGCAACTACTGCTTGAAGCAACACAAGTGACAAGCTGCCACTAAAAATATTTGCTTTGTTGATCAGAGCTTGGCTCATTGCACCAATCGAATGGAAACTTTCTACAATACGGTGACGCGCTGCTCCTGGGTGGTGGCAACTGGTACCATACAGAGAAATACTCCCTCACTGATAGGCAACAACTGCAAAAAATGATAGCTGAAATAGGTAAGAGACTAGGAAAAGCCTTCAATCACACTTTGCTTAAAAGGTGCCATTCAAAGGAAATTATGTTTAAATTATGTCAAAGGTAACATAAATCAGTATAGTCAGAGTAAAAACTGAAGATTTGATATTAGATGCAGATACAGAACAGCAAGTCACAGAAAGTGCACAACATTTAAGATGACCTACAATTTGTTTGTTTCAGCATAGATTCCTTTCCAGATCAGTTTTCAACTCAAGGCACACAAGGAAAAAATGCTATTGTTACTATAAAGGATTGCCAGTGTTCTTTTTAACACGTATTGTAAAATATGAACAAAATAACAGTTTGAGACAAGTGGCAAATGAAAAGACACCTAAAAGTTCCTTCCCTTATAAATAATGCAAGATTGAACCATGACCATAATTCAGAATTGGTCTTTTTCTCAGGACAAGTGATTTACACACTGTGGCAAAAAATCAAGACAAAGGCACTACTATGCTAAATCTGCTGCGGAAGAAATCCCAAGGGTCTCCCACCCAGGTTTATATTCCTTGATCCCAGCCCTCTCTGCTCCCCCAAATCAATGCTCATAGTGACACCTTGTGGTAAAGGGAATTCCTAACACCACTGAAGGCAGCGTCAACAGCAATTTAAAGTATACTTAAGTAAGATAAATAGACAAACGATGGTGGGACATGAAAGATGCAGTGAAGAAAAATCTGTAAGTCTTATTTCAGTGCATCTCAGAAAGACAAACTGATGAATATCTAATGTAACAAGTGTGCAAAAAGCACAGCGTTTGCTTTAATGCAAGACAAAATGTAGCACTACAGATCTGATGGCAGATAAACACAAATAATCTGAGTGGTGTATGTTTTGTAAATAATTGTAGAAGTCTTTTTTATGAGCAATACAACTTTTGCAAGTAATAGAGATGCTGTTAGCAGAGGAATGGCAGAGAGATCATCTCCCTAAGGGCTGCTGCTCATTGCATTACACTGACTAGGCCACAAGGTGTAACTAAACATTAGTTTAAGGCTTGCCACAGATGCACCATGTCTGCCTCCAAACACACAGGCATCTCAGGGGTCTGCTACCTGCCAGGACATACCACAGAGAGACTCATTGCCTCCCCGTCCCCTTCTTGCCTTCTGGCAGCAAGGCTAGGGCCAGACATTACACATAAACAATTTAAGTGATCAGACACTGGTTTAAACCTGTAACAGAACAGATGTTCAGTGCACATAAATCAGTTTGAGAAGGCTGAAACCAAGCTGAGATAAACCTGGTTGAATGTAGTATCAGACTTAATTGATTTGGGTCAAACCAGTTTGTGCAATGTCTGTCCCAGATCCCTTGCCGGTTTAAGATAAACCAGACTCCCCCAGCACCCTGATATGCTCTCTGGGCTAGGAGGGGCTCTCTGCTCTACAGCAGGGCTCACCCCTCCCCCTCTGCTCCCTGGCTGCAGCTCCAGCAGTCTCTGCAGGCATCTGCCTGGCTTCTGCTCCCCATTCTTTGCTAAGCAGGCATTCCCCCGTCCCTCACAGACACCTCTCAGCATTAGCTAGCAGACCACATACTGTACTGGCTACCTCCAAGCTGGACAAAGACAGGACAGGTAGCTGGTAATGTCCATTTGTTGTTTTCTTAATGGGGTGAGTTGTTTTCTTAACACTGAGTTGGGTGCGATAAACTTTCCCTGCTGTTGCAGGAGGGGGAGTTCCCCTCCCTAATCAGAACCCCCTGTGGCCATGCCCCCCATCAGTTCAGCCCTGTGCAAGGAAAAGGAGGGCTTCTCTAGTGTACCTGGCTTCTAGCCTGAGCCACAGCAGGCATGTGACTGCATTTCCTCAGTCCAGAGAGAACATCTGTCCAGTTACAAACCAGTTCAGCCTAGCCAGGTTAGACTAACCTGCAAAGACTGAATCAATTCAGGCTCAGGCTTTTTGAATATCTGTCCTAGCCTAATGCTTCAGCCAAGCTAGTTCTGTCTGTTAGCTGCCCTAGGAATTCCCTGCTTTGTCCCAAAAGGGGCATAAGCTGTACAAAAGTAAATACAGCCTGCACACTGCCCACAGAGGTGGTAAGGTGGCTGCTGGTCCTGCACTTTCCATCCAGAAAGATCTCCTGCATGATCCAGGGCAGTAGTTTTCAAACTTCCTGACATTACAGTACCCCTTCATATCACTTCTGCTGTGGAACCCCTACCCCTGGCCCTATAGGCCATATGAAGTGATGCAGATCCAGGCAACCCAGCTTGGCAGAGGGGTCATACCACCTCCTGACCCACTCTGCCATTATCCCTAATCTCTTTGTGGAAACCCCAAACCAGGTTCCACAGAACACAGTTTAAAAATCACCAGTCTAGGGCAAAGGCTTGGAGACAATACAGGGGAAAACCCACATGGACAATCTCTGAGGAATGGCCTGAGCCAACATGGCAATCCAGTTACAATATCTGAAGTTCATTAACATCTATCTGTGCTTCTCCTTTTGACCTGTTATATTTCTAAAACACAGGAGTAAGTTTTACATATTGACACATTTCCCTCCACTCCCAGCCCCACCCCTGGTCCATGAAAGATCAAGAAACAACCATATTCCTTATATGGCTTTCTTCAACTTCACTGACTGGCTTTCCTGCATGCATACCAGCCTCTGGCTTCTTTACCATCCATCCAGGAACAGCATACACCAACGGCCGATGCTTCCTCAACCTGACAAAAGGTATTTAAACCCAAAAGCTTGCTAAGAAGAATTTTTCCAGCTATTTGAGTTGGTCTAATAAACCAACTAATAAAATATCAGATTTATCCAAAGAATCTTGTCTAACTATATTCCTTTATATTTATCCCCTGATAATTTACACAGAAGGGCAGTCTGCAAGGACTCTATCTAAAACCAACTGAAGTCTTTTCATTATAGCTCCACTTCAGTCTGGGATCTATCTTCAAAAGTCTAATGGCTAAGCTTACCATAGATGTTTTCTGTTGTTAAAGGATTAGCCTTCTGGGCTACTAAATTAGCTCTAAATAGAGAATGTCCCTATGAGATTTACTAACAGGCATGTCACGGATCCCCTACAGTCTAGAACCCACGTAAATATGGCTGCTCAAGGTCAGATTTGTCCTTTGAAGTATTCAGCCAAGAATTTATAAATAGACTTTCCCTAAACATATGTGTTAGATTAGCCTTCAGTATGCCATACTTCTAGCACATGTAATTTGCTTTGATCATTACTTTAGCCATCCTGGATACAGTCCAGATAATTCTTAAAAAGTGCTTTTTGCTGTATGCGCCTCAGCTGTAGGTTTATGATTGATTGAAGGTTTGAGCTTTCTTTAAAGCTCCATAATTTGTTATCTATGGATTAAAGTCTTTGTTTCATGCATTTCTAACTTTCTCCAATGAACATTTGGTAGCAGAAATGACAGAGAGAGAGAGAGAGAAAGAGAGAGAGAGAGAGAGAAGGGTATCTGAGGAGGAAAAAGAGTAAGGATATTTGTTTTTATCCTTAGCTAGTATTCCTGTGCATTTGAACAGTTCAGTAAAAATACTGCTAACCTGAAGTTCTTGTTGCTGACTGCTCAGCTCTGAACACAGTGAATTATTTTCCTATCAAATATTGATTTTTTGTGTTAGGATTGTGTAGATTCTTCCTAAAATAGCTGATTTATGGGGGGAGGTGGGGGAGGGAGAAATCTATGAATTTTCCAGTCTCAAAACGTAAGATTTTGCAATTTTTCCCTCCACAGAAATGTGTCAAGGCGTAATATTTCTGACAGCCATACCCATGCTTTTCTAGGATAGTGTACTGTGAAGTCATGTACAACTTTACTGCAACAAGAGTAGCAGTCTAGCATAAATGCAATTTACACAAAAGCAATTTACACAATTCTCTTCAGTGCTCACCTACATTCATGCTTGCCTGTCTTTATCTAACATCTAGCATCACAGTCTCTTAATGTAAAGGAACAATTCTTATACAACTGGGAAACTTAAAAATCTTCCTTGATGAGTGAGCAGGAATAACTCTTTTAGACCTGTTTTAAGCTTTTCATTTTGTCTGTACAGAGTTTTGCAGGAGATTCTGAAAACATTTTTTTAAAACAATTTATCAGAAATCATCTGAAAAGGTACAAAAGATTAAGCCAAATGTTTGCTTGTATTACATGGACTTCCACACTCATGCAAAAGAGAATTCAGTCTGTTCCCAATTATTAAGAACTCTCATTTATTGATGTGTGCAAGTTCATTTTCACCATGGCCTTTTTTAAAATTTATTTAGTACACAAATGTAATATTGCCTTAATTTCCCATCTGAAGGTCTAGTCTGCAATGTGTTTTAAAACATTTATGAATATGACATGACTTCATCCTCATCCCAATATAGCTTTAGTGAGAAATATAAAAAGGCTTCTGACTAGGGCCAGGATTCAAAAAAGAATTCATGAAAGCTAGTTGCTTTGCAAGTGAAATGTGTGCACCTTTTCTCCAATGTGTAATTCAGCAACATTCTGCATCCATGTTCTGGGACATCGGCAAGAACAGACCACACATTTAAAGATGCTGTTACTGCTCCAGCTTAGCATGTCCTCCATTTTGAATCAGATGGGAGTGCTAACATATGCATCCCCGCTTAGGGATTTTGGGATTCACAAACCGGGTGTTCCTGTGCCAAAATCTGGGGAGGGGTCCTACTCTGTTGGTGAACTTTTGTAGTAAATTGTTATTAGATAAAATACAGACCAGGGCTCCCTCGTCTCTGGGCTATAGAGTCAGGCTCCCTTGGGCAGGCATGGTTTCTCTTTGAGCCCATGAATCTTGCACTCATGCTTCCACTGAAACTGCTGCAACGGAAGGCGTGGAAGATGTTTCCAGTCCTGCTTTGTCCAGAGCCTGCTGGTTAAGGCACTTTTGTAGGAAGTGGGAGTTGTAGATTCAAGCCACCTCAGGCTGGAAAAGATAAGCAACCTAACCACTGAGCTACTGTGTAAAAGGTGGGTTATCACTGCCCGGAGAGGGTTTTCACCAGCCTAACTCCAGGAGAAAGGCAAAGTCCCAGATACAACCGTTTCTGCATTTCCTGTCAGGCAGTTCATGCATCCCCTGTGCTGGCTGCTATGACCCCTGATCAGGAGGTGCTTATACATTCTCAGTCAAGTTACAATGATCCAGGATGCAGAACCCATTCTTTAAAATTTCACTTCTAGTTGCATTTACTTGAATGGGCATTGAAACACTGCACAGCATTCCCACGAATAGGCACCTTTATGGACCTGGGCCCATGTTCAAAATACTCTCTTCTGGTTCATTTACACAGAGTAGAACACAACCTGCACATACTGCTCTGTGGCACTCTCTTTGTTCAAACCCTGATTTTCACAAAGTTGCAGTGTGCAATATTAGCAGAGGGGAATACCTGGTGCGCTTGTGGCCAGATTTTCAAAGGTTAAGTATCTAGGTGCCTAAAGATGCAGATGTGCACCTAGTGGGATTCTTCAAAGCACCTACTCAGGTTTAAGCACCTAAGATCCATTTATTTAGCAAGACTCAAGCACCAAGACTGCTTGAGTGTATTCAACAATGCCACTATGCATCAATCTGCAACTTTCTCATAGAAAACCCAGACTGTTGGTCTAGGATGGACTAAAGCTGAAATGCTGCTGCCTGTAGAGGACCATGGTCCTGGGCATGACTGCTCAGCTGAACAGCAAGCTCAATGCTACACAGCCTTAGGGACCATATTTTCCCACCTTCCATCCTGGCTCTCTAAGGCTCAAGCTCTTAGTGCCACTATTTTTTTTTCCTCCTGGTGCAGTTGTTCACAATCTATTCCTGTAACAACTCACTTCCAGGCTCACAATCCCATAACTGAGACCACTACAAATGAATTTCTGTGAGACTCACCACTCCATCCATTTGGTGTTGCAATCTCTAGTTTGGGGAGTATTTCTCCTTGGCAAATCTGAACACTTGGAGAAACAGTGGAGACCCTCAGTGAGTGACTAGTAACAGCAAACATTCACCGCAAGTAGGAACAACTGCACTGAATCAGACCAGTGTTCTCTTTAATGTAATTTCTGCCATTGCAGGCAAACTGCTTTTGGAGGTACAGAAATTCTGCTGTAGGCAGTTATGGACAGCCTACCCACAGGGAAAATGTGTTTCTTACTCCAGTTCATT
Organism: Crocodylus porosus; assembly: GCF_001723895.1. NCBI lineage: Eukaryota > Metazoa > Chordata > Crocodylia > Crocodylidae > Crocodylus > Crocodylus porosus. The sequence continues at coordinate 31,466,247 of NW_017728886.1, forward strand.
GGAAGCTGCTTTCTTCCTGGACACACACGGATTTCTATCCCCTATAAGACACCTGGATGTGTTTTAATCCTTGCCATTATAAATCTGGATATTCTTGATGTCCCTATCAACATCCACACCTTTTCTCAGTCCCACTAAGCTGCTTTTTTCAGGAAATGAGTTCACCGAACTAATTATGTATTATGTAAAAAATACTTGATTTTCTGTTTTAAATCTGTCATTTTTCAATTCAATGGCTCCTTGTTTATCCGTTTTGGAAAACGGTAAATAGTGATGTTTAATGAAGCAGGTCTGCACCATTCAGCCTGGCATATATTTTTACCAAGCCTCCTCCTACTAACCCCTAAGGTAAACAATCTCAGTATCTACAACCTCTCCTTGTGAAAATGTGTCCATGTCTCTAATCACTCTTGTTGTCTACCTTGGAATCACATTAGCAGTAACTATACCAGAGTACAACAGCTCAACCTATTTCTACGTGTAGTCTCTGAAGCCAGGCCTTTTCTCCAGCTATAATGCAGCCTCCCACCTTGTTTTTTTAAAATACGTTTTCAGCATCTTGAGTTAAGACTGATGCTTGAATTTGTCTAATAAATTGGGAAGTACATTTGGATGACAGAATATTTGTCATTAACAACCTGAATGTTGCATTCTATTTATGTGGACATGACTCCAACAATAATCCTGCAAGTAAAATTCATTAGGTTTGTTCCGCTTCTTTTCTTGTATTACCAGTACATTTGAAATAAATGAAAACACCCATCCATATTTGCAGTCCAACAGAATCCTTAAAGGCTGCATTGAGGACCCTAATTCATCTTTTCTAGATACTTCATAATACCCTAATGACAACCTTCTCAGTATCAAGAACAAGCTGGGCATGTCTACACATTCATTAATGCACTGTAGTTACTGGGCATGATGTTTAGTACCTGTATTACCAAGTCCTAAATCAATGCTCAGTGACTGACATTACTGTGCAGTAGTGCCAGTGCATGCCTTCGAAGTGACACTAATGCACAGTAAACTAATAGAAGCAGTAAAGCACGAAGTTCCAAAAATACCTCAACATAACTCCCAATCAGAGCCCCACCTTTTGTGAACATCTGTGGAACGTTGCTAAAAACACAAACAAATGAATTAACCTTGTGCATAAACTGGCCAGAACAACATGGGGAGTAAATGCAACCACACTTCGAATGGCCACTCTAGCACTTGTTTTCTCTGAAGCAGAATATTGTTCCCCAGTCTGGAACAAAACCATGCACACAAAGATTGTTAATACACAGTTAAATGCAGCTATGCGGATATATCAGGAGCGCTAAAAAGTACCCCATTGCCATGGCTTCCAATCCTAGTGAACATTGCTCCCCCACAGCTCTGCCACTATGCCGCATGCTTGAGAGAATACCATAAGGCCATCAGTAACCCTAGCCTCCCAATCAATCAGGACATCACTACCCCACCACCAGATAGGCTCAAATTTAGAAAACCCTTCTGCAAATATGCCAAGAAGCTCTATGATGATAAAAAGAGCACCGAAGAACAACGGAGGGAAGCCTGGGAAAATACCAACTTGCTGCAGAAATACATTGTCAGCAACCCTACAATTCCCCAGCCAGGATTTGACCTACCAAGAAAGATTTGGTCCTCCCTGAATTGCATCCAGACACTTCACAGAAAATGGGGATACCTACTCCATGAATAAAGAATCAAAGAGAGTCCAGGTCGCGATTGTGGTGCGATTTTTCAAACTGTGCAACACATTGTGAACAACTGCCCAATTAGATCACTGAATGGCGATCTAAAAATCAATCCATGCAGCTACCCCTGAAGCACTCAAACGGTTATCACAGATATTAATCTATGAATTTTGTAATCCTAAAGCATCATAGAAAAGATATTAACTCAGCTTTTGCCATGACACGCTAATGCACAATAGAATTAGTCTACTGAGCATTTAGCATCTCGTGTAGACGCGCCTACCTTCTCCCATTATTCAGAGAACTGACAAATTCCATTCAGTTTCTTTTTCTCTAGTCTTATGCCCCTAACTTCTCTCTTCTTTCTGATCTCTGCTGAAAATGTATTTCCTCTGCAAAAGGTTGCAAAATGAACTGTGCTCAGAGTTGGATTAAGACAGAGACACTACAAGCATGTGTAGAAGCCTTAGCTATGGGACTCTCAGTTTTTATTTTATAAACATAGGTTTCTTGCCCTCTTAGTTGCAAAGGACCTTGAAAAAGTGACACATGTAAACAATGTAGTAATATCTGCCTGGGTCTGAAGAAGTTTCAAACAACAGCTCTAAATGCTGTGAACAGCCCAATTAATCTCACTGAAGTGTTCACCAATGTGGCCTCAGCCAATAAAGTATTCAGCAGCCTTTACTGTGGACTCAGGAAAGATGTGAACAAACTGAAGCATCCAGTGGAGAGCAACAAAAATTATTAAAGGTATGGAAAACATGACTTATGAGGAAAAGCTGAAAGAACTGGAATTATTTAGTCTGGAGCAGGAGGAAGGATTTTGTAACAGTCTTAAAATACCTGAAGGGTTTTTATACAGATGATGGAGATATATTATCTGTTGCCCTGTCTTCTGTGGCCACAAGAAGCAATGGTCTTAAATTGCAGCAAGGGAAATTTAGGTTGGTGTGGCAGGGCCACTTTAAGGTGCCGGCCACTTTAAGGGCAGAAAAACAGGTAGCAGCCAGGTGCCTGATTACGGCAGCCATTTTGGTCCAGTGAGATAAGCTAGGCTACAGTTTGCTGTAGGAGCAAGGAGGTAACATCAGGCTGAAAGGCTGCTCTGGGAATATAAGGAGGTAAGGGCAGGGGTAGAGGTGACCCCTTGTCCTGGGTAAGATGTAAAACTGCACCCTGCTGGGGAAGGGTAGTCTGGTGGGGCTCCTAGTGGTGTGGGAGCCCTCAGGAAATACCAGGCCAGTTACCTCCCTGGTGACAGTTGGGTTGGGGCACCTTTATAACCACAGCTCTGCATCCCTGGTGGTATCCTAATGAGCAGGGGGAGCCCAGGCTCGTTAAGGAGCCCCAAGGCAGAGCTCAGGCTGGAGAAGGGGGCCACACACAAGCAGCAGGGGAAAGCCTAGGGGCATGAGTGAGACCCCGAGTGAGAGGGGCAACTATTAGGGAGACCCTGGAAGTGTGGGTCAGTGAGGAAGCCCAGTGGAGGCGTAGTGGCCCAGCGATGGGCCAGGAGCGAAATATGCCTCCAGTTGTAGAATCGCTCAGTCAACACTCAGGTGAGGGTAGCAGGAGATACTCAACAGACTGCGCTGGGGCTGACCAAGGTGAGGAAAGCTAAGCCCAAAGCTGGGTAAGGCTGGGCAGGATGAGTGTGGCCCTAAGAGAGTGCAGTATGAAAGAGGCTGGGTGAGAGCCAGAAGACTGAGCGGGACCCCGGTGAGAGAGGGGTGGTGCGTGAGTGGCCCTCCGGGGCTGTAGAGAAGAGCTACAACTGCATGCCCAGTTTGCTCCAGTCATAGGCCAGAGAAGTAACACACACAGAGTAACATCTACAAGGCATGGGCCCATGGAAGGGAGGCTGGAGTGGATATTAGGCCCTTGTCAGCAGGTCAAGTAATGGGTAGCCTCCAGCCTTAGTAACAACTCTCATATTTTTCCATCAAGGCGTGGCAGTAAAGCAAAGCCCCAGGAGCAGGGTGGCTGGCAGAGACCTGGCCACCCTGTTACAGTTGGACGTTAAGAAGAACTTTCTCATAATGAAGTTGGTTAAACTTTTCGACAGGCTACCTAGAGAGACTACAGAAACTCCAACCTTGGATGTTTTTATTAGCAGCTTAAACAAAAATTTAGCTGGGATGGTTTAATCAGGGATAGTTCTGCCTTGAACAGGGTGCTGGGTTAGATGACCTCCTCCTGACATCCCTTCCAGTCCTGCTTTTCTCTAATTTTGATATCGGCTAAACAAGAGGACTCTGCAGAGAATCATAGAAGATTAGGGTTGGAAGGGAACTCAGGAGGTCATCTAGGCCAATCCCCTGCTCAAACTAGACCCAACTAGATAATTCTAGCCAGGGCTTTGTCAAGCTGGGCCTTAAACCTCCAAGAATAGAGATTCCACAACCTCTCATTGCTCCTTGTTCTGTCACCTGCCATTACTGAAAACAATCTAGCTCCATCCTCTTTAGAACCACCCTTCAGGTAGTTAAAGGCTGCTATCAAACCCCCTCTTAGCCTTCTCTTCTGAAGGCTAAATATGCTCAGTTCCCTCAGCCTCTCCTCATGAGTCATGTGCCTCAGCCCCCTCATCATTTTCGCTGCCCTCCACTGGACTCTCTCCAATTTGTCAACAACCTTTCTAGTGGGGGGCCAAAACTGAACACAGTATTCCCGATGTGGCCTCACCAATGCTGAATCGAGGGGAATAATCTCTTCCCTTGACCTGGTGGCAACATACCTACTAATGCAGCCCAGTATGTTGTTAGCCTTTTTGGCAACAAGGGCACACTGCTGGCTGTCATTCAGCTTACTGTCCACTGTAACCGGCAGGTCCTTTTCTGTAGAGCTGCTGCCCAGACAGACAACCCCCAGCCTATAGCAGTACACAGGATTTTTCCGTCCTAAATGCAGGACTTTGCACTTGTCCTTGTTGAAGCTCATGAGATTCCTTTTGGCTCAATCCTCCAGTTTGTCTAGGTCACTCTAAATCTTAGCCCTACCCTACAGCGTATCTACTATTCCCCCCAGCTTGGTGTCATCCACAAACTTGCTGAGGGTGCACTCCATCCCATCTTCCAAATCGTTAATGAAGACATTGAATAAAACTGGCCCCAAGACTGACCCCTGGGGCACTCCATTCGATACCAGCTGCCAAGCAGACATTGACCCATTGATCTCTACTGTCTGACTATCCAGTCAACTTTCTATCCACCTTACAGTCCATTCATCCAACCCATACTTCCTTAACTTGCTTGCAAGAATGCTGTGGGAGGCTATATCAAAAGCCTTGCTAAAGTCAAGGTATACCACATCCACTGCATTCCCTGCATCCACAGAGCCAGTCATATCATAGAAGACAATCAGATTGGTAAGCCATGACTTGCCCTTTGTGAATCCATACCGAATGCATATTTTTGGCCTACTCACTACAGCAGACAAACTCTGGTAACTAGCATAAGCCCTGGGAACTCCCTACTAGTACCACCCCCACCTCTCCAGACAGAACTCTTGATGCTACCCATGAGGAAAGGAGGAGGAATACTGTTACTGCTCCAGGTGAAGAAAGAAGTAGGCTTAAACCTGCTACATTTGCCACTATGGAATGTGAGGAAGCCCCTATCGCCATCTCTCCTCATGAGGGGGCAGGGTCATAGTTAAAAAGTAAAACCAAGATGCAAATAAAGAATGAATGTCATGATATGCCTAAGGCCCCCAAGGGCCTTAGGCTGACCATGGCTGTGCCCCATTTTTACACTAATTATAACTCACCTGAGCACAACACACTGGTTCAACTTGTTTTGAACTATGCTACAAGCCTCTTGGCCAGTAACCACAATTTTTTTTGTTTGTAATGTACTAGGCCCACTGTTGGCAGACAGATGAACAGTCAGAACTTTTTTGAGCATCTTAAAAGATCTTCACCTACAATCTATGCTACCACCACCATCTTGGAAATCTTATTAACAGTGTTTAGCTTGCTCACATCAAAAGGTTTTTCTATGACATTGTTCCTATTAAGTATTACAGTGTACCTCCTGTCAGTGTGTAAACTGGTCAGGACAGCCATATGCCTTGAAATGTCAAGATTCTTACCTGAAGAGTGGGACATTACAGCAGACACAGTGGTACATCCCTGGCTCAGTGTTATTCAGATAGATTCCACTAAATGGCTAAAAATAAAAAAGTATTAACAACTTTTAAACAAACAACATCTCAAACAAACATGCAGGAGTCAGATTTAAAACAAGAGAAAAACATAAAAGGTGGCTTCTTGGGGGAGGAAGGGGGGCAGCTTTAAAGAATAAACATCATCAGTGAAGGGAAGCCATTGCCTTCAGAGCTTCCCTGCTACAGTCAAATGTGTAAATCATCCAGGTACTAGGTAACTAGGGCAAAAGTCATGACCTTCTGCAAGCATGTGAAGTGTGTAACATCCCACTGAGCAAGTCACTTATATTGAGTTCCACTACTTCAAAGCCCACTACAAGTAACATACAGCCCACCCGGGAGGCCTGGAACTGTGATCCTTATTTTAGAGATAAGGGTCCAGATACAGGTTACACCGGTTTGTGCACTAGCACATAGCAAGTCAGGCCATGTGAAGCTCAGGGCTCCCAGTTTTAGCAGTCTTGAGCTCTACCAAACCACACAGCCTCTCAGTTACAGAATGAAATCCAGCATAGTGACATGGGGAGAATGTAATCTTGCATGGAAGGAGTCAACAGGTTCTCAGCTGGCTGATCTGGATGGAGTATAAGAGGGGAAGAGGATGTAAAGAAGGCTACTCTGTGGGGAAAAGGTGTTCTCTCCTCTTCCAGCTGGCAAGGCTGGAAAGGGCCCTGTGACCATCAGCCTGTGGTCTGAGTTGATTTGTTCAGGTTCTGAGTTTTGATTTTGGAAATAAACCAAGACCAGGAGGAGGTGGCGGGAGTAAGATGTAGCTCTGACATTTATTTTTCCAGTTCACATGTGCAGGAGTTAAAAAGAGGTACAAGACCAATGGCCTGTCTAGTCCAGCTTTCTGTCCCTAACAGTGGCCAAATTTATAAATGCTTCGGATGCAGAGAAAAAAATCTTACAGCTGGCAGCTGTGTGAACAGTAGCCCCCAGAGAAAAGTTTTTTTTTCTTAATCCGCCAATCCATAAAATGGTTTAATCCCTGAAGCATGAACACAAATGACATATTTTTCCTACCATTTCCTCCCCCTGGAAAGGCATTCAATCTCTTCCTTACCAGTTCAGTTCCTTTTTCTCTTGTGACATAGAACTGCTCTGGAGTCAATTTTTTTTGCCAGTTGGTGGCAACGGCTGTTTCATCATATCTAGTCAGTGACCCTGCACCTTTAATTGGAAGGGGGAAAAAGCAACAACATAGATTTGTATCTTTAAATATATCTATTCTTTTTTTACAACCAGAATCTGTTGCTCTCTTTCAACCTCAAAATCACACTGAAATTCACATTGCTCAAACAAAACCCAAATAAACTGAATACTGAGGGGTTTATATGGGGATATTCATAGGAAAGGAAAGCAGTCTTGGAAAGTGAATACCAAGCACAAACACAGGAAAGCAGGGCTGTGCTGTGGAGTGAGAACTTAATGCTTGCTTCCATCCTATCGTAGAAAGGTAGGGCTGGAAGGGACCACTGGACATCTACTTCAACCCCTTATATTCTAGGGTTGTGACTGCAGTCTCTGCATCTGTTTTGCTGTGCAGAGTCTACCCAAATTGGAGTCTGCGTAACTAGGGGTTCCATGACCCTCCATCAGCGCGCCATTATCTCAGCCCACCGCTCTGGCTAAGATCAGCATAACGCCATCTTAAGCGCTACTCCGCAGTTACTCCTTCCTTATCCCTGTGTACCCATGCAGAATTGAGAATATGAACCTCATAAACCAGAGCCAAAGCTGGCATAGATTTTAGGCTCATTTGCAGACCATCAAAGCTAAAGGGATCATAAAAGATCTTACTGAAACCCCAGCAGGAGTGGTGCTGAAACATGCCAGATATGTTGTCTTCAGAGCAGCTGCTTCCAATGCCTTATTCAGAGAAGAAAACAGTCAGCAACTGTTAGTGACAGTCAGTGACTGGAAACAGGAAACAGTCAGCGACAGTCAGTGATTGGGTAGAACCAGTGTATCTAGGGGGGCTGTTGTGTATTTGAAGGGGCAAGCTTCATTCCTTTAATGATGAAGCCTAGTACCTTAATGATAAAGGAATGAAGCTTGCCCCTTCAAATACACAACAGCCCTCCTAGATACACTGGTTCTACCCAATTACTGTCAAGTATCAAACCTTCTGTCCGGTATCAAACCTGCGAGCATGATCACAGAGAATCTAACCAAAAACAAAATAAAACTAGACTATCAGGCATATGGCATAATGTGGATTCTGGCCAGGCTATGGTACTGACCTCACATTAGTACACTGAGATGATCTCCCCCATCAGTGGACAGAAGGCAGATGTCTATCCTTACTCTCCTGGATCTCACTGCAGCATTCAACACTGTCTATCATAACATACTACTATCCTACCTGGGAGATAGAGGGTGTCCTGGGGAAAGCACTAAAATGGTTTAATATCTTCTGTCCAAAGATATGAGATGGGAAACTGCACTCCCACTACTAGACACTTCATTTGTGGAGTTGCACAAGGATCAACTCTCTCCTTCAGCCCCATTCAGGTTCTACAGGGAGCCACTAGGTGAACAGATCAGATGACATGGACTCCAGCACCAACAACATACTCTAACTACACTTTAGTACAGAGACCATACCATTGCCACAGACACAGTGTTTGGACAAGATCAACTCATAAATTAGGATCAGATGAATCCTAGCAAAACAGAGAAAGAGATAAAAAAGTGAAGTATATTTTGAAGTACAAACAAACCTCTGGCTGAAGGTGCATACAGATAAATGCCAATTCAGTCCATGGTTTACAGGTGTTTCAGGATTCTTGCTGGCACTAAGCTCCCAAAGCGCACATCTACGGCACTGTAGCAACACTTTAGGCAACGTAGCGTCAGCAGGCAAAAACTGATGCTACAACTATAGCATATCACTACAGCAATGTAGTGGCTAAAATAACTGTGTGCTTAATTGATGGAGCAGTAACAACGGCGCAATAGGGGCACATATAGATACACCTACAAAGCAGCACCAGCAAGCAATGCTATCACCTTTAACTAACTAGCACAACAGTTGGCAACATTTTCTGGCAGCAGCAGTTCCAAGATCCACTGATGCTAGAACCTGGCTGCTACTTCTCCCCACCACCTAGCCATGACATAGCATGGGCAAAGCCACCCACCACTTGCTGCCTAGGTGCAGCACGGCATATGCAATGTCCCCTGCTGCCAAACACCACTGAAGTGCCAGTTCTGCAGGCCATATCCAATGGCACCATGGGCCAGATCCAGCTTGAGACTGGACTGTAGGCTGTTGATCTCTCAGCCAACGGACTCCCTCTCATCCTATCAGATGATAAACACATGTATAACTTGGGCTTGGTTATTATCTCCTGTTTAGACTATAGCAATTCAATACAGTTGGGCAGGAAACAAGAACTCAGGGAGCTCCAACTAGCACAGAAGAGTGTATCATGTCCGCACTGTAGCAGGTTGCTCCAGGTTCTTCATCCCTGTCTTTCACGCTACACCAGTGGCTCTCAACCTTATTAGGCTCATGGCACCCCTCAGAAAATGTCAGCTCTTCGTTTTTACACATTTTTGACCATGGAAAAATAATACAGCAATTTTTCTATAGCAAAGAACTCAGCATAATCATATTTACACACCTAACAACATGCCATGGCAGCTGTTTGAGAATCACTGCTCTATACTGACTTTCTGCAGAATACAGAGTTAAGTTACAAGATCTTGCTCCTAGTCTACAACATTCCCAAATGGGCTGTGGCTAACACAGAGATTTAGAAGTAGCTCAAAGCCCCAGGATGAGAACTGTGGTCAAAGCACAGTGGAACTTTCCATCCTAAAGGTATGTAGGTCTTGTTTGGAGCTCTCCCAAAGGCCAGCAGAACAAGCACTCACAGGAACTAAGAACCATCATAAAACTTACCGCCTTCATTCCCTGTATGAAGCCACTTTTCTCTGATCTGACTTCTCAGACACAGACCCACAGCAGTTTGTAAATAAAAAAACAAAACCAACTCCTTACTGGAACAAAACACAAAACCTGTTCATATCTTCCATTCTTTTGACAGTGTTACAGTGATGCTGTCACCATGATGGTCCAGGACACATGTGAGAGGCAAGGATTCTTGTTGGTGCTAGCTTTTATTGGACCAATTGTATGGCTGGTATAAACATAGGAATCATAGGCCTAAAGGTACTGTGATACCTGAAAGCTTGCCTGTATCTATATCAATGATACACTTGGTCCAATAGAAGATTTTTACCCATAAAAATTCCAACCCTGTACGTACAAATTCTTCTGCCAAGGGAGAGGACAAGAGATAGCGAACTGCATGTGACAGTGGTAAGTCACATAACTGAATAAAATAGTGAAAGGTGATGAGATGCTACATCAATGAGTGGTACAGTATTTATTGACTGTAGCATCTCACAGCCATAGTTATGAAGCATGGCCTAACAGTATCAGGCACTGTGCAAAGAACCTAAAGAGAAGAGCAGAGAAGAACAAAGCCACACTTTCCAAACTTGCTGGACAGCGTTACCTGCTCACCAGGCAAGAGTCTCAGCTGTACCAGTCCATCTCCCTTGTCCTGCATCTAGATCTGCCATCAAAATATGGCTGCTCCTAATCATAAATGTGCTTGGAACAGCTGCCCAAGCTCATCCATGGGTTAGAAGTCACACAAGTACAGAGGAGATAGATCAGGGGTGTCCAACCTTTTTGAATGTGGGGCCGGATCAGGAACTTTTTATCACCCAGTGGGCCGGCAGGAGCAGGCGCTTGCACAGCCTGTCCAGTCCGGCTGTGGTCTGGGGATGCAGGGGTCAAGGGGTGCTGCCTGACCCCACCGTGTCCTCCCTGCCACCTGGGCAGCCTTGACGATGCTCCCACACCTGCGTGCCCGGGTTCAGCAGCCAGGGGGACATGTGGGGACTCTACGGGGGGGTGCAGATGTGCAGGGACACCCCTCTGCTCCCCAAGCAGCAGGGGTCCCTCCCTCCCTCCCCAGGGCCCGCGACTCACCACCCCCAGCGTGATGTCTGCGGGTGCGGGGGGGGATGCGGGGAGGCGGGAGCAGTGCCGGCTTCCCGCCCCAACCACCACAGCAGCAGCACTCCCGCAGGCCCAGCCGCAGCATCCCTCCTAGCCAGCATCTGCGCCTCCTGTGCCCACCTGCTGCACCATGACCTGCTTTAGCCCACCTGGCTGACAGGGACCAGCGCAGGGCGGGGCCGGCATGCAAATGAGGAAGGGATGGGCAAGGCTAGGAACAGAAACCCTGCAATGTGGGAGAGGGGAGGAGCTGGCATGCAAATGAGGAAGGGAGGGGTGGGAAGAGGAAGGGACACTGTGAAATGGGGGGGGATGGGAGGAGCGGCACTGCGTCGGCAACGTCAAGCTGACGCAGTGCGCATGGGAACCTTGTCCCTTCCCCAGCCCTTCAGGAATCTGCTGAGGGGCTGGGGGAGGGACAAGGGGTGGGAACGAAAGTAAACTGTTTACTTTCATTTTCCATCGCAGCACTGTGGGCCTCAGAAAATGGCTTGGCGGCCCGCATGGCGGCCCGCAGGCCATGTGTTAGACAAGCCTGGAATAGATGGTAGAGAAAACCTGAGCACAGTCCCGTGATTCATCCCTCAGACGTGGAGAAAGAGCCAAGAGTACCGAGTCACAAAAGCATCAAGTACCAATTCCCCTGAACATATTATTGGTGAGAAACAAAAAAGTGTCGGCACGGCTGCTCACAAACTGAAGGTCTCATTCTCAGAAATGTACTGAAGCATTGAAGTATTTGGTTCTGGATCATCTATGAAGCTGATCAGCTACAATTGGCTGTGGAAAAAAGCCATGGATGAACGGAACGTCTTAGAAATATTATTGCTTCCCCTGCTTGGCAGCAGTCTGGGATTTGAGGCAGTGACCACATTAGTACACTTGGAACCGTTCATTGCTGCATATGGAACAGTGACCGCAAAGCCTGACGGATAAATAGTGGTCTCCATGGCCAACTCTGTGCAGGGATGAGGAAGGTAAATTAAGGTGAAGAGGAAACGGTAGACTATGGGACAAACAGGAGAGGATTGGTGTTTTATAGATGCATGCTCCATAGATGGTACTGATTGCCCATTACTGATTAACTTTTACAAAGGGATTAATAATCTAAATAGCCTTTGGACTTGGTCAGTGTCATTAAGGTGACTCCGGACTGGAGGCTCTAGGAATGGGATGCAGGGCAGACAGCAAGTCCACATCACAAAAGACACTTCCCATGGCACCCACTGTAGAGGGCAGAAGGCCCAGTGTTAAACCAGGGGTGGCCAACCCGTGACACGGGCAACCCCTATATGTGCCACGAGGCAGATCAGGGGGAGAACTGGCAGCACAATGGCAGATAGGGTGCAGAGCAGCAAATCAGGCAGAGCAGCAAGATCAGGCAGGGGAAGCGGATGGGGGTGGCATGGGGGAGGGTGTGGGGCTAATCCGCAGCCCAAGAGGCAGGTTCTTGCTGCGCTAAACAGCCTCTCCAAGCTAGGACTGGGCCAGGCTGGGATAGCCCTGGAGGGGGTTGGGCAGTTGAGGCCAAGGAACAAGGGCTGCAAATGCAGAGTGGTTTCTCGGGCCCTCGGCGAACCAGGCCCTGGCGCTCTCCAGCTGCTGAGCCAGCAGCTCCTGTCCGCCAGGGAGAGGGGCGGCGCCCAGCGCCGGCTCCAGGGGCCCAGGCGGCCTCACCCCCAAACACCGCTTCAGTGCAACCCCCGTGCGCCCGGCTCAGCCTCCCCAACTCCCGCCAAGCCGTGAGACTGGGGACCCCGACACCCCCAGCCCGC
>NW_017728886.1:31479046-31482893 GCF_001723895.1 Crocodylus porosus
AGCCGGCTGCCCGGGCGCCCGGACTGAGCGGGGGCGGTGCCCCCTGGGGGTCTGGCGCCGCCTGTCCGTCGTGCGGTGGTGTGCGCGGCGCGGCGCGGCGCTCCTCACGTCTCAAACACCACGGCTTTCAGCTCCACTTAAAAATAAGCTAGAAGCTCTCCTGACCGGCCGGGGGCTCAGGGCTGGATGATACTGTCTGCCACAGAGCATCATTAGGATGAGTTAAAGGCAGCTGGCTTTAGGGCTGTGAGAGGGAGCTTCGTGACCGGGAGCAGGGGACACACTGTTGAAGAAAAGGCGTTGGCTGAACGTCCAGGGCATGAAAAACAAGATCCCTCCTGTAACACCTCTGAGATGAAGAGTTTGGAAGGGATCAGGAAGATCATAATGAGCCATGAAGTCAAGTGGCTCCCTCAGCATGGCCTGGCTAGAAATGCTCCTGCTGCCAGGTCGCTGGTTTTAAAATTTGGGGGAAGCAGGAATCAAGAGACAGAAACTTGGGGTAACTGCCATGACTGGAGTATCAATGCTGAGGTGTGCTCATTGTTTTACAGTGCTAGGTTTCGGGGAAAAGAAGGTGATACTGTATTTATGTTAGGAATTAACATAAACACAACAGGCAGTTTTTGGAGAGCATTGGGGACAACTTCCTGGTGCACGTGCTAGAGCCGCCAGCTAAGGCCTGTGCTTTTTTTGACCTGCTGCTCACAAACAGGGATGAATTGGTGGGGAGTGAATGGCAGCTTGGGCTGTGGTGACCACAAGATCACTGAGTTCAAGATCCTGAGGAGAGGAAAGGAAGAATGAAGAGCAGTAGAGTAAGGACCCTGGACTTCAGAAAAGCAGACTTCAGCTTGCTCAGGGACCTCATGGGCAGGATCCCCTGGCAAGCCAGACTGAGGAGGAGAGGAGTCCAGGAGAGCTGGCTGTACTCAAAAGAAGCCTTACTGAGAGTGTAGGAACAAACCATCCTGATGCGCAGAAAGACTATCAAGTATGGCAGAAGACCAGGTTGGCTTAGCAGGGAACTCTTCAGTAAACTAAATCACTTATAAGAAGTGGAAACTTGGACAAGTAATTGGGAAGAGTGTAAGAGCATTGTTTGAGCATGCAAGGATGAAGTCAGGAAGGCCAAAGCCCAATTGGAGTTGCCTTGAGCCAGGGATGTGAAGGGTAACAAGAAGCATTTCTACAAGTATATCAGTAGCAAGAGGAGGATCAGGGCAAGTGCGGGTCCCTTACTGAATGGGGTAAGCAACCTTGTACCAGAAGATGCAGAAGAGGCTGAAGTGCTCAATGCCTTTTTCACCTTAGTCTTCACAGGCAAGGTCAGCTCCCAGACTACCACAGTTTGGAGAGAAGATGAGCAGCTAACAGTGGTGAAAGAACAGGTTAGGGACTATTTAGAAAAGCTGGACATATACAAGTCCATGAGGCCAGATGGGATGTACCCCAAGGGTGCTAAGGGAGTTGGGTGATGAATTTGCAAAGCCACTGGCCATCATCTTTAAAAACTCATGGCGATCAGGAGAGGTCCTGGGTGACTGGAAAAGGGCAAACATAGTGTCCATATTTAAGAAAGGGAAAAAGGAGGATACTGGAAACTACAAACCAGTCATTCTCACCTCAGTCCCTGGAAAAATCATGGACCACCTCCTCAAGGAATCCATTTCTAAGCACTTGAAGGAAAAGCAGGTGATTAGGAACCATCAGCATAGATTCATCAGTGGATGTGGTATATTTTGACTTTAGCAAGGCTTTTGATATGGTCTCCCACAACATTCTTGCAGGCAAGCTAAGGAAGTGTGGTGTGGATGAATGGATGAAGGTGAATAGAAAACTGACTGGAGCATCGGGCTCAGAGGATTGTAGTCAATGGCTCAATGTCTAGTTGGCAGCCTGTATCAAGTGGAGTGCCCCAGGGGTTGGTCCTGGGGCTGGTTTTGTTTAATGTCTTCATCAACGACCTAGAAGATGGCAGAGAGTGCACCCTCAGCAAGTTTGCAGATGACACCAAGTTGTGGGGAGAAGTAAGATACAATGGAGGGTAGGGCTAGGATTCAGTGACCTAGACAAATTGGAGGATTGAGCCAAAAGAAATCTCATGAGGTTCAAAAAGGACACATGCAAAGTCCTGCACTTAGGACAGAACAATCTCATGCACTGGTACAGGCTGGGGGCTGACTGACTGTGCAGCAGCTCTGCAGAAAAGGACCTAGGGGGCATGAACGGCACGTGCCCCCAGTGGCTGGGGAGACACAGCTGCACTGGCCGCCACGGCAAAAACATGGTGGCAGTAAGCTGGGAGCTCCCGCAGACCCGGCAGCAATGGGGGTGGGTAAGCGCTGACCACGCGCAGTTGCCACCGACACCATTAGCGGGAGCCAGCAGCAATCATGGACCACCCGCAGATGCCACTGGCAGTGTCGACGGTGGGGTGGCAAGCAGCGACTGCCTGCAGGTGCTGCCGGCAGTTTTGGCGGTGCCTTTTTGTAGAGGGTGCACCACCACACTCGGGGTGCATGTGCACCCGCATGCACCCCCTATGCGTCGTCCCTGCTGGGCAGTTAACTTTGGACAATAAGCTGAATATGACCTAGCAGTGTGCCCTTGTTGCCAAGATGGCTAATAGCAGATTGGGCTCCATTAGTAGGAGTATTGCCAACAGGTCAAGGGAAGTGATTGTTCCACTCTATTCAGCGCTGGTGAGGCCACATCCAGAGTACTGTGTTCAGTTTTGGGACCCTTACTACAGTGAGGATGTGGACAAATTGGAAAGAGTCCAGCGTAGGGCAACAAAAATGGTAATGGGCTGCGGCACATAACTTCTGAGGAGAGGCTGAGGGAACTGGGCTTATTTAGTCTAGGAAAAAGAAGACAGAGGAGATTTACTAGCAGCTTTCAACTACCTGAAGCGGGGTTCGAAAGAGGATGGACCTAGGCTGTTCTCAGTGGTGGTAGATGACAGAACAAGGAGCGAGGTTTTCAAGTTGTAGCAAGGGAAGTTTAGGTTAGATATTAGGAAGAATTTTCTCATTAGAAGGGTTGTAAAACACTGGAACAAGTTACCCAGAGAGGTTTTGGACTCTCCATTCTTCAAGGTTTTTTAGACCCAGCTGGACAAAGCTTTGGCTGGAATTGTCTAGTTGGGGATGGTCCTGCTTTGAGCAGGGGGTTGATCTAGATGACCTCCTGAGGTCCCTTCCAACCCTAATTTTCTATGATTCTAATTATGTGGTGGTTCCAGGATCAAGGGGAAGAAAGCAGATCTGCAGAAAGTGCAGTAGTTATATTTGAGGTGAGGGTCCTCTATAGACTACCAAATCAGGAAGAAGTGGAGAAGAGTCTAGAGAGGCATCTAACTCTCCAGGAATAGTAAATCTTGCATCTGTGGAGAGGCTTGGACTAGATGGATCTTAAGGGCCAGCTAGAGTTTGATCCTTGATCCTTTCCAACCCTATGATCCTATGGTTTGTGCTGGGTTTTATTTTTCATAGAATCATAGAATCAGTGAGTTGGAAGGGACCTAGACAGATCAAATCCAACCCCCTGCCATGAGCAGGAAGGAGCTCTGAGGGTGGCAGGGGTCAGAAGACCCCAGCTAGGTGCCTATCCAGTCTCCTCTTGAAGATTTCCAGGGAAGTTGAGAGCACCACCTCTCTGGGGAGCCTATTCCAGGCTCTGGCCACCCTTACAGTGAAGTAGTTCTTCCTGATATCTACCCTAAACCTATCCTCCCTCAGCTTGTGGCCATTGTTCCTGGTGACTCCAAGGGGGGCCCTGGTGAACAGACTTTCCCCGAGTCCCTGCTGCTGGCCCCTGATAAGGTTGTAGGCAGCCACAAGAT
>NW_017728886.1:31483063-31504203 GCF_001723895.1 Crocodylus porosus
AGATCTCTCTCTGCCTCTGTGCTGCTGAGAGGGTCAGCCCCTAACCTATAACCATAATGCTGGTTCCCTCTCCCCAGGTGCAGCACCCTGCACTTGTCCTTGTTGAACCGTATCCTGTTCAGATCCGCCCACTTCTCTAACCTATCAAGGTCTGCCTGGATGCGGTCCCTGCCTGCCAGTGTATTCACTTTACCCCACAGCTTGGTGTCATCAGCGAACTTGAACAGGGTGCTCTCTTCACCCTTCCCTGCATGTACCATTTCATTCTTGGCCTGCAATGCCCCACATCACATTTTTGCAGTTATAGACTAGTTCTAAGTAGAAACTGCCAGTTGTTCAGTGGTTTTGTGATAAGAACAACCACAAGAGGCCTGTCTGAGCCCAGACCCATTTTAACTTGCTGCCTAAATTAGATTTGAAAAAAATGGTTCTGAAGGGTGACAGGCTTGTATACAAACACATGCTGCCTCAAGTCTCCAGAACCATGCCAACTGTATAAACTAACTTAGCATTTCTGTATGTGGTGCTGATCCCCTGCAAGTTGTCTGGCAGACAAGTGGCTGCAGATGCCTTTCACCAACACAGGCAACACAGGTTCCCTTTTCTAATCAATTGCTCAGCAGAGCAGCCCTGCATAGACCTTATGGTGAATCATAGGAAAGCAGGACTATAAGGGACCTCATGAGGTTATTTAGTCCATCCCCCTGCTCAAGGCAGGATTATTCCTGACTAAACCATCCCAGACAAGTGTCTGTCTAACCTGCTCTTGAAAACTTAATCTAGTCCTCTGATTTAACCTTGGGCAAATCATTTAATTTCTTTAGGTTCCCCCATGTATAAAAAGGGATAAAGATACCTAGGTGTCCTTCTAAGGTGTTTTGATTTAAATATCAGCTATACGTGTTTATATTAATGTTTTTAGCTGTAGAGCCTAGATATTACTTCAGAAATCTCCCCTATAAAACCATATATAGTTTTCCTGCAAGTAATTCCAACTTCTGTTAATTATTTAGCTACCTACAGAATTCATAATCTATTTCTTCATCTTCCTCCCTAAACTATTTTCTTTGAAGATACAAAATTGACTTGCAATCTAAGGACAAGTTTAATAAACATAGAAACCCATCAAACAGACATGGCAAAACAAGATTTTAAGTAGTCTGATTTTCACAGTAGGAACCAATCTCCTTTGTTCATATGCACAGTTCTATCATGTGTGTTTCCTATACCTTATCTACACCATGCAATTGGCACAAATTGAGAGCATGTCTGTGTGTCTAATACAAGCAGCAGGTACTTATGACCAGTGTTTTCTTTCATTGGCAATTGCCTTAAAAGCTAAGCTAGTTTTGATCAGGTAAATCACCATAAGAGAAGGTTCTTGCAGTTGTGTCTCATTTTCATCTAGTCTGTACCGCTTAGGGCATAGGTAGGAAATGTGGTAGAACACAGCATGCACATAATCAGCCGTTCATACAGTCTGTTACTCAACTTCTGATTCTGTTTAAACTGGTATAAATCTCTCCACAGATTTACAATGTAATCAGAGTGGAGTTTGGACCTGTATTTTGACTCATCACTATGCTCCAATCTTTGGTCCCTGCAGCCCTGACTTTCAGTGTCAGAAGCTACTTTGCTTTCAGATCCACTTCAAGCTCCTCACATCTGCTGTTTACATTTGTTTCTCATATCACAGGCTCCTTCCTTCCCTCTCCCTCAGTCTGAGAAGAAACAGTGTCCAAAGAGACAAGTCCTTCTCCATATATATCAAAAAGTCCAGTGACTATGTGAGCCCAGCAGGCACAGCCCATTGGGCTAGAGTTTCATAGTTTCATTGTAGTTAGGGGTCAGAAGGGACCTGAATAGATCATCTAATCTAACCCCCTGCCACTGGCTGGAGCACACACTGGGATTACACGACCCCAGACAGGTGTTCATCTGGTTAAGGCATGCAAATCTTTATAGCCAACACATAAAGGAGTGATATGGTTGATATCATATCTGACTGTCTTTGACTCTCCAGCACATGACCATGTATCTGTTTATAGCTGGATCACCTAAGATAGCCTTCTGGGCAAGCCTTCAACTCATGCTTCTGAAACCATAGCAGGGTATCTTAGCAGCTCTACACCCATGCTCTGAAATATGAGTAGCAGGATTTTCCACAGGCTTGTTTCCTGCTGTAATTTCAGGCATTTAACAGAATTAAGCATTTTTATGTTGAAGTGTAAAAAACACTAGAGACTACACAGAGGTATATGTGCATTATCTTCAGACTACTAAAAAGAGAACATTTAGGCCATTATAGTACTTTAATTCTTGCAAACTAAGAAAGCTGAAGGGTCTAGGGAATCAGGAGGTCTTCTATTGGGTTCAATCCGGTGCTCAGAAAGATGGGCTCAACACCTCTTGCCTTCAATAGAAGAATGAGACTGGAATTGGCTCACCAGTGTCTAACATGTATGATAAGGGCACTGCTTTTAATTTGGTAAAATACTCTGCCCTCCAAACTAGGAGATGAGGGGAAAATTAGTTAGCTTGTTGTGGTAAGCAGGTAAAAGCATTTAAAGACTACCTGTAAGGGGGTGAAGAGTATGCCAGTAAACGTTCCCTCAGGTATGTAACAGTGAGGAGAGTCTAGGAAAAGAAAGCTATTATAGCCTGTCAATTTTCCTGACTTTCCTCCTGTAATCTGAATATGAACATGTAAAAGTCTAATCTTTGCTATTAAAGATAGCACTAAAATTAGCAGTGCACAGAGTGGGCCATAAAAAGACAAGTCTGACAGATTTCAATCACCTCTTACTAGAAGACAAAAAATGAGATCAGTTTAAAATTCCTTGTTAGGCCATTTACTGCTAAGTTTATCTGAAGACAATTTGTAATTTAAAAAAAAAAAAGAAACCCAATATCTGTGTGCACAAATATGTACTTTTGTTCTCCTACATTTGTGAATACCAGTATCAGGGAAGAAAAGAGAAGGGACACATACAGGATAGAGGATAACTGCAGTAGCACTGTCAAGAAGGATCCAGGGATTGTGGTGGATCCCCATCACAACATGGGTCAGTAATTAGATTGTCTTAAAAAATAAAATTTTGGGTTGCATTAGTAGAAGCATTGTATACAGGATATAGGAGGTGTTTGTGCTGGTTAGCCCTCTGCACCGTGTTCAGCTGAGGACACTGCATTGTAAAAAGAAGCTAGAGAAACTGGAGAGGATCCAAAGGAGAAAAATAAAGATGATAAGCAGTCAGAAGGGAACCCAGGTGGGGAAAGGCTGAAGGAACTAGATATGTTTAGCTTAGAGAAAAGATTAAAGGGGAGATGACATGATAAATGTTTTTGAATGTTTTACTTTAAAGGCTGCCATAAAAGAAGATGGAGAAAAAATCTCTTTTGCCACAGAGAGAATGCATGGCAATGGGTTTAAATACAGAAAGCAGGATTAGATGAAATCTTAAAAATAACCTTCCTAAGAATAGTAGGATGCTGGAACAAGTTGTCTTCTTTATGGAATCTCCTTCATTGGAAGTTTTCAAGAAAAAGCTCGACAATGCAGAAACCACAAATCTTGTATCAGTACAAGAGGTCTAAGTAGATGATCTACAAGGTACCTTCCAAATCTGTGATCATAGTGGTGAGTACAGATTGGTCAATTTTACATGTAAAGAGCTATTTAGATACCTAATTGGCTAGTTGCTTACACAGTCGTTTAATTTGTAATCATGAGTACAAAAACTATGCTCTTAAATATCTCTCTGCAACCAACCATATATGTATTTCAGCTTGCAGGGTTTGGACCTCCTGTATTAAAAAAAGGATTTGCAAGTGAATCATTCAAGCAGATTAGGAGTTATTATTTTTGACTGCATGTCATAATTCTGTTTCTGATTTGGTGTTGCTTAATTATTGCTGAGATAACATGAAAATAACCATTTCAAAATTGTTGAATAATAAACAACTGTGTTTAAAAGAGATACTGTAAGGTGATACTTGTTGTTCAGACCACATCTAGTGGAAAGATTAAATCTGAGACTGAGATCTTATTGCTGTATATTCAGAACTTGGGAACACAAATCCCCTTTGCACTGAATGCTAAGCCCTCTCCTGCAAAATGGTAAATTCAGGGAAAGCTGAAGGCATCCAACACATCACATTATCAAATCCAGTAATTGCTTTCTAATCATGAGCCAAAGTTCATGAAATCATAATAAACCTTGGTGCTGAAGGAAGAAAGATGCTACTAAGTCTAGTTAATGATCACATTTGATTTTCAGCACTCAGTGAAACCATATTGTTAATTAAGGGCTTCTTTATTGTACAGTGAGCTGTGATGGTTGGAGCCATATGCCTCAGCAAAAGCTCATGGAGACATTTAAATTCACACCTGTGGGAGCTGCGCTACCCTGCAGGATGGTAAGCAGCATGCTGGGACATGGTTTTATCCTCTTTGGAGAGGCTAGCATTCCTCTGGGGCACTACAGGGGGTAGTGCTTGAGTACCAACCACAAGGACAGAAAGGGCATGTCCACATCAAGTCACACACTGCAACGGAGCATTGCCCTGGACACAAGCCCCACACATTCTCTCCTACTCTGCCTGTACCACATGCAAAAATAAGGTCACATGTGAAGCCTGATAATTGGGTTCAAAAGGGGACTGGACACATTCATGGGGAAGGGGTATATTAGTGGTTATTCAATGTAGTAATTAATACGGTGGAGCTTCAAATTTAGGACTTCCTAGGTCTCTGAATGTTGGAAGCTCCAGGGAGATTAATATTTCTGGATATACCCTGCTTAAGTACCCATCCCTTTGCATCCACACTCTACCACTAAAGAGACAAAATGCTGGGCTACATGGATCTGTGGTTTGACCCTGCATGGCATTTCTTACATTCTTATGTTTTTGGCATGTGCCCAGTCCTGCTTTCTAGCTCTCCATCTTGGGTTTGCCACATTGAGTGGACCCAGCATTGCTCCAATAGCAGTTACACAACATTTCTTTGGCATGCAGCATGCACAAAGTGAGAGCCTGTGGGTGAAGCATATTTCATGGTGATGTTTCTTGTCATGCTCCAGCCCAAACTGTTTATACTCAGCCTTTCCACATCCCTCTCCAAGGTGATGGAGAACCTGCCCACTCTATATTAGTATATACCTGTGTAAGCACCAGCTACACCAAATATCTGTGACTTAGGGCCTCATTACACGTTACACTTTGAGCTGATCAAATTGTTGTTCGGTGTTCGTGCTAGCTCAAGTTTGGAGCAGACACATCTTAAGGCTAAAACTCTTCGCTGACTGTTCCCTACCTGCACAACTGTAACTTACCACTAGAGCAGTGGTTTTCAATCTTCTTTCATTTGCAGACCACTAAAATTTTCAACTGGAGGTACAGATCCCTTTCAATGGTAAGTATAGTGATCAATCATAGTCATATTTCATGGAACCCTTAGACATAATCTGCGAATCGCCAGGGATCCGCTGACCACAGTTGAAAACCACTGCACCAAAGCACTAGAAAGCAGGGGCCTAATTAGGAGCTACAGCTGTGAGTTGCCACTACAGGGCTGGTGAGCCAGGACAGGCTTCTACTTCTGTTCTGAAAGGGGTGGGGGGACATGAAGCTGGGAGGCAGAGAGTTAAGGAGATGGTGGGGGGTAATGAAATGGGAGGTGGCAAGGAAATGGGGGATGGAAGATGAGTGGTGAAATGAAAGAAGCCTTTCACTGAAGGATAAAATAAAAAGTAAAA
This sequence comes from Crocodylus porosus, assembly GCF_001723895.1. Classification (NCBI taxonomy): domain Eukaryota; kingdom Metazoa; phylum Chordata; order Crocodylia; family Crocodylidae; genus Crocodylus; species Crocodylus porosus. The sequence continues at coordinate 31,488,823 of NW_017728886.1, forward strand.
AAAATAAGGAATTTAAAAAGAAATAAAGAGGAAGTAAATTAAAAAAGGTCTCATGTTTTAAGAAATTGGGATTGGGTTGTGGGTGGGGGTGATAGTCATGCTTCCTGCGGTGATTGTGAGGTGGGAGTGATGAGGGAAGGCACTTTTGGGGGAGCTACTGCCCCTGTCCCAGGAAGGAAGCCCCAGCTTTCAAGCATTCAATCCAGCCCCCTACATTGTTGTCCACTCATCCCTCTTGGACCCATCCGTGCCCTGTGACCTGGCTAGCTAACATATGCTTTGCAAGCTGTTTCCATAGGGTTGCATCCCTGGGGGTGGGAGTTGGCTTGGTGTCAGAACTGCCCCCTCAACAGTAGAGTTCAGGAGGTAGAAACTAAAAGTTTGCCTGCACAGAACAGAAGGGTCAGGGAGAAGATACTGCATCCTGGGATGCTTAAGGACTGCAGCTTGGGTGGTACATCTATGGGGAGTGGCCATGCAGTAATGGAGCATGAGCTGGGTAACAGGGGTGAGCGAAAAACCTGCCCTGTAGAGGTTAACTTTAAGCTGCCTTCAGTGTGCTTAAAACTAGTTTCACCACACAATCCAGGGGTTAAGAACTCCAGGAGCTGCCTAAAATTAATGTGTAACAAGGCCCTTAGCTGCAACCTAGAAGTGGGCTGTGATCAGGTAAGAGTCTGCCCTATGCCAGTGAGAGGTTTAGAAATGATGCACTCTGTAGTAGAGACTACAGCGCAGCCTCGGTCTGCATGCGGTCTACCAATGCCGTCCCTCTCGGAGAAATGAAGAATTCTAATTCCATTGCTGGCCTAGACCTGGGGCTGCATTTGTCCCTAAGGCAGACTAACTAATCGGTGCAGTTCTCCCTTAAGTATTCTGGAAATGAGGGAGGATAAAGAAGGTGATTAGTCCTGCAACATGTACATGTTACTGTAATTGACATTGATTGAACTGGTGTTGTTCTAAAATACAAATTCAATAAAAAATGAACTGCCAATATCCTCTCTGCCACTGGTACATTTTAGCTATTCAGAGGCACAGCAATTTGCAGGCAGAGAGAAATTAGACAGGCTGGATCAATCACTTTGCTGCTTGCATAAAGCACACTGGAGGGGGACTCCAGTTCAGGATGTGAAAAGCAGGCAGCTAATGCTGTATGGGGGAGGGGCAAGAGAAATAACATTTATTTGTATTTTATGTTCTGCTGCCTAACCATTCTTGGTGCACACACTGGTAGGGACAGCTAAGCACAATTCAGATTCACCACTCATTCTTATACTTTTGGCCCAGTTTTCTATTGCCATGTTCTGTGCCTGGTTATTCACCTCTGAGCAGAGTGAAATGCTACCAAATCAAAATGGCAGCTGATTACCCCTCCTTTGCCCTTGCACAGCACATGTGGAAGTGATCAAACACAGTGCAGGCAAAGGAAGGCTGGGGAAATCAGATCCTTGATCTTCTTCTTTTGCCCAGATTCTTTTCAATAAAGGCTTGATCCATGGCCCCATAGAGCCAATAGTGACAAGCTTTCCTCAGCTTGGAAACAAAATCACCCTGTTGGAGGCATTTTGTTTTTTAGATCTTTAGTGCTAAAATATAAAATCATTGTCCCGGTGTGCCTCTGTTACCACTTCCCACAGTGACAATACAGAGCAGACAAGGCATCTAAGCTAAGAACAGGTCAGCATGCCTCCCCCATAGACTTCTGTAAAAGCCAATTAGGCTGTTACTTGATTTTCCTTTTTTCTTCCTGATGTACAAGCAGCAGCAGTTAAAAATCTCCCCTAACTAGGTTATGTTAATTTTAAAGTAAAATCTCTATGCATTGTTGTCTAACTGCTTTGTTGTTAACATGACATCAGGCTTCAGCCTGCAAACAGCCTGCATCCAGGGAAGGGTCACTCATCAAAAGCGCAAGGTCTTGTTAAACAAGGGGGTGGGGAGGAAGCTGACCCGCCTTTCTGGTAGTACTACTCTGTGCTGAAGCAGATGCAGCAGCATGTATGTAGGCGGGTACAGAAGAGAGATGCTTGTGGTCCAGACTGCTCTGCTAATATTTATTTGAGCTCTAACCATTTCTTAACTCAGCCTGTCTTGAACAGCAGCTTGAGGGACAAGCAGAGCATCACATAATGCCTAGGCTGGCAGAGGCTGAGCAGTCAGCCAGGCAGATATGATATGCAGAAACAAAATTAACCCTTTCAAATGCCAGGCCATTTAGGCAGCTTGATAATTAAGTACCTGCATATTTCAGAATTATGTACAGAAGTACATACTTTTATATGCACATGTGCGTATTATTAGCTTTTGCTTTTCTGGTGCCATTTTTGTTATGTGATTCTACAAGAGGTGCCCTACATATGCATTATGTGCATTAGGGATGCTCAGTGGGGCCAATGAGAACTCAGCATAGGGGAGTTCTGCTTGCAGAATTAGACCTGCCAATTTTGATTGGTCTCATCTCCTAGGTGCATGGTCTTTGTGATGGCCTACTTGCTGCATGTGGCCAAATGATATATTGCTTCACTATGGCATTTAGATGGAAAATATCCTCAAGGAACTCCATGTTGCCATTAGCAAGGAACATTTCCTCCCAACTACAGAACTGACTTAGCTCCGTAGCAGGGCTCCCACTTTTTAGACAGAGTCAAGAAAACCTCAGCATCTGCTAATGGCTGAAGGAGATGAACAGCAGCACTCTTGTATGGAAATGATACCCAAGATACACTGTCACAACACTGGTTGAGTTCCACTGCTGGAAATGGATCCCAGCCAGCTATTGGAGTTATTCTGACACCTTTATCCTGAGCTACAGGTGGGAACAGAAGCAGAAACATCATGAAAAAGCTTCTATCAAATACCAGCACTTTTCACAGCAGTATTTTAGCCAAGTCTGCCCCTACCAGATTTCCAGGTTCCTATTTTGAAGAATGAAGAAACTTTGTTTAGAAATTAACTCATGGTTATTTATACATTAGGTTGCTTTAGTTGTGCCTAAAGGCACCCAGGAAAGGAAATAAGTACATGGCTTTGTTTCATTCTCTATTTTTTCTGCATTTTTGTTAGAAAAATAATAGTGGAGGGAAAAATACTTATAATGGCTCAGTAGCCCTTTTGCTAATCATTAAGGCTAAGTACAGACCAGTGGCAACATATAGGGGGTGCATGTGTACCCCCTGAGAGTGCCAGTGCCCCCCCGACAGGCCGTGTTCGCTGCCTAGGCAAAGGGGGCAGGCAGGAGCGCCTTAAACTAGTTTATGTGTAACTTGTGTCCTTAGCCTAATAGTAGGAAACAAGATCATCCCAACCAGTATTTAAAAGGGCCGTATTGTCAAGTGATGCACTAACTTCAACCAAAACTTCTACTAACTTCAGTGGGAGCCCTCTGCTGGCATCTGGGTCTGGAATTCAGTCTATTGTAATAAAATACCATGGGGTTTTTCTCCATGGGGACCTTACTGAAAAATAAATTAGAGGGTGGATTTAAAGCAAAGTACCTATTCTTGAGTAACTCTCTGTGTGGACATTCTTATTCTGCACTCAAAATGTGTTTGTACAGCTAAGCTTAATGCACTTCTAAAGTGGAATAAAAAGGCACTCACATGTGGAATAAGAGTATCCGCACAGGCAGCCAGTGTGCAGCAGCTATTTTAGCTATTCCTTTCTCCCCCATCCTTTATATAATGCAGGTTACACAAATAACTTTTTTGAAAACAGCTAAAGCATTTGGCAAAAATTTGTGTGACCCCTAAAATGCCCCTCCCCGCTTCAGTCCTGTCCCTGGCACTTTGATTCACTGACAATTTTAAAAGTCCTTCTTCCAGCCAAAGCACAAACCCTGAACAAAGCATCTGAATGAACAATTACTTGGCAGCAGCCACAGTAGCAGCAGCTTCTTGTAAGTTATTTTAATGGATTTATCACCCTGAACTAAGCCCTGGCCATCTGTTCCACACTCTAATTACAAATGCAGAGTGAGCTAATTCACAATTGCATCATAAAAAAGTAAAATATAAATGATTTAAGAGCTGGTGGATGTCATGTTTCACACACCAATCAGGGGAAAATTGCTCTCCCCTTGATGGACTGATTTCCCTGATAATAGAGTGCCTCTTTCCTGGCAGGAAGGCATTCCTTAGGAGCAAGACTCACCCTGGTAGGCTCTGTTCCTGCTCACTCTGCCTAGATGTATTTTTAATCGTTAATTGGTAATCACACACTACTGCTTTACGATTTAACATTTTCTTCCTCCCTGAGATGGGCCCAAAGAGATGAAATGTGGCATTTTTATGGAGTTGCTTCAGGCAGCAGGACACAAAAACATGCTATTCCTCAAACCACCAAAACTCTGTTCCTCTTTCTTCTCCATTGTGAAAAGTGACACATCACTAATTAAAACATGCACAAGATAAAACTGCTGCTGATTTATTACCTGGGTTCAATGTTGCTCATTAATACTGTGCTGGTATTTGGTTTGCATTGGTATGTTCTGGCTTGAGTGGGTGGAAATGAATTCCCTGCTTGAGCCTACAATGGTATTTCAAAGAATTATTTTAAAGCACTTTGTACAAACAATATCTGATCAAAAGTAGCTGTCATGTTTTAGTAATGATTTCATATTCCAATTTCATTTTACTTTTCTAAGCACTCTACATAGATTAAGACTTGTATGAATATTAAATCTAATTGGTTGTCCTTACTGTCCTCAGGGATTCCCACATTAAGAAGTTGGTGCAGCAGAAATGAACAAAAAGTAATATTCAAAGGCCTGATTCAGCACTCCATATTCCTTATGGATTAAACTCTTCCACTACCAGCATTGTTGTTCCACCCAAAAAAGGAACTTGTCACCAGCAACATCCCTGGCTTCGTGCATCCCACCCTAGGTCTGCAGTAGTGTTAGTGGAAAAGTTGATCTACCAACTCTGTCTTTTTTAGCCCTTTTGGATTGGGACACCCACTGAAGCTGGTGGACCTACCAGCGGGATCTGAATGTGCGTCTCCCGGTAGAATGCCTTGGCGACTAGGCTATAGGCTATCTAGGGGTTCAAGAGCATCTATCTCAGTTTTGCCTCTTAAAGCTGTTCTGATTTTTAAGAAAAGTTAAAAATGTATTAGGCTAGAGAGAGAGCAGCAGGGAGCTTGATTCTGTGACCTAGTAGTCAGGGCCTGGAGAGGGAAGACCTTGGTTCCAGTCCCTGCTCCAATGAGGATGCGTCTACACGAGACGCTAAATGTGCAGTAAACTAATTATACTGCACATTAACAAGTCATGGCAAAAGCCAAGATAATGTGCAGTAGAATTGATCTACTGCGCATTAGCATCACTAAAAGGCTGTGCACCGTTGCTACTGCTCAGTAGCACCAGTTTCTGCAAATTGAGTTAGTACCTGTTAATTCAGGTACTAAACTTATTGAGCAGCAAGAATGGCGCATTAATGCATGTGTAGATGTACCCTGATTTAGTTTTAATCATATTTTCCAATGGATGTTTAATATACGATGTATAAATATTCATTTATTCTGGGCTGCGTGCTCACTGTTAATGCCTTTGTGGATTTAGCCCAAAGTTACTTTAAAAAACTGGGACTTAATTGTCTAAGCCTCTTGGGCCTCGCAATGCTGAGCAACACACTGCCTAAAAATCTAATGCTCATATGACACTAATCAGAGCTCAGTGCTAGGCATTTCTGAAAGCCCTGCTAGATGCCTGGGTGAGACCGTGGGCATCAGAAACTCCTTAAAAATGTGGCCCTATGTGACTTACTGTACCTCTAGATGTCTACCTACCTCTAAAAAGTTGTCCCCAAATGTCTTTTGCATAAAGGAGATCTGAATAAAAAGGAATAAAAGAAATCACTGCTGTTACTTTTCTATCTAACATTACATTCCTTTTTTCAGATGTCTCAGATAGATTGAAGATCTGAATGAGGACAAGGGTTAACTCCCACCCCCATCCCATATCATAATCAAACAAATAATAACACAAGCAAGTGGCATTTTACTAGAAATAGGGAAAGTCTGGAGAGGTAATTAAGTAATAAGAAACACTGAATCTAGATAAGACTATTTTCTGTTGCAGCCACAAGAGAACTTTATAATTTTATTTGCATACCAATTGCTTCTAAAACACATTTTCTTATCTGTTATAATTGTATTTACACATAATGATCTCTTAATTAATACACATTTAAAGGATATTGTTCTTCTTCTCCTCTTCCAACAAGGACATCGTTATTTTTTCCCCTGTTGATTGGAGTCTGCAGTCTCTCTTATGGTACAGAGGAGCTGTAGGAGCCACATAAGGGATTCTTCAGCTAGGCTGGACACACACTGAGCCTGCAGGTCTCTGGCTTTATAGCTAGTGGGTTGAGAAACGTGTCACTCCTCCATAGCACCATGTAAGGGTCTATCAAAATCCCAACGTGGCTTCAGCTGTACTTTGGAGACCTTTTCCTCATACAACACTGGCATCCTTTGTTAAAAAACAAAAAAGCCAAACTTGTGCACTAACAACTGAACTGAGTACACCTTTAAAAAAATCAAAAACCCTACCCCAAGGCAGGGCTTTTAACCTGAAAAGAGAGATATGCCAGAGACTCCAGGAAGCCCATTAGGGTCTTTGTTATTGCTATAGATGTGAAAGGTCTAGAAACAACAATATGAATCATAAGCAGTGATAGGCAGTGGTATAACCCCCTATGGCCTTGTATACACTAGAAAGGCTATTCAGGTAGAGATACGCTGGCAAACTCTAGTGCTGATGCAGTTTATACAAGAATAAGGCAATGAAAGGACTCAAAGGGACATTTTTGCTGCTGCATCTACACAAAGATTTTGCTAGCATGGCTATATCAGTTAGAGGTGTGATTTTTTTCCTAAACTTGCTAATTGGCATAGCTGTTTTGGCAATTTTTTATGCAAAGGGATTAGGTGGGCAGGCAGACACACAGACTGCTGGTGAAATGGCAAACGCTAACACATATAATACTTTGGTTTCTTATGTAGTCAACCTATAAGAGCTGTGTGTTTTAGGCTAAAGATGTGTGTCTGTCTCCCAGTACTTCTATTGTGCCTTTAGAGGGATAAGCTCTACAAAGGCAAAAAGCATCTCCAACATGACTGATTCATTTCAGTTCCACAGGTCAAGGTTCACTTATTACAGATCATATGAGGCACTGTCCAGTTATGTGCTTGGGGACTCTCATGTTTTTAAAAGATGAGCAGAAAGAGATTTTTTTAAACAGTCCAGTGCCAGCTGCTAACTGCACAAAGAAACAGGCTTTCACCAGAAACGTGCTCTTAAATACTCAAAGACATGCCAAGAAATGGCAAGAGACAAAAAGGCTTTATAATAATAGTGCAGAACACCTGGATCCTCTCAGACAGTCCCCCTTCCCTTAAACGGCATCATTATGCCCTGTTATAAATCCATGGTGCTTTCATACCTTGAATACTGTGCCCAATTCCCATACCTTTTCACACCTCAGAAAGGATACAGAAAGGAACTAGAGAAGGTACAGAGAAGGGTAACAAGGATGATTAGTGGTATTTAGGGGATTCCATATGAGGAGAGACTAAGGAGGCTAGGCCTATTCAGTTTAGAAAAGAGATACTTGGGGGACATGATAAGGGTTTATGTAATATCAAATGGTGAAGAGAAAGTAAATAGGGATTTATTCTTTACTATCTCTCACAATATAAAAACTAGAGATCACAAAATAAAATTAGTAGGTAGTAAGTTTAAAACAAACAAAAGGAAGTTTGTTTTCACACGGTGTGTAATTAAAATGTGGAACTCATTGCCACCAGAGGTTGTGGGAGCTGACAGTTTAGCCAGATTCAAAAAAGGGATTGGACAAATTCTTGGAGGAAAGGGGCATCAGCAGCTCTTGTGTATGGGAGTTCGGGGCACAGCCTCTGAATCAGAACTTCCTGGACTTTAAATGCTGGAGGCTACAAGTGAGAGAGAAACAGTGGGAAAAACTGTGGACATACCCTGCTCACTCCCCCTTTCAGCCTCCATTCTCTGCCACTACGGGCATTGCGGGAGGTGGGGAGAGGCACTTTAATTAGTGTGGATCCAGGAGTTACTCTAATTAAAATGCCTGGAGCATCTCATGTATCAGCACCCCATGTTTCAAAATTTGGCAGGGGCGCTTTATCTAAAGCTTGTCGAACAAACTTTGAAGTACCTCTGTTGTCATTTTGATGCCCAGGGTTGCTTAAAAACAAGATGCGGAGGCTGGCTGGAGCGCAGTAGTTACCATGCTCTGGCTGCTCTGACACACTGTAATTACAGTGTGTCAGAGCAGGCTCCTGGCCTGTGTACAGACACCCTGTATGACACTCAGCAAGATGGACCTATAGGCTGACCCAGTAAATGGTAGTCTTATGTAAGCCAGATCAGTCATATTTGAGTGATTCACATATCATTGCCAAATAAAGGATAAGCCATGCAGCTGTCTGATGCTTCTTTTCCATCAAAAGGTGCTGCTTCTCCACTCAGTTGCAGCATGCCAGTGGTTCTGCATAGCTGGCCAGAGAAGTGGTACCCTTTGAAATAAAAACTGCAGCAATTAGATGTAGCATCAGAGAAGTCCCACATGGCTGTTCACTAAGGGTGTATATAACCCTCCCAGCTGGTCTGCAAGCCCTCATGAACTATCTGGGTTCCACTGTGTTTGCTAGAGTTGGTTTCTCTTTAACTAAATTACCCAGCAACAGACATAAACTAGAACTAACCTCTTGTATTTTAATACCGCAGCTCCTTTAGGGGTTGGGTTCCTGATGTGAATTTGTGACTCTTTATATGCCCAGCACCCACCAATAATATCCCATTCACCATGAAGTGCCACGAATTCAATCAAAGAAGTATGTCATGCATGTTCCTTTCACCAAATTCAGCTCCTGTTGAAGGGTTCCTTTTCAGCTGTTTTTTTGGAAATGGATGTGTACATATATATACACCTGACCCACCTAACTGCCTGCAGGCTTCGGCACTGATCTACAGTGGTTGTCATGTTACCAGTAAAGCAAGTGAGGCATCTAAGTAAACAAATCCATACACAAGGAGTGATGTTTATAGATTTACAATTAAAAAATAACAGTGCGTAGGTTTGGCGGGGAGAAACCATCTCATATCTGGGGTCATATTCAGCTGTACATTTAAAACTGACCTGCATAACTTTGCTGATAATCATAAGGAGGTGAGAAGAGCAAACATACCTGTGCAACAGAGTGTGGCATAGAGGGAGCAAGGTGTCAAATAGCAATGGTAACAAAGGGAAAACTATTTAATGAACATGTTTAATCTGCATGTAGCACTTGGGACCGATGAGGCTTTTTGAAAACAGGTTAGCAGGTTATGATTCGTCTCAAACCACCAAAGGCTACCCATGACTGACTGACTACAAGGTCCTGGTGGCAACACTGTGTTAGACAGGAGCACAAAAAAGAACCATACCTCCTAGCTGGCAGAGCTGTGCTGGCCAAACCCCTTGCAGGAGACGGATAGAACAGCTTTTGTCAGCTCGCCTTTGTCTGTCAGGGACACAGTGTAGCTAAGCTACATCTCCACAAGGGGGCTCTGCTAGCACAGACATAGCAGGAGAGATTCTGTAGCACTGAGGGCCTGTAACATGTTAAATATACATGACATGTCTCATCCACACAAAGTGAAAACTTGTGCCTCAGATATGTCAAGTAAAACTTGTTAGTTAATGCAGTTTAGAAGCGCACTGATTTTCCAGTGTAGCAGATCCATGGACTCCCAGTGCTGCTGGGAAGAACTAGAAGACAGCCACTTCTGCAATGGAGTTTTGCCAGCAGAGCTATCTATGCTTGTTGGGAGCAGGAACAAGTCACAACTCTGACTGACATCATTTTGTCAGAAAAACCTCACATATTTATCCTATAATAGCAAGAGTTTTGTTATGTGTGATATAGCTTATGTTGTCTGGGGAGGTTGTTTAGCCATGCCGGCAAGAGGAGTACTTGTAGCACAAAATGCTGTCTTTTATATGGGTAAAATCCCTTAATAGTTTTATAGTGGAGGCTTTTATAGCTTTCATAGTGAAGACTGACCCTTGACTTTCTCTTCAAGGGACCCTTGCCTTTTAATTGTTTAGTCTCCACATATATCAATATATTTCTTCTCTTCAATCAAAATAATTAAACTACTTTGCAATAGACTTAAGTTCTCAGATAAAGTAAAATCACATTAGTGGTAATGTAGACACTTGCCCCTTCCAATGTAGCTTAATCCCATTCAATTAGTCTCACACTTATCCTTGACTGCTCCTGTCACTTCAGAAGAGACAAGCACGGTTACCTGTCCACATTTCACTCCTTTTTGGTTATCTGACCCACCAGCAGCAGCATACCCCATTTTCAGATGGCAACATCAGAATCATCTCAATACAGGACAGGTTCATAGCCTTCCCTTTGAATTCCTCTGAGCTGACAATGTTTGCAGAGGATAGTTTTGAAATGGTGAAAGCCATTCTTCTAAATAAATTGTATGGGATCCTGTGACCCCAGCCGACTTCCTGCCCTTTGGGCAGGGGGCTGGACCCAATGATCTTCCGAGGTCCCTTCCAGCCCTAATGTCTATGAAATCTATGAAATTCTGAAATCTGTAGGAAAGGGATCCTGAGAGCTTAATGCCTGCTCCTCCAGTTCTTCCAGCCTGCAGGTAGTCTCTCTCAACTAGCCATAAAAAAAAAAAACCAACAAAATGTCAAGAGCCTACAAGTCATGTTGGGTACACTGGGCTACAGGCACAAAGTGCAACTTGCTGCTGGCACATCTTTATGTGAAGTAGCTAAACAGGTACAGACAGAACAGTGTGTGTACAGCAAAGAGTTAACACAATTCAATCAGTTTGCTTGTATTAATAGGAAAGAGAATCGGTTAACTCTTGCATATACCAAAGCCCCCCTAGACAATACCTAATAAGAGCAAAAAAATACTAGGAGGGAAAGGGAGGAGAGAGACAAGGTAAACAGTAAAAAGATCATAAATTAGTATAGTCAATGATAGGCAGAACTTAATTTTTAACACCTGAGAACACTTTTATTCTATAAATGAATAACATCTTGAAGGCATAGCTGTTGTCCGGAAACTATGGCTTTCGGCAAACCCATTGCTCTTCTATTTCCGCTGATATTTTGGTTTGCACTGGTTTGTCGTATTGACCGTGTCAGTCACATTTACTTCATGCTGCATTAGGTGAAATACATGGAGGAGCTGCCTGGTATTTCATGCCACGAAATTCCAGTGCCTGACCCTGAGCGATTAAAAATGTGTTTTTTTTAAAAAGAAAAATATTGAATTTTTTACCAGTTCAGTCGAGTTGTCAAAAAACATTACATCATGTCCCATTGCTCATATGTGCAGGGTATATAGTAATGGTACATAAAATATATCTGAGAATGCCTTTTCCATTACCTGTGGCTAGAAATATGTGACATTTCACCTTTGGCAACAGCTGTCACTTTGGTCTGCTTCCCTGTTCGTTTGTGACAGCTGCTACTAAAGATGAAATGTCTGCTACCTGTTTATAAATCACTGCAGAGCCCTATATAAATTCCAGGTCCAAAGCTGTGGAACTTTCCACAGAACCCACTGCTTATAGCGTGGTTGTGCTCCAGTGCTGAAGCTTTAGCCCTTATCATTGTAAAGATTTCCCTGAAAGCATGTACCATGTAAAACAAGTGCAGTGTTGCCATCCCATGGTCTCAGCCTGAAAAATACCTCTGAAGATGTGAACCATCTGCTACTTTATCTCAATGTGGTGTTGACTATTCAAGTTCTAAATTTAAACATTTGCTCTAGTTACTATTAAAGCTCTATATCTTTGTTGATCATTTTATAGAAGCTTTTGGCTACTGTCATCTCAGAGTCCCAACTAGCATCCCAGCTCCCCAGTGACAACTCTTACAATGCAATCATGGATTGGCAATAAAAAAATTCATATGGCATATGCAACAATAAAAATATGAATGCAATGTAAAATAAATTAAATGGAACAAAATAGCACAAGGTCCACTGTACTGACAATTCAGTTTCACATTTAAGTAAACTCCTCTGGTTTTCAATGTGTTGAGGCTGCCACAAAATTTCTACTTCTCTCTCTCTCTCTCAAATTTGGGATTTTTTTTTTCCAGAGATTTTGCAGGTTTTAAATAGGGAACACGGGAATTCCTGCTAGTGAGGCAAGTGGCAGGATCCAGGCAGAAGAGCCTGCTCAGGACTGGCACCTGGGACCCAGCTGGAGGTGGCTGACCTCCTGGCCACTTGGGACCAGGACATGCTTTGACAGTTCAAAGCTGGTCACTTTATGGGAACATCTTCTGGATGATAGCTGCCCAGATGGCCAGGCAGGGGGCACACATGGCAGTAGTGCCGCACAAAGGCAACTGTCCAGCCACAGCCCACTGGCAGCTGGCCCAGAGGGGCAGGTGCCTCTATTGGCTGTGCAGTCTCCATCCACAAGTGGCAACAGGTCACAGCCAGGCAGCAGCCCCTGCTGCCAGACTGCTGCAGTGGGTAGAGGGTGCAGGGGACTCTCGGGGCTGCTTCAGCAGTCCAGTTGGCATAAGGAGGAGTGTCCCCACATACCATATATATGGTCTCTCTCTCTCTCTCTCTCTGGTCTCTCTACATATATATGGTCTATATATGTGGTGTGTGTGTGTATATATATATAGTCTCTCTCTACATATATATGGTCTATATATATGTCTCTATATATGGTCTCTCTCTATATATATGGTCTCTATATATACGGTCTCTCTCTATGTATGGTCTATATATATGTCTCTATATATGGTCTCTCTCTATATATGGTCTCTCTCTCTCTCTCTCTGTATATAGATGGTCTATATCTATATGGTCTATATCTATCTATCTATCTATCTATCTATATGGTTTAGGTTTGGGAAGGGCCCTGCCCACCCCCAGCTATGGAGGAGGCTGAAGAGGAGCGCTTCTCACTTCCCTTGCCCTTAGTCCCTGATGGCAGGAGTGTGGGCTTGGGAACCCCTCCGGCCAGGCGGGGGGAGGGGGAGGCTGGCCAGAGGAAACTCCCTGGCCCTGTTGGCTCTGTGCCAGAGTCCCACCTGCCGCTGCAGTGGAGGCTGCAGTCTTCTCTACTCCTGGAGGAGGTTGGTCAGACTCTGCCTCTCTGGTGGAGGCTGCAGGGGCATTCCCCTTGAGGGCTTGGCTGGGATATGCCCCTGTGAGGAGCTGAAGGATACTCATCTGGGATGCTGCTCTGGCCAGTAGCACCATCCTCACCAGAACAGGACCGCCATGCTGCGGCAGGAGCTCCCGGTGTGCCCCAGACCAGTGTTATCCCCTCGGCAAATCCGAGATTGGGGCAAATCCGCTGCTGGGGCAATATCTGGGGACCAGGGGCCGAGCTGAAGGGAAGAGAGAGAAGGCAAGGAAGCAGGAAGCTTGGCAGGATGGAGGCTGTGAGCACACGACACTAGAATAATGCCCCAGGAGCTGGGTAAGTGCCCAGTTGGGCTCTAGAGGGGCCGAGAAGTGAAAGAGAAAGAAGTGAAGAGAAGGAAAAAGAGATGAAAGAAAAAAGAAAGTCAGAGGTGGGGGGAGAGCAGTGGGAGAGTTAAAGCGGGTAGATGCTCAGAGCTGTGAGATCCATTTATTTTTGTTTGATCGGGAATGCTGATTAATTGCTACCGGTGCCAATTAAATAGGTGCAACCACGGCAAGAAGAGGAAATTGACAGTGTAGTCTCCTAAAAGAAGGTAACAAAATCCTGCCTTCCCAAAGGAACTGCAGCTCAGACCCTGAGGAAAGAGAAAGCCAGGGCTCGCTGAAGAACGAGGATGGGGAAAGTAGCATCTTCCATCATATTACTGTTTTTATTTCGTTGAAGTTTTTTTTGGCTTGTAAAACAGCTACGCACTGCTTAATAAGCCTCGTGTGGCTGCAATCAACCGAGAGAGGAAAAGGAGACTCCCCAGCCTGCCTGGAAGCGTGGGGAAGCTGACATCAGGAGAAGCCTTGTAATAAGCCCAGGAAGTGATCAGGACCCTCTCCTCCAAGACTAAAGATCCCACAGATGTTTCAATAATAAAAAAAAGGCAAGCAAGGAACCTCTTCAGTCTTGTCATTCAGCCATTTCCCCTGTTTGTGACCTTGGGAACCGGAGCAGGAACCAATGGTTGGTCATGATGGAGTCAGGTAGTCACCACTTTTCTTTCATTAACATCTCTAATAAATCCTTTTTACCATCCAAGTCGTGGCAGGTGGGAAGAGAGAGAAAGAGCCCCACTTAGACCGACCAAAGGTTGTGAGCACCCTGGAGAGACCCAGTGAATGTCCACCAGGCATATGGGTACAAGCCCCTACCTGGTGACTACCCCACAGCCCCCCATAGAGGGGGCTGCAGGAAGCTCTGTGTGGGCATCTGTCCCCCCAGAAAGTTCCTGCCTTGCTATTGTTTCACAAGAAGGAGGGGAAGATAATAAAGAAAACCAAAATATCCAGTGGGGCTGGTGAATCTAATAGGGGCAGGCTGGGGTTATGGGGGAAAAAGGGGGAAGGGCTCACTGAGCTACAGCCCCACAGGAAAAAAACTGGGAGGGCTATGCTTGGGGAATGTGGGAGAGAGGGAACACACAAACACAGGCTAGGAAATATTCATCCAGCTTACTCTGCCACACAACAAACACCAAGGCAGGGGGTGTAGATCACAGGACTTACCACACAAGGGCAAGAACACACAGGGAAGGCTTCTGAGGCAGGTGTAAAAGATGGCTGGAGCAGTGGAGGGGCTTTGTTTGTTGAAGATCAGTCCAGGAGCCCCTCAGGCCTCCAGCCAGGCACTCAGCAACAGAGCAGTAGGCAGGAAAACAAAGCAGGATCAGATGCAGTGAGGCAGCTGTGGGGGAGGCTAGGCGCAATCAGTCAATTAAGGTGCAGGTGTGGTGTCAAGTGGTGCAAGGTGGTGCAGCAGGGAATCTCCCTGTCTCTTGAGGGGGGCAGCAGCAGCAGCAGCAGCAGTGATGGTAGGAGCTGTCCAGTTCAGCCACTCAGCGTGTGCTTCTGGTTGAAGTGGAGGTGAAGGCAGGGGGTGGCCTGCCAAGGCAGCTGGGGCAGGCAAGGCATTTTTAGGCTCGGCAGTGACGGTGGGGGAGGGGCCCAAGGGCAGTGTCAGAGCAAAATTTTGATTAGATGCTGCCAACACAGAAGATTGAGACTGACATGCATATTGGACTCTGCGAGTGGAAAGTTCCAAGGCTCACCCAGCCCGTGGGGCCTGGGTGACCTGCGGACCTGTCAATCATTGTTGACCTACTTTCCCCACAGACACATGCTCAGATTGTGTCAGCTCCTGACTGAGAG
>NW_017728886.1:31504303-31510255 GCF_001723895.1 Crocodylus porosus
CTGACTGAGAGCATGCTCAGTCAGAACCTGACATGAGGTAATCTGACTAGAAATTTCTCTGCGGAGAGCATTCTGATTGGCCACTAAATTCAGATAAAAGTTCAGTGAGCCCCTCCCTCGGGGGGGAGATTGTGTTAGCTGGAGACAGAGGCTGGTGCTCCAGGGACTGTCTCTCAGTCAGGCCCTTAGGCCTATTGATCTCCTCCCTCGATTTGGCACTCTGTGTCCTTAACTGATAGTGATTGCGGCTTTGATTATTTGGCTTTCGATTAACTTCTCGCCATCCTTGACTACGATTTGGATTCTCCTTATACTGATGATTCTCCGGTTATTGGACTGTTTTCGCTTTGACCTTGACTTTGTCTCCAGATCACCCTCGGTACCTCGACGTGACTACTTACCTGGCTTTCGACCTCGGCTTTCATCATCGACCATCTGTTTGTCCACTGGACTGGCTTCACGACCCCGGTTATTGACCTACGTGTTACAGTTCTGTTTGTTTGTTTACCCCAGTTATGAGCTGTTGACCAGCCCTGGGACTTATCCGACAGGCTTGCCCTGTCGGTGAACCTCGTGGGCCAACAGACCCCTTCATTGTTCTCTGTTGTTAATACTGTAACTGAAGACATCACTGCCTATGCCTAAAGCGTAAGTTAAATAAATTCATCTTTGTTCAAATCCACTACGGGTCCATATCTCCTGACTCCACGCCAATAATCCCACCTGTCCGTATCTGATTGCCACCCCGGCCCACCGTGACCTTGGGGCCCGATTCATTCTGTTCGGTTTACCCCGACAGGCAGCACAGGCTCTCTCCCCAGGCTGTCCCCCAACCGTGGTTTGGCGGCAAGCTGGGCAGCAGGCCAGAACAGGGGTGCAGAAGCTGGGGTGCAGTGCAGTGCAGTGGGCCCCTTCCTGAGGGGGGCAACTGTGTGTAGCAGATGACCCCCCCATGGGGGGGCAGCAGCCCAAGGCAGGAAGGGGTGTGGCCAACTTATCCCCAAAAGCTCTGAGAGCAAGCCAGCAGCTAGTAGTAGCCAGAGGCAGGAAAGGGCCTCATCACCTTCTCTCCAGAAGCTCCTGAGATCAAGCTTGCAGCAGCAGCCTGGGACAAGAAGGGGCTTTGCCAACTTCCTCCCAGAGGCTCTTCCCCCAGAAGTTTCTGAGAGCGAGTAGCCCTGAGCTACTTGCCATGGCAGCTTTTTTTGTTGCTAGAGCCAGCACAGGGCAACTTTTTTTGGCGCTGGGGCCAGCATTCAGATCATGTTTAGTGATTCAGATACCTAAAACTGTATAAATACCTGTTAGGTATAGATTGGGATTTGGTCTATACAACCACAAACATTCACAAAATTACTTTTGCAATAACACGTGGTACAACAACATCTAAAAGTGCTCACACCTTTCCACTACCAACACAACTACCGCAGAATTATGGCCCCACTTTAGATTTTCTTCTTCTGCATGCATGCATCCATCCATCCATCCGAGGGCTTAGAAACTGGAGTGAAGGAGTTGATGGGGTTTGGAGCATCCATGAGTAAGGTACCCAAACTACCTGCTGTACTGACTGAGCAGATTACTGTGATTACATTAATTTACTTACTTTGAAATGCATGCTACTGGGCTGATAGAAGCTCAGAGATCTCTGGGGAAAACCAGTGACTACAGCAATCAGTGAAAAAGAGCATAAAATTAGTTGGAATATCTTACGCCTGGGATTTCTCAAGGTGCAGAGATAATGAGAAGTATGAAGACATTTACTGGGAGAAGAGTCAATTTCAATTTCTACCATGCAAGTGAAAACACAGCTTGAGAAAGTGACATACTAGCACACCTCAGCCATTGCTGTAACATAACTGGTATGTAACAAAGCAGTTTGGACCTTTAGGGGAGGCAGATGGCCCTGTTATAGAAACCCAGCTGTGAGGGATTAGCTGGCAGTTTAAAACCCAACTGGGGAGAGAGCAGAGTTTGAGCTGGGGGGAGGATCAGTTCGTGCGTATGAAGCAGACTGAAACTCAGGCCAAAAGGACTTGCCTCTAGGAAGGACCAGAGCTAAAGGGCCCTCTTTTGTTTTTGGAAGAAAGGCTGAAGGTTTGCTTTACTCGTTTGTTTGGACCCAGGGTTATTGTTTGCGTTCTGAGGTCTCGCTAAGGGGCTCCCAAGGGAGCAAAGCCAGACAGTGAGGCTGTGGGCACCCAAGTCTGATTGCAAACTATTGTGTGGCCAGTTTGAAAGACTTTCAAGGGGGCAAAATCTGCATGGCAGCAGGAACATCAACCAGATACTATTTGAAATGTGTTAACTCCACAGTTGCATAGCATCTGTTCCCTACTAACACAAAGAGAAAACAGGTGTAAGTGATCTTGAATGCTTCTCCAGATCTAGGAATGTCAACATCAATAACTCTGGTGGAGCCGTGTGGAAACTCTTGCATTACCACTGTCAGTGATCTGCATGGCCTCTACACCTGTTTTAAGAAAATCAGAGGTCTCACTTTCCACAGGACCTTTCAAAAGCACTAGAGTTCACTACCAAAAATGGAACGTACAAAACAAACCTTTCTGCATCCAGTGATGAGCAGTTACTAAGACGGTTTCCCAGGAAAATGCACCTATAGGGCACATCCAGATAAGTGCAGAAGTTTGTTTGCTGAGGGACAAGAAGCTGCTGCAACTTATTCCTGGGGAATGCTCATGCCACATGCTCTCTGTCACATGGCAGGCTATCCACGGTGCGGTAAGCGATGCTGGGACCAGTGACTGTGTTGGCTCCAGCAGCTTTACCTTGTGTCCTGGGGGCCTCAGAGAACTGTTATCCCAGCAGAAAGCCTGGCCAGCAGCTGGAGTGTGGCTCCAGCCAGCCAGGCTCCAGTTTTGGGCGATGCACACTGCTGCCATGTGCACCGCCTTGCTTTTTTTCAATGCGGGTTTTTTGACAGCAGGATCTCCCAGGGTCAACCTATCCCTCTCTTCCCCTCCTGTACTACAAGGTAGCAGCCACGTATCACACATCCACATTTGTCTGGGCACGGCCATACAGCTTTACTGGAAAGGGGTCTGAGTCGGTCTGCTCTAAGGCTTGAACTGTCCATTTAGACTCCTATTAGCTTTAATGTGTCACTGTACCAACAAAAGGACCTGCAAGCACGATGCAGCCTGCAAAATCAAAGCAATAGTGCTTTTCATCCCAAAACACTTCACTATTTATAGACATACAGCACCACTGCGACTTATAATTACACATGCCATACCACTGACTTCTGTGTACTACTTGTACCACATTAACTATTCGCATTACTTAGAATGGTGAGATGTGAACTTACCTTTCATTGTGTAATCTGTCATCATATGAGCCTGGATTACATATTGCACTGATGTTTTCCAAGGTTAAGTCTAAAACAATTACTTTTCAGAAAAAAGTAAATTAAGGGGCTCTGTGTGTAACTGATGAAGTGAGCTTGGGTTCACAAAAACTTATGCTATGTATACCTCTCTGATTTAGTCAGTCTAAAAGGTGCTTCTGTCTGACTTCAGAATAACACAGCTAACTATCTCTGAGTGGTATTCCACAATGATAGGGTTTTTTTTCCTCATCTTCCCCTTCTCAGTTTATTTTCATGCTACTATGAAATAAAATTTTTAGGCCTAGATCCAATTAAGGGTACTGCAAAGCCTAACACACGAAGACTCTTGAGGTGGAATTAGTTCTTAGGCTCCTAGTCCAATGCATGGGGAAAGGTAGATGCTTCTGAATGGGATTCAGAATGACCATCAGGGAGTTGGTTAAAATCAGCACAGTGTGCAGCTGACTTAAGTAACTCACAGAAAATGCCAGAGACACCCACCCCTTTTTGGAGCTCAGATGTCTCTGTAGAGCTGTGTAAAAGTGCTTCTGTCCATATAGACTCCATTGAAGCAAACAAAGGACAAGGCTCATGCTTTCCTTTTTAAACACAGCTGAATGGGAAGGCAGCAGTGGTGATGAGGTTACTTGCTTTTATATTTTGCCCAGTGATAAGATAATTCACCCAAAAAATGGAAGACCCAGCTTCCATACTACACCTTCCACCTTACAGGAGAGTGCTTCAGACTGGATCATAGGGTTGGAAGGAACCTCATGAGGTCATCTATTCTAGTCCAGGTCAGGCAGGATCATCTGCAACTAAACCATCCCAGCCAAGTGTCTAACCTGTTCTTGAAAATTTCCGGGGATGGAGATGCCACAACTTCTATAGGTAGCTTGTTCCAGTGTTTGACCATCCTCACAGTCAGAAAATTCTTCCTACTATCTAACCTAAAATTCCTCTGCTGCAGTCTGAGGCCATGGCTTCAAATCCTGTACCCTATGGCCATGAAGAAAATTTCACCATCATCCTCTTTCAATAGAGGCAGGTCCTCTCAGACCAACCTGGCGGCCTTCTACGACCAGGTCACCAAATCTTAGACAAAGGGTAGCAGTGGAGGTAGTCTTTCTGAACTTCAGGAAGGCCTTCAACACTGTCTCTCACCCCATCCTCATTAAAAAACTGGGGGACTGTGGCATCAACACCTACACACTCAAATTGGTCGCTAATTGGCTGGAGGGCTGCACCCAGAGAGAGGTGGTGGATGGGTCTTATTTGACCTGGAGGGATGTGAGCAGTGGGGTCCCCCAGGACTCACTCCTCGGGCCCACACTGTTCAATATCTGCATCAGCAACTTGGATGAGGGGGTAAAAAGCACCCTGTTCAAATTCACAGATGACTCTAAGATGGGGAGGGAAGTGGGCATGCTAGAAGAGAGGAATAGGCTGCAATCAGACCTAGACAGGTGCAGGGGTGGGCGGATGAGAACAGGATGGGATTCAACACCGACAAGTGCAAGGTGATGCACCTGGGGAGGAAGAACCAGCACCATACCTACAGGCTGGGGAACTCCTTTCTTGTCAGTGCAGAGCCAGAAAAGGATCTTGGAGTCATCATTGATGCCAAAATGAACATGGGCCAACAGTGTGGGGACGCGGTCAGGAAGGCCAACTGCACTTTGTCATGCATCCACAGATGCATCTCAAGCAGGTCCAAGGAGATGATCCTCCCGCTCTATGCGGCACTGGTCAGGCTGCAGCTGGAGTACTGTGTCCAGTTCTGGGCGCTGCACTTCAGGAGGGATCTGGACAACATGGAGAGGGTCCATAGGAGGGCCGCTCACATGATCAGGGGGCAGCAGGACAGGCCCTACAAAGAGAGGTTATGGGACCTGAACCTGTTCAGTCTCCACAAGAGGAGGCTGAGGGGGGATCTAGTGGCTGTTCACAAACTAGTCAGGGGGGACCAACAGGCATTGGGAGAGTCCCTGTTCCCCCGAGCACTACCAGGAGTGACTAGAAATAGTGGTCACAACCTGGCAGAGGGTAGATTCAGGCTTGCTATGAGGAGGTGCTACTTCACAGTCAGGGGGGCTAGAATCTGGAACCAGCTCCCAAGAGAAGTGGTGCTGGCTCCTACCCTGGGGTCTTTAAGAGGAGGCTAGATGAAAATGTTGCTGGGGTCGTTTGACGCTCTGGGGTGCGTGCTGAAGGAGATGGGTGCACAGGTGGTTTTCTCTTCTATCCTGCCAGTGAGTGGACGAGGCAGACGGCATGAAACGTGCATGGCGGAGACCAACTGGTGGCTACAGGAATGGTGCTTCAAGGAGGGCTTTGGCTTCCTCAGCCACAACCAGCACATCGCGACGAGAGACATGCTGGGATGGGATGGGCTCCACCTTTCCCCCAAAGGTAAGCGTGTGTTCTCTTCTAGGTTGGCGGACCTTCTCTGGCGGGCTTTAAACTAGGCTCGTTGGGGGAAGGGGAAGATGAGGGCGGAGGAAACATCAGACTGCCAGACCAAACAGCACCCACAACTACAGCCCAGTCCAGACCAACGAGCGAAGCAAATAAACAGGTAAGAGATAGGGGCCAAGGTAACG
>NW_017728886.1:31510266-31522155 GCF_001723895.1 Crocodylus porosus
ACCCCAGTACTCTTTCCTGCCATGGCAGAGGGTCGGACTTGATGATCTGCTCAAGTCCCTTCTGACCCTACAAACTACGAAACTATGAAACCTAATCAGTCATTCCCCAGTCTGTATTTTTGCATGCAATTATGGAAGGGAGGACTGCATTTCTCCTTGTTGAATCTTATCTGATTGATTGCAGACTATTTCTCTAATTTGTCACAGTGACTCTGGATCCTAACACTAATATGCAGAGTGTCTTCAACTCACCCAATGTGGTTTCATCTATAAATTTGCTAAGTGTTCATTCAATCCCTTGTCCAAATCATTAATGAAGATGTTAAACAGTACCAGCCCCAGGACAGACCCCCTGGAAACCCCTTGATACCTTCTCTGGATTAGATATTGAGTGATTGATGGCTACTTGTTGAGCATGATGATCCATCTAGTTTTGTATCTACAACGTACTTACAGTAGTTTCATCTAATCTGTATTTACTTAACTTATTAACAAGAACATTGTGGGAGTGTTCAATGTCAAAAACCTTGCTAAAGTGAAGGTATTATGGAAGGATCCAGTTCTCCCCGCCCAACCCCTTCCCCCCAATCCACAGACCCTGTCACATTGTTATAGATGGAAATCAGATTGGCCAGGCATGACTTGCTCTTGGTGAATTCGTGCTAGCTGTTCCTGACCATTGTTCTCCACCAGATGGTCCAAAATAGATGCCTTTATTATCTGCTTCATGATATTTCCAGGTATTGATGTCAGACTGTAATTTGCTGGATCTTCCTTCCTCTCTTTCTTACAGATGCCCTTTTCCAATCTGACAGGACCACAGCTGATCTCCACAGGTTCTCAAGGATGACAGGCAATGGCTTTGAAATTACCTCAGCCAATTCCTTCAGAACTCTAGTCTAGGTTATATGCTGTCTGGTCCTACTGGGCATTTAAACACATGCTCCAGGATTTGGGGGGGGGAGGGAGCACTTTAATTAGAGAGCTGCTCTAATTAAAGCTCCTGGAACGTCACGTGTATCAGTGTCCCTGAGCTGAAAAATGGCGGTGGGGGCACTTTAATTAAAGCTTGTCAAACAAGCTTTAGTTAAAGCGTCCCTGCTGCCATTTTTTAGTGCAGGGAAGCTGATACACGTGATGGAGTCTGTTGGAGTGTGATAATTACCACATTCTAGCAGACTCAATTAATCGAGTCTGTTCCAATGCTTTGTGATTACAGTGCATTGAAGCAGCTTTGCTGCATGTGTATAGGCATCCACTGACTTCAAAGCATCTAACTTCTGTAAGTAATCCTAAACTCATTCTTCCACTAGGCAAATGTTTCCTGGTAACTGGTAGCTGATTTGTGAAGATAGAGGTAAAAAAGGTATTAAATACTTCAGTCTTCATTGCTTCTTCCAGACTGCCTTCTGCATTCAACAAGGGACCTACACTTTCATTGCTCTTCCTCTGACTTTTATGTCATACTTGTCAGGTACTATTTTGTATTTTACAGTATACCATCTTTGATTAAAATACAGAGCCAGAGCCACACCTGAGAGAAGGGACCTGAATGCAGAACTCACTTTCCCTGTGGACCAATGGACCTTGAATTCTTTTTCTGCAAAGGCTCAGATTCAGTGGGAGGGGTGAAGGGTATTCTCACCAATGTTAATCTATACTTTGGTGGTGAGGCATTTTGCTGGGAGATGGGAGGAGTGCACTGGAATCCCCCCAGGCTGAGGAGGAAACAACCTATGTTTGAATTCTGGGGTATTTTACCTTTTACCTTTCTTGTATACTCCCTGCAAACACTACGTATGAACGTAAAATCACTCATTCTATTGCTGTGAACTGCATAGGTCTCAGGCACACTGCAGCTGTCTAACTGACTGGTTTGACTATCCAGTCAAGAGTACCTCCATATTCAATAGAAAGCAATGATTTATTTTTCAAATACCTCCAGAGTTACATTTAGTGAAATCCTAAGGAAAAGCACTTCATGCTGAATGCTTATATGCAGCTTTCTGTACCCTGATGATGTTGGATTGATATTACACTTATGTATGTGGATTTCTTGCCAGTTTTTGCTTAGCAAACACATTTTTCCTTGTGTTTTATAGTTTTGAAGAAATGGGATTCAACTAATATAAAGCTAAAAATGTGACAGAAAAGACATAAAATTATTCCCAGCTAGACTGTAAACACATGACATTTTTACAGAAATGTTGTCAAAAATTACATGGTACAAAGTTGTTTCTTTTCCATTGTTTGTTTTGCTGAGTGTCTACTTGTCAAATGTGTTTGCTATGTGTCTAGAACAGGAGTTTTTCTGTTCTTTATTGTGAATTGCTTGAATTTTATCTCTGTTGCTTTGACTCTTCATAGAAACAACTGAAACTGCATTTGTTTCAAGTACTCTTTGAAGAAAAGAGTAAGTCACACATTACAGTTCCACTCCAGAAAAACAGAACTTTAACTTACAAAAATACCCTTACTGGTAGATAGTAGGAAAGGGATTAATCTTTTGTTTTCATTTGCTGCCCTTCTGAAATTTCAAGTTTTCTTTATCTTATTGGAGATAGTACCAAGTCATGTTACCTTTCATCAATTCCTACCATCCTCAGCCTGCAGCCCAGTTCTGCCATCAGATGTTTTGTGCAATTTGTTTCAAAAGCCGTGGCATTGCCAAAAGTATAATGCTAACACCTGTCCATGAATTCAGTGATTTACAATTAATGGGGAGAAAATATTCCCAAATGGCCCATCAGAAAAACATTATATATGTCAGAGGAGCTGCTGGGGGAAATGGTAGCAGTGAACACAATAGTTACAAATCTCTTTTATCTTATCTCCTCAAACTCACAAATTCCACACACTGGCAGCCCTGCTGAAGCACTCTGCTATCTACCTGCCAACTCTCAGAGAATCCCCAAGAGGCTGTATTTTTACAAGGTTATTAATTATTTGTTACTCACTAAATGCTCATTATTTCCATCTGGCATTGTGACAAATAGTAAAAACAACATTTCTAATAGCTAGTATATAAAGATCATTTTCTATTTGCCAATCTTCCGAAATTCACCCTAATACAAAATCCCTACTAATCTGCTGCATCCAATTTTGTATGGGTCCTTTGTATTAAAGCAAATTTCACCTTACATGTATCCACCCTGACATATGCCATATACCTTCAATACAACTTTGTTGTGCTCCATCCATGGCCCACTTTATCTTCAAATGAGAAATGACGGTTTTAAATTGAGATTTCCATACCTCAGCAGAAAGCATAGGTTTCCAAGCATCAAACCATCAGTTGGTCTCCTCTGTGCCAAGACAAACTGGTATAGTGTAGGCTAAGTGAGAAAAAAATGAATTGGCTAGCAAAAGGGGATGTGACAGTAAGTAAAATGATGATTGACAGCAAATAATTCATTCTGAAAAGGGGAAATTTGTGACTGAATTGTGGTATTTTTCTTAAGGAACTCTACTCTACTTTGCATCATTAATATTCTCAGAGTTTGGGGACAGGTTAGACAAAGCTTTTTTGCTAAAGACCTGTAAAGAACATTGAGCAGTGTAATGACTTAAATAATTTTTAGTTCTCTGCTTAATTTAACAAAAAGTATTACAAATAGATGTATACATGCTTAGTTATTTCCCTAGGTTTCTATTCTCCTTGCCTCATGTATATGTGATGCCTATAAATGTCAGGAGAAGTTGAGGGAGCCTAAGGAAGGGATAATAGACCCTCTAGTTCTTAAACACTTTGGATATATTTGCTATGAGAAATGATATTACACAGTTAAGTATAATTGATCCACCATTTTTACAGTGTAGAACTCTACATTTTATTCTGCAAGGCAACATGAAATAGAATGAATGAATAACATTTCAAAGCTGTCAGACCTGGATGACCAAAAGGAATACCTAAATCCACATTCAGGATAACAAACCAGAAGTAAAACAATCGGAAATGGCCATTTAGAAATCAAACTGCCATTTAAATAACTATTACAGTGACTTAGGCACCAACATTAGAAAGTTGAGCCCACAAATGTTTATGCTTCATACAAATTATGAATAAAACTTCTTTAAAAATGACTGTTTTGCTTTTCAAGGGATCTGATACTAGGATTAAATTAGTTTATAGTGATCTGCCTCTGCACTTCCTTGCTTCATCAAGCAGCCTGGCTGGTACATTAGATCTATGACATATACTTGAGGAGGAAGCAGAAGTCCAGTTATTCCTTGAGGGGAGTCGTCAACTAATTTAACTTCATTCCAAGCTCTCGTGTACTCTCCACGAACTAAAGTACAGCCAATGCCAATCCTGTCTGCTATTACCTATTAAAGTAAACAAAAAGGAATAATGAAAGTTATCACTAGCTGCTGAAAAGTATCACAATATATTTAGTCTCTGAAATGCACAGCTGGGTCAAGGAAATAAGTAAAAGAAGATAATAAATGGAAGATGAGCTTTTCTGAAAGAAACTTTATAATGGATATTTTTTAGATGCCTTGCAAGATCCTGCAACTGGCAGATCTTTCCTGTAGTTCTTTCAAGGATTCTTTTTGCATTTTTTCCACCATCTTCTACCAGAGCAGCAGTGAAATACAGCAGTTAGAATTCTTTTCAGAAACTGACACATTCTTGTGTTGTCAGCCACTCGACTAGATTTCAAATAAAACTTGGCACATGTGATGCCACAGTTTTTCCAATATTTTCTAAACGTATTGGAGGACATGTTTTTGACCTGAAGCATTTACAACTTTTTCCTCCCCCTTTCTCAACCTACAGACTTAACATGAAAGACTTTATGGCGTTGTATTGTGAAGGTCTGATGATTAGCATGGGCATTAGGTTGCTACATATCTCAGAAGCATGCTTCTCATTCTTCAGACTTGCTAATGTGTCACAACCTACTGACAAACAACTGGAAATCAGAACACTTATAGTTTGTTGTGCTCAGAACTGTGATTAACATATTAACTTTTACATATGAACCTTGTTTCTCAGGATTCTTCCTTGCTGCCCTGTACTTTTGCAATTTGTTGCAGGCTGGCAAGGATGTCTTTCCTTGGTTCAGTTAGGAAATGGCTCTGGGGAGAGAATCCTTCACTGAGTTTTTATGGGGCATCACAGTGAGGGAAATTTTAGCAAGGAGGGGAATTTACAAGGCTGCCCCTAATACCTTTATTAATTTATTCCTCCATACCCCACCAAAGAATGTAGGCTCTTTCATCTCTTCCCACTGCCAATACAATTAGTTTAGGATGGCCATACTTCTCTGCAGAGCTCCACTGTGCTGTTTCCTAGGAAGTCCTTCCTATTGTTACTCAGAGCCCTACTCCAGGCCCTTGCTCCTGTCTTCCCCTCTCTTCCTAGGATCGTAGGAAGTGAGCCCACCAGCCTAAAAACCACAGATGTTCTTCCAGAAGGGGAAGGAGAAGTTAAAAGGGGCAAGTTGCATTACTGTATTTTTCACCGGTGGGTGAGAGAAAGACAGAATGGAGCCTTTCACCCTATGAACAGATCAGATACTCAGTGCCTGCTCCCATTCCTCCTTCCCTGCTCCTATGGATACTATAGCACCCTTCTGCACTTCACCATCGTTCTGTACAAACATCCTGTTGGCTCCTGGGCTCACTCTCTGGGATGTTCTGTCTGTAGCCTGAAGGAGAAGGAAGAGAGGATGTTTGTGTTTGCAGCTACCTATTGGAGGAATGTCTCCTTCTATGTCCCACTTCCCCACTGGCTACCAAATCCTCTAAGCCCTGTGTCTCACCACATGCACATGGGATACAGCAGGATGGAGAGGCAGAAGGGATACCACTTCCAGAAATATTCTTGGGAGTTCTACTCAGGAGTCATCCCAAATGACTACTAGTAAAATCTTTCTGCTGTGTTATTATTTGGTGTCATTAACCTATTGCTAAAGGAGATCAAAGAAAACAAACCCACGGCTTCTGGAGTATTTCAGAGCATGAGCTCTCAGTTTGAGGCCACAGATACCCTGACCCTTCCCATATTGTTTAGTTAGGGGGATACCAACTAAATGGAAGAAAGGATGCACATGACAAAGGTTGAGAACCAGCTTAGAGACATTTAAAAGTGCTAATGGATGATTTCTCATATCCCTTCTTCAGTAGAGCAGGTTCTTTTAGAAATCTTTAAAATTGCACTATTACTTACAAAAGGTAATGTTAGGTAATTTTTAGAATCCAAAATTCCAGGCCTGAAGCAAGTGCTGTGTCATTTATTGGAAACCGGAATTCTCAGTTCCCAGTGGGATAAAGCTCCTATTTCTAACTACACAGGAAAACAGAAGATTTGGGGACTGGGTACAGAAAATGCTTTTCCTGAATGCTGGAGAGCTCACCCCAGTGATGCTCTCTACATGTGCCCAGGCCACATGGTTTTGTAAAGAGATGCTGTTTGGCTCCCCTGGCATGGGGGTGGTAATAAGGGGCAGAGGCTACAAAGGCTTCTTCATCCCACTGTTCACCTAAGGAACATCACAACACAACTTGAGCCTTTGGACTATTCTTTGTTTTCAGGATTTGAACTTAAACTGTCCTGTGATAAGTAGCTAAACAAAACTGAATCTTTAAATATTAGAAAAACTATTGATGTTTAGCAACTTCTGCAGTTTCTTATAGTTTAAATGAGCTTATTTGCACAATTTAATACTTTATTATTAGCATATGACATATTTATTTCTCTACTCTTTTATCTCATATTTGAAATAATTATTTGGCTAACAGCACACAACTTTCATAAGTCTCCTGTGACACCTGTACTGAATGAAAGACGTTGTGACCTATCAGAGTACTGCACGCAAACACCATGTAGAAATGACTTTCCCAATAGTTTTATTTTTGAAATGGGAATTGTGTTATGCAGTGCTCTGTAGCTCATGACAAAAATAACATTATGGCTTTTGCCATGTGTGAAGTATTCTGCCGATATCACTTAAGGCAATGTCAATCTTGCTTATAAAAACAAGGATGTTTACAGAAAGAAGCCATGCTGGCTCTCATTCAATAGGCTATCAATGTTTGCCAAATTTAAAATTACTTAAATATATACACAACTAAAATGCTGAGACAGATAAATGCTACAAGGTTGTATCAAAACTGAAATTACAGTACAGTAGCTATCTCATTAACAAAAATATTGTAACACAGGATATTTTTAGAACTGATAAAGATACGTTAAACTACCTTGAAAAGTAAAGCCCTGTGGTAGAAGGTCCCTTTCTTGATTTTTCCAATAGGTATGACATTGCATTTCTGTTCAAATTTTATTTCGCTTATATGAAGTTCCCAGCTGAAGTCATGTAATTTGTCTTTTTCAATAGGACCACCCATATTGCCTGCAACGAACCTGTTTTAATATACACCAAGATCAATTAAATGTATTCTTTTCTATTTATCAAGCTTAAAGGTAAGGTTTCATATATACAAAAATATTTGTATGACATAAAAAACTGTATTGCTTTGGTTATATATAGTGTTATTTTTAGTGTTCAGTAACTGTACATATACTCACCACTAAAGAAATTAAAGTGATAATTCAGATCATTCTGATATGTCATAATTGGAAGCAGAAGTGACTGAAGCATAGCACTGAAATATCCAAATTAGCTTTAAAAAAGCTAGCTTGGTATTGGTGTCAAGCTAGCCACAGCAAAGAGCAGGGTAATTTACCCTGAAAAGCATTTCTGTGACTTCTGTGTAGATATTTCCTTAGTACAATATATGAACAGAGACAGAAGGTAAATGAAACAAACAAAAGATGGGGACAGTTTCACACAGTAGCAGTTTAGTATAATCAAAGGTAGTCAAAACATACCATACATCTAGCCACTGTCAAGTGTTTTACGGGCATCAGAGCAAAGTGAGTTTTAATAATAAGGTGGAATTTGAAAGAGGATACTATAGTGCCTTTATAGATTTTTATGTAAAGCACCTTCTCATGAACAGAGGAGTGCAGGAGAAGTTTGCTAAAAATTCTGAAATATTACTGGTAACTTACAACGATTCAAGAGTGATATAAACAAAAAGTTAAGCAGCTGCAAAATAACATGCTTCATGCAGAGAAATACAAACATTTTGAGATGGAGAGTAGGCTCACTCAAAGATGCATGAGCGTAAGGGGGCTTGCTCGTGTATCTTTGAACCAGGGGAGAAGGTTATTGTCTTCCTGCCTCTAAAGACAGACAAGCTGCAAGTGGCTTGGGAAGGTCCCCATATCATCCAGGACAAGTTGGATAACATGGCTTATGTGATGGCCATGAACGGGTCAGGCAAAAGGCCTAAGGTGGTACATGTGAATATGCCTAAACCCTACTATGACAGAAGTGATGTTGTATTTTGGATTTTCTCTATCGAGGAATCACCTGAGGACCAAGAGAAGCTCCTCTATCCCTGCTTCTCCATCCTGTATGCTGAGTGGGACGGAGAAGCGGGGATAGAGGAGCTTCTTCTGCCTGATTGACTGCCCTCCCAGGACAAAGACAAGCTGCGCAGAGCTTGCTGATGTGCTACAGTTGGGGGCAATACAGCCTTCGATGAGTCCCTGGGCCAGCGTGGTGGAACTCATCTGGAAGCAGGATGGGACCATCTGGTTCTGTGTGGACTACAGGAAGCTGAATGCTATTGCTACCCCTGATGCTCACCCTATGCCCAGGATGGACTCTCTGCTTGACACCCTGGGCTGAGCCAAGTTCATCTCTACTCTCGATCTATCTAAAAGGTGCTGGCAGATGGCACTGGATTCAGATGCAATAGCCAAGTCTGCCTTTACCATGCCTTTAGGACTGTTTATTTTCACAGTCCTACCTTTTGGTATGCGCAATTCTCCTACCTTATTTCAGAAACTGATTAATAACTTGCTGCAAGGATGCGAGCAGTTTACAGTGGCCTATATTGATGACTTCACCATTTTCAGTCAGGACTTTGAATCACACCTGATTCATCTAACCACTGTGCTGGAAAAGATTAAAGAGGCTGGACTAACTGTGAAAGGAAAGAAATGCCAGTTGACATTACCTGAAGTGGTGTATTTGGGACACTGTGTGGGTGGAGGCATGATCACTCTGATGTGGGATAAGATCAAGACCATTGGAAACTGGCCTACCTCACAAACTAAGAAGCAGGTCAGAGCCTTCCTTGGTCTGGCCAGGTACTACAGGAGGTTTGTTCCCTCCTTTGGTACTACCACTGCTCCCTTGCATGAGCTGACAAAAAAGGACAACTCTAATCAGGTAGTCTGGGACCAGGAGTGGCAAGAGGCATTTGAGACCTTGAAGGCTGCCCTGATCAAACAACTGATTTTAAGACCACTGGACTATAATTAACCCTTCTGCATGGGCACTAAAGCCTTGGACACCAGACTTCAAGCAGTACTTCTGCAGGAGCATGAAAGGACACAACACCCTGTGGCTTACTTAAGCCGGAAGTTAATTCCCTGTGAGTGGAACCTGTCATCTATTCAGAAGGAGTGTTTGGCAATCGTCTGGGTACTGAACAAGTTGAGGCCCTATCTGTGGGAACAGCAGTTCACGGTCCTGTCAAACCAGGCCCCACTCCAATGGCTGTAGAAAACACAGAACACCAACACCAAGCTTTAAAGAGGGGCAGAGAAGCTTCAAGAGTTCACCGTGACAGTGGAACATATCAAGTGAAGCCAGAAGGTGGTAGTGAATTCACTGTCCATAAAGGACTATGGGTAACAGGCTGGAAGATGCCAGACCACCCCAATGTGCCCCGGCACTTGGCCAGCTCAAATCTTCCTGATGTAATGTTTGATATGCATTGTTGTTACAGCCAGTTTTATGTGTTATGTAGTTTTTTTGTAGGTATGGACAATAACCTTTCTGGACCAAACATGCCAGTGCCCACAGCCCTGTCAGGCAATAGTCACAGGCTTTTTAAAGGAGTGAGGGAGGTGTGAAGAAATCCCCCTCTTTGTCTGCCTCCTTGCTCTGAGTCTGCCCAACCCCTTCTGTTCCAAACTCTGATCCACCTAGTCACCTCAGTGGTACCATTGGGAGGGGGGAACTTGCTTTCCCTTTTGTCTTGTGTTTCCCACTGAACAACCCTGTGTAACCCTAATCCTTCTCATCTGAGGATGCTGATGATTGTTAAAAGGATTGGTCTGCATCATGTAGCCCCTGTTTGTGGTTGGGACTTAGTGATGAGGTCACAAAAGCTTTAAAAGGGAGTCACTTCATGTTGGAGTGGTCAGACATTTTGGGACACTAATACAAGCAATCAGCCTCCAGAACTCCACCAGCCTCTGGATGAACATGCGAGTAACTTACCTGAAATTTAGCCAGTAACTTAAGATTCAGTGAACTAGATGCATATCAAAAGGGCCAACAAGCCTATTCTGTTTTGCTCAAATAGGTTTTCTATCAATTTTCTGTTGTTTCGTATTCCTTCCTCTCTCCCTTTCTGATCAATACAGCTATCTGTTATAGCATGCCTCACTGTGTATATGCTTCAGAGAGGTGAGGCAAGCTTTTTTAGCTCCCTTTTGCTTGGCTGGCTAAGGTGGGTGAGGCTTTTTACTTTCCGTCCTGCCCAGGAGGTTACTTGTGAATGCTTCAGGCTAAAAGAAAGCACCCTGAAATTCCACAGTGGCCTAAACACCCAAAAGTCCACAGGGTCTGTGTACCCCAGGCTGCACAAAGCCCTAACAAAGACCCAAGCCCAGGTGGTGGCAGTGGTTACCCCAGGCTTGTGGACTGTGGTTTTTGATCAGGCACAGTGAGGTGGGAAGCTCAGTGCAGGAGCGCCCCTACTGTCCAACCACAGAGAGAACTTCAGATCCAACTAGCTGAAAGCTGCTTTGGAGTTTGCCAAACATTTAACATCATCCTGGCTGACAAACACTGAACTAGAATCTATCTGGTCCCAGGTGAGGGCAGCAGGGGCATGAGCACAACCTTCTGTGCACTCCTCTTTTCACTGTCTGCCCCCTCCATACTCCTGGTCTGTACCTGAAAGGGCAAGCATAGCCTTCAGAAGCA
The DNA here is from genome assembly GCF_001723895.1 of Crocodylus porosus. Taxonomy (NCBI): domain Eukaryota; kingdom Metazoa; phylum Chordata; order Crocodylia; family Crocodylidae; genus Crocodylus; species Crocodylus porosus. The sequence continues at coordinate 31,521,288 of NW_017728886.1, forward strand.
CTAAAACTGCTCTGCTGGGGTCTCACATGCTGGCAATCAGAGCCACCTGCCCTTGCATCCCTTTCCATTGTCATTTAGGGCATTGGACACACCTGCCCACCTGCAGCACCACTCCAGAGCATAGGCGCAGCTGAAACAGCAGCTGCCAGGAGACAGGGTGGAGCAGCAGCAAGAGTCCTCAGGGGAGCAGCTGCAGGTGCCATTTGTCTGTGAAACACAAGGGTGGGCACAGGATGCTAGACAGGGAAGGAGAGGGTTTACCTTGCACAGAGGCCAGGTGCTTTAGCACCCTTGAAAGGATCTCATGGCACCCTAGGGTGCTCTTAGACCCCAGTTGAGAATGAATGGTTTCAAGCAATGGTGCTCAACCTTTTTAGACCTGAAGCACGTCTCTTAGCTCCAGAGCATGTCTTGTTAAATTCAAGGCACTCAAAAATTGTTTTTTGACCAAGGAAAAATAACAAAGCATTTTTTCTGCTGCAAAGACCACTACAGGTCAGAATGTTTTTAATACTGTGGATTCCTATTTGAAATGTTTGGGTTTATCTCATAAATCATGTTTGCACACATAATAGGCACCCTGTGTCACTCTTGAAAGGATCACATGGCACAGCATCCTGGTTGAGAATCACTGCTTTAAAGGATGGCCCACTCCCACAATAGCTGTACTTCTTAGGGTACCTGGAGGCATTCTGCCTAAGCTGGTAGAATACTTCTGGGATCTCCTACAGCTGCTTCCCCTTAGCATCCTCAACACACACACACACACACACACACACACACACACACACACTCTCTCTCTCTCTCTCTCTCTCTCTCTCTCTCTCTCTCTCTCTCTCTCTCTCCCTCTCTGCAGGCTGTGGCTTAA
>NW_017728886.1:31522255-31550074 GCF_001723895.1 Crocodylus porosus
TCTCTCTCTCTCTCTCTCTCTCTCTCTCTCTCTCTCTCTCTCCCTCTCTGCAGGCTGTGGCTTAAAAGGGAACATACAAAGTAAAGCCCAAGTAGAAGGCTTTTCACTTACGTTTTTCCTTTTGTTTCATCAGATTAATGATAATAAGGCAATACCTCTGTGTGTCTGACACATGACCATGAATTGGCACCCTGCTTTGCACCAGCTGAATACTCATGGTATGAAGACAAGTTTTATCAAATTTTGTAGTTGTCTGGAATGTTACTCCTCGGGCTCCATACTGGGTGAGCTGCAGACCTCTTGGTCTGCGCAGCTCTGCCCCCAGGGACAGAAGCAGAAAGCAGAAGCTGGAGAAGGGAGGGGGAGCCTAGTGACCCCAGTAATAGGGGCAGGGGCAGCAGAAGAGATGTGGGGAAGCAGTGCCTGGACAAGAGCCTAAAGGCCATGAGTTAACCATTCACAGGCTTCGTGTGGCTTGCAGTCCACCAGAAGCCACCAGTTCCACAGCTCTGCATTATACTGGCACAGAATCACTGACAGCCTACGTCCCAAAAAGCTTGCAAAGTAAACATACAGGATAGGAAAAAAGAGCATAACATGCAGGCAGAGTGAACAATGTGATGGTAGCAAGCATCATTTTAGTTCAACAATTTTTAGGGAGGGCTATGTCGCATTTAATAATGAGAGGATAAGCCAAAAGGATCACCTGAGTTCACGAGATGCAGATAGAAGTAAGATACTACTTTCAGACTCTGCACAGGAACTACTGGTGAGAATACCACAGAGGAAACAATAGAAAGCAGAGATCAGAGACATACCCCACAGATCAAATGGCAGGAGTCACATGGCCCTAGGAAGAGAGCGTCCATAATCACCATGCTGAAGAGGGAGAAGAAGGTGGTGGTGCTTGGGGACTCCCTCCTGAAGGGGGATGCATGCACCCAAATGTCATCCAACTCTGGAATTTTGTGAGATGTGCTGCATGCCTGGATCATAAGTTCAGGGTATAACAGAGAGATTGTTAGAGCTCATCATCATATCAGTCCACTACCCTTTCTTGGTTGTTCGGTGAGTACCAATGATACTACTAGGAATAACCCTGACAGATCAGGAGGCTCTAGACAGGAGTATAAAGAGGTTTGGTGTGAAGGTGACATTCTCATTGACCCTCTCTGTTGGAAGATAAGGCCCAAGCAGGGACCCTCTCATTACTGAAGAAAAAACACATAGCTCAGAAGCTGGTGTTGACAACAAGGCTTTGGATTTGGATTCTTCATCAATGGGTTGATGATCTGGGAAAGAGGACTGCTGTTCAGAGATGGAAAAGCATCTTCAGGCGTCATCTGGGTAACACAGTAAAGAGTGATTAAAACTAAGTTCTGTAGGACATGGCAGAGAAAACCTACTCACTTTAATGCATTCAATACCAAGAGAGAAGAGACTTAATTCTGAAGAATGGCTAAATAATTTCCTGGGCAGAATGGAAAAAAAAAGAAGAAAAAGGGAAATCAGTATGGTAGCTGCAAGGTATTTTTGATGCATACATATAAATGCATATGGTGAACAAGCAGGATGAATTCAAGTCATAGTACATATTTCCCAAGAGAGGGAGATATGTGGAGCACAGAGATAGAGGCCAAGCCAAAAGACACATGGATCAGTGAAAAGACTCCTGCTCTGGAAGGGAGCGGACTCTTACTTCCAATGGGGCAGGAACTTCCCATGTGCATTACTCTGTATCCAGGTTATCCAATGAACAGTAAATTCAAAGTAGAATGGCTCAGCTTCTAAAAGTGCCCTGGATGAAGGACTAGATCATAATCTGTGATATAGTGGCTAGCACTGTGGTAAGAAGTCAAAGAGATGCAGAGAGATGGCTTGGGGGCAAGGAAGAGAGGGGGCTTGGGCTAAGACATGGGAGGACACTCCTTTTCCACCAAAGGAGTGTGCATAGCTGGATATTTGCCTGAACACTTTGTAGCCAACTGCACAGTCTCAGTGTGTGTGTGCATGTTTATATGCCCATACTACAGGGCATATAAGGTAACGGAATCACAAGCTGTACTAAGTACCAAAATGCCACTATACTGCTGGAATAGGTACATAAAGAGCAGCAAGATTTCACCCAAAATGTCAAGTAAGTTCCTAATACGTGTAGAAGACAATTCTCTGTTCCCCAAAGTTGATAATACAACTAGGAGTTATATATCTTGGATCTTGTTCTGACCAATAAAGAAGAATTATTACAAAGGAAACTTGTGAGGAAGTGATTGTAGAATTCATGATCCTAAGGAACAGAAGATTAGCAAAATAAGGAAACTGGATTTCAAAAGGGTAGACTTCAAATAATTCAGAGAGATAGTAGGTAAGATCCAATTGGTAGACAGACTGAAGAGGTCCAGGACACTTGGCAATTCCTAAAGGATGCAGTATCGGAGACTCATCAAGAAGGCTTCCAACATGGGAAAAAGATAAGAACCACCACAAATACTGATGTGGCTACACAAGGAGTTTCATAGCTAAGTCCAAAGAGGCATGTATGGTTAAAGGAAGGAAAGGCAAGTACACCAAAAAATGGCAAGAAATTGCAGGGACAAAATCAGGAAACCAAAGGTGAAAAATGACATAACTGATAAGGGATGTTCAAGACAACACAAGAAAACATGTCAGACTAAAAGGCAGACAAGGAAAACTGTGGTAAATGGTCAGGTCAGATACACTTCTCATTTTGTAAAATAAACAGACATTCAAAATTGTTAAAATGTCTCCATCCACCATTTTGTATAAAAATTGCATTTTTCAAAAATGGCTTCTTGTTTTGAAATATGGGTTATTTGCAGTAAAAATTTGAATAAAAGGGTTGAAATATTTTCACCTTACTAAACTATAATGCTCTGGATTGTAAGTCCATGACGTTTTTTAAACTTTTGTCTTTTGTTCCATCTTGGAATGGGAAAACTTTCAAATTCTCAAAAATATTCCTGGGTCAGACCACTATTCCCTACTAAGCTTCATTTGTATTTTTTTTTTCAAACATGATACAGTACTTACTGTGCAAGTGCCACAACTTGTTCCTTGGTAGTTGCTAGTGGCAGAATTGTTTTGGAAGCATCCTTAATGTAATCCAGTAGAATGAAGTCAAATGGTGGTAGCCACGGTAACTTTTCAAGAGTTACTTCCTCCTGGATTTTAGGTGCAATTTGGAACTCTTCTTCTTCTTTTGGTTTTTCTTCTTCTTTTTTTCCTTTCCCTTTCCTTACAAAGAAAACAATACATAGTTATTTTGAAATCCCTCTCTCAAAAGTTCAAATTCTAGCTGCATGATTTTGTATTGGGATATATCAGGGAACCCTAGTTCAGAGGGAATTAGGAAAACCCAATTCTGAATCCACAGAGAGTAGTTATGGAAAGTGCTTTGATATTTAGGAACAACATGGCATTGTCTGCATGTCTGTGCTCGAAAAATCCTGACTAGACAGCTTCTATTTACCCAATGTGTCTCCCCCTGCCAAGCATTATTTATACCACTTGGTGGTCTGCAGTGGGAGACTCAGCCAATGTAAATAAAGGCATTAACAATGAGACAGTTTTGCATAGTACTTGCAAACTTTTTTTCATATACAATATTAATATTTAAAAACAATGAAATTGCTATAAAGTTTTCACTTGAAAGAAGTCTGAGACTTCAAACAAACAATCAGGAAATCAACCAAATGCCTGAACTGGTATCAAGCAAGCTACTTCAAACTTTGGCTACCATATGACATGTACCATTAAGTTTTGTAAGAAACCAAAGAATTTGCTATTTTTTCTCTTTCTTCTTCACTGGTGCTCATAAGTTAAGAAATGCACATAACCAGGGATGACAATCCTAGAAGTCTAGCAAAAATGTAAAGATACTATAAGTTTAGGCCTGAAAATGAAACAACCATAGAAACTGATATACTGCTGGAAATATCATCCAAAGATATTTCAGAAAGAGGAGCACACATTTCATACCTTTACAGGCAGCCTGAGCACATCAGAAGCCTCCTAAATCATCACAAAGGTTAAGTCATTGAACATAGCATAGATTACAAAATTCCAAGCACCATGTATATGGTGTCAAAATCTGTCTCTGCTGCGAAATACTCTACAATAGTTTATTAATAGCAACATACAGAAGTCACATGTTGTAAGAGTCATGTCTTACTTCAAAGAATTTGAGATTCACAATGCACAAGTCAAGTTTGTAACTCAACGATTGGTTATTCATAATTCAACTTGAATCAGAAGCAGACAGCACTGAAGTCTGACAAAAAAAATCCAATTGCCCCTGTCTTTAAAAGTTCTGGTACATGTTGTAAATTTCCAGTATTTCTGGTATTCTTGGAGAAATAAAGAAAAGTCCACTGCAAACCAAACATCAGAGATTTTTACCCAGTGATTCCTGCATCAAGTCCATCACTTTGTGGTAAGGGTGTGAGAAGGCAGCTAATTTCCTACTGAAACACCCAGCTCTGCTTCCATCTTTACAGGTCTTTATTCTTTGACCATCTTCTACAAAAGGAGTAAAATAATTCTGCAAAATATTTCCTTAAAAGTGGTAGCATAGCAGACATATGCACTCAAAGTCTATATTAAAGACTCCTTTTGTTTCAAATGTGCAATTGATCACAGTGTATTGATCAAAACTGATGTTGAATATATCATCAGTCTCTGACTACCAGTCAGCCAGGCATTTCTTCTACATATCACTCAAAGATTTTCAGCAAGCAATGTTAGTTGCACTTCCTCTTAAGTCACATTATAACACTAGCACATCTTTAAAATCATCCTGTTTTAAAGTGTGCTCAGTGTACTTTGTAAAAGAATCAACAGAAGATAGATACGAGAAACTCGAAGCACATTTAAGACTTGGATTCAGCTGTTTGCTTCCAGCTGAATCCCGCATGCTGCACAAATTAAAAACAATATGGATTCAGAATGAATGACACAGGGGTTATAAAGCAAAATCCCTGATCACAACTTTCAAAATTATATAATCACTTTGTTTCTGACTGCACAAAACCTTGTATCTGAACAAGTTTACCCTGGGCAGGCTGAAGCATTTTTCATGTTTTGTTTCAAAATGTTTTGTTTCAAAAGAGGTACGGTTGCTGTTGAAGCAGTGATCTGCTGCATTACTAATAAAACCTGTACACTTAAAATCTAAGAAATAACTAGCCAAGGGCACCTTAAATCTTACACTAACCTCATGATAAACAAACACTTTATTTTTGCTGAGCCAGATCCCAAGCTCTGTTTTAGCATCTTTGAATTGCTTTATACAATGCAAAGGGGACAGAAAGTTTCTCTAATAGTGCCTCCAGGGATTCCCTGGACACAGTGGAATCCCCAAGTGGCACAGAACCAGCACACCCCTTTCTATGTCGTTTTTATCTTTCCTCTTCTCTTTGATTAAAGGAGCAGCTGGGATGAATGATATGGGTTTTGGCCACCTTATGCTGTGCTCCCCTGATCCCAGACTAAACAGCATCTCTGAGGGTTAGTCAGTATCAGTGATGGCACTACCAAGAAGATATACAAAGTTTCCACAGACAGCCCATAGTGTCCAGAACTGGCTACCTATATGAAAAAATTTAGAGCAATATCTTTATACTGTAAGGAGTAAAAACGTTCTACATCTGTATTTATTGGTTGTATAAGACAGACCATGCCTTCCTTTTCTGAGAACAGATACTATAATAAGAAAAACTGAATTCCCAGTAGGTGCTTATAAATTAAGCTTGTCTTTAACATATTTTTCAGGAAAGCTGTCCACAGAACCAGCAATAGTACAACTTCTTTATTTCTATGTTCTGCTAGTTTCATTAAGAGAAATACTGGCTGATTAAGTGCCTTCTAAAGGATAATCCATCCAGGGAACAGGGAAGTCCAGAGGAGTTTGAAGTACACCCCATGCCAAAGGGCTCTCTTCCTCCACTCTCCTTAAGGCATATAGTTCTGCACAGCCTTGAAAACAAGTCTCATCTGTAAACTAGCTTATGACACTTTTTCTCACTATGATTTCTACTTTCAAAGCTCCACATTTCCTTCTCTGATTTGCATTTGAAGTTAAGTATGTTGTAGTTGCCAAGCATATAAAGCTCAAGTAATGACTTTGTTAGTACGGAAGGGCCATAAAGCCAAGTTGCTGCGGGCCAGCTGGTGACTCCCCTAGCATGGGGGAGTCCCCAGAGTCACCCTACTACCTACCCTTTAACAAGGGGCTTTCCTGAGGAACTGCTGAAACCTGGTGTCTTGGCTACTGAAGCAGTTAAGGAAACTGGCTGTAGGGCTAGACACAAATGACTGCAGTCCTAGGTTGTGCCAAGGAAGCTATACTAGCCTACTGAACATTAGGATAGGTATGCTCAACCCTAGCCCCTGGGCCAGATCTGACGTAGGGAGTCATGTGATCCACTTTGTGGGGCTCCCCAAGGGTCTGGAAATGTGGTTTGGGGGAGCAGTAGCAAGTAACATTGCTGCTGCTCCCCCACCATCAAATTTCCAGGTGCCACTCTGGCACACATGAGGCCAAGGCAGCAGACCTCATCCAATGTACATGGACCTGGAGCTGGGGCCAGGGCCAGGGCCAGGGCTGGGCCAGGGGCTGATCCAGCAAACATGGGGCCTGGGCTGGAGTGATCCAGTATATGCAGCAGCAGGGCAGCAGATTCAATCTGGTGCGCCAGGTCTTGGGTGGCGGGCCAGTCTGACATGGGGCTGAGGATGTGGCCACACCCACACCCAGGACATAGCATGCAGGACTGGGGTATTATCCAGCAGTGTTCGATCAGGCCAAAGACTAGATGTAACCCATAGACTTACCCCACACCACTCATCCAGCCTGTAGGGCCAAAAAGTTGGACGCCACTGTCTTAGGACCAAGGGAAGCCAACATATTACATAGTCACATTTGACCACCCCCTTGTGCCCTGCACCAAGAGAAGTTCCGTCAGACCTGAGAGTCCTATTAACAATCCGTAGCTGTTATCTAGCAATAATTTGCATTTAAGCTATAAATTAAAATAAAATACATCATCCAAATTATAATACCTGGATCCTTTCTCTCTAGTGCTGCCTTTGCTGAGTGAAGAAGGTCGTCCAGAAGACTCTTGTTTTTCGTCCACAGGAGATACCACTGCACTATTGAAATTATAAGGTAATTTCCCATTGCCCACTTTCTCTTTATGTTCTTAGAGCAATATTTTCAGTTTACACACACAAACACATAATCCCTGTTAAAAGTCACCAAATTCTCCAGCCATAAAACGTATGCAGAAAAGGAGGGTGCATGATTTCTGGATAAGCCCTGAGCAAAAACTGGAGACAGTTCCCCTGTCTCTGCCATTTTCCCAGGTTGTCTTTTCCTTGACAGTCTCCACTCACCAAAACATCTATTTCTATATGTTCTCACATCCACGACCTGCTTTGGCAGTTATCTATGGAAGTGCCTTGGTTATTCTACATTCTTATTCCTGTGCAGGGGCTGATTCAGTGGGATGCAATGGTGCAGTTGCACCCCTTCTTTGATTCCTGCTCCATCCAAACTTTAAAACCAACTGCCCAAGAGAGGCAGCAGCATTCAGACAGTGTTGAGGAAGTCTATTGACTTCATGGCTCATTATAATACACAGTTGGTTCCTCCTAAGCTCCCTTCACTCCACAGGTGTTAATGACCCTCTCCCCTTTCTAATTGTCTTGATATTCCATTAATCAGGTTATCCTTTCTTCTTGCCTGTTAGCTATTCCTGGTAATTTCTCTCTTCTGTTTCACAGCCCTGCAGACTGTTTTTAGTTCTATCTAAAAACCTTAACGCAGGTGTAATATTAACTCAGGTGAACATTAACTCAGGTATGGAAATGATTGACAGTGAAATTCTGGATGCACAGAAAAGATGTTCAAGAAGGACAGATTTTCTTTTATAAATATGAATAAGAGATATACATTTAGCTACAATTACAACAGGTCTAATAAAACAATATCCTTTAGACTATGTTTGCTTTGTTGTGTTTTTCAAGTTTAATATATAATCTAGCAGATTGGTACACATTCTAATAAGTTATATTTGTTTTTACTTTGATCTTAAAATGAATAATATAGCACTAGGTCCCTAACGTATTAGTAAAGCTTCTAGTTTCTCTTTAGCTGGAGAAAACTTGTGGTATTACATGTGATGAGGCACCACACCACCTGCACCTTTCTTTTCAAAATCCTAAATCCTCCTATGCTCCTACACATGTAGAACATCTTACATAGCCACCAAGCACTTCAACATTAGCAAGCAAGCAGATGCAGATACATCTGATCCCTGGGAAGCAGGTAGATTCAGCTACCAAACTGCTTCCCTTAGTGTCTGTATAGGAATCATGGGAGGAGGTTTTTTAATTACAGAAACTTTTGGGAGCTGTTCTAATTAAAACACCCACAGCATCTTGTGTATTCGGCATCCCACGCTTCAACATGGTGGCAGAGGTGCTTTAACTAAAGGCCATTCAACAAGCTTTAGTTAAAGTGCCCCTGCCACCATTTTGAAATGTGGGGATGCTGAAAACACATGACAGGGAGTCTGCTCCAACACATTTTAATTAGAACTTGTCAGAGCAGGCATCCCGCACATGTATAGGCATCCATGGTTCTTCTCTTATTCCTGCCCAACATCAGCAGGAACCACAAGGGAAATGGCTGCTCCTGGTTGACATTATAGAAAACTTTACTTTTAACCAAAAAATGAGACATCAGGCTTGGGTCTTGGATACATTTTACTTTTGTAGCACTATATACTCCCTTATATTGTTACACATATGAGTGTCCATATATGTTCAGGCTGTAAAAAAAAAAAACCATTTCAAACAGGAACTTTTTTGCAGTGCTACCTTTGGTAGCATCACATATAACAACTGTACAGTTAAATGTAAAACTACAGGGGTCCTCTCAGGCCCCCAGCATCCCACAGTCCTCTGCTCTCCCTACCCTTTTCCTCCTGATCAGCTATTGCCACCACAGGCGACTTTTAAGCAACCCGATCAGTTCCTTCCTTGGAAGCCTATCAGGAACATGTTGGAGTCTTTTATTTGTAGCACTCCAGTCAGGGAACAGTGCAAGTGTATAAGCCTCGCATGCCCCCACCACACTCTTTTTGTGACACTACAAATAGGCATGTCTGAATTATTCTTCCTTCCCCTCTCTGTAAAAGACCCAAAGAAGAAAGGAGATGAAAAGATCTATAAAAGCCTGAGTGAGGAAGAGACTCTGAGCTACATTCTTCACTAAACAGATCTCTGTATTCAAACCAGCACCCACATGACAACAGAATAGAGAGGAAACAGCCCCTCCTCAAACAGTTCTTCAACTGAAGGGGAAATAAATTTGTAGCCCAATTTGATTTGGGGACAAGGGTGACAGGACTCCGTTGGGCTTACAACTTATTTGTGTGACTTCCAATTCTACATCATATTTGAGTGAGCAGGGCTACATATTGTATGTACACTTTCTTTTTACATTTGTTTAAAGACTATACCTCTTTTGAAAATGAAATTTTGGCTCCTAGTGCTAGATCTAGCACCTATTTTTCAGTGTCCTACTGCTTAGAATCCAGAGCTCCTAGTAAGGCACCTGCACTCCCCCTGTGATTCAGAGGGAGAGGTAGGCACTTCAGAATGGGATTCACAACAGCTGGCATATAAAGCAGAGGGCCATCTAAGCTTGGCAGAAGGAAACTTGAAAAGACAACAGTTTCTTAAATCCTTCCTGCTGGATTTGAATCCTGCCAGACTGAGAATCCAGGTCTCACATATTCTGAGCCACTGCTCTAATTACCACGATGGTCAATCTTTTTGAATGAAAATGGCCCTGGCTATTGTGCTTTGCATAGAACTTAGTCCTATGTGTGTTAGGCCTGCTCTAAGCACACCTATTGGTTTTGACCCCTCAAGTGACTTGGTGGAGGAATGCGATTCCCAAATCAGACTTAGTGTGAAATATGCATCATGTTGCTCAGCCCTGCATAGACAGCAACAGCTCTTGGCATGGCTAGAAGGAGAATTTTAGGCACTGAAACATTCTCGGCAAAAACTAAGGTTGCCTATAGATGTCTTCTGACACGTTCTAATTAGAAAGCGTCAGAACAGACTCAGTTAATCGAGTCTGCTGGAGCGTTCCAATTAGAACGCTCCAGTATGCCTCACCGTCACCTGCATTAAGTGCCTTGTGTTTCAAAATGGCTGCAGGGCACTTTAACTAAACTCCATCAAATGAGCTTTACTTAAAGCACCCCACAGCCATTTTGAAAAGCAAGATGTTTAATACATATGATGGTGAGGTGTTTTAATTAGGGTGGTTCTCTCTTTCCCTACCACCCCCAAGTACATGTATAGGAACCCTAAAGTTCCTAAGGGATTACATTGAGTTTTTGAGGATTGTATTCTTGGATTTAAGTATTACATTCTGCCTAAGCCCCACTTTGGGTGCCTAAATTCTATGTTGATCTCGGCCATAGGCTCCTTACATATAAGGAGATTGAGGTACCTAATAATGAGATTTACAAAAGCTAGGATGCTTCCTGGAGAGCTCCCTAAACTACGTAAATGTCAAAGTGGGGGACACGGATTATACCACACTGATCAAGGGATACAACGCCTAACTTTGGAACACAAATGGAAGGCTATATTGATCAGGATTGAGAACCCTGATCCCTGAACCCTGAAATTAGGCATTTAGGTTTGTCTTTTCTCTACTGTCATCAGGGTGGTGGTGCAACTGCAATTTTATCCAATACCACAGTGATTAGAGCACAGAAGATATGAGATACTAGAGTTCAATCCTCTCTGCCTGAAAGAGTTTGAAATTAGCTCAGATAAGTGCCCTTACTGGTAGGCCATAGTCATGCTCACTGTCCCCCGCTCTGTCCTGATGAATACTTAACTATTTCATGCGGAGTGGAACAGTTTAAATAGCCGAGACTGAGAAAATCCTACCCTAAATCGCCTGTAAGTTGGTGGTTACAGAATATATATGGGAGATGAGGGCTCAAAGCTCCCCAAGGCAGAAAAGAGAAATGAGTCCAAGGGTACATTTACATTCCCTAAGAAAATACCCATCATTATATTATCACAATAAGAAAGCATCACTATAAATTTAGGAACTGTTTCCCTTCCATTCAAATTGGCTTTTAAACAAATAAAAGTCATTAAACCTTGTTTAAATTCAGGTGTCTGCACCCTTATAGTTCAGTGACTGCTAATAAATCCAAAAATCATACCTCGTTTTTTCTTTACTACTTTTTCTAAAAGATGATGATGGTGACAAATTTACGGCTCGTCCATAAACCAGATCTTGTAATTTTTCCTCCACAGTAATGGCACTGAAATAATACAAGGTATTTTTACATTACTGCATACTAATAGGCTTATTTTACCTTTAAAACAAAACAAACATATTTATACAAGAAGTAAAATATTATTCAGCTGTTGTGCCCAGCATACTGATGATAGGGTTATACGTGTGTGACAAAAGCAAAGAAAGAATATTTGATGGAATCAAGTACAACTTTAGGGGACTGCAAAGAGTGATGAGGTTGAGGATCTCTCAAAGACCTACTGTATTAAATACAAATTAAAAAGGGAGGGTAGTGATAGTGGAGATTAGAAAAGGGGAGGGTTTACAATTTACAAAATTCTGACAAAGCCTTCTATAATCTGGGATGCTGTTAAGATTAAATTATTTACAGTTAAATAAATTAAGTGAGGCGAAGGCAGATTTCAATCTTGAAATCTAGCAGGAATTGTTAAGTGAACTTTTATCTGCATAGGAAAAGAGGTGGTCGTACTCCACCACAAAAAGTAAAGACCCTCTACAAGCATAGCTGTTTGGCTATGTCCTATCTTTGCTTAAAGCTCCAATCATTTGGTTGAGGAAGATAATGAACAAGGCTGCTTGCAGACATTATAACCCCCCTGCCAAAAAAAAAAACAACCCAAAAAACCCAAACACAAAACAACACACTTTACCAGAGGAACCAGAGCGCTACTTCTACCCTGCTGCACAGCATCAGTATAGGTCAGGCGCTTCAGCAGGGCATTTTAGAGTCTGTATCTAAAGCTGATTCAATTTAAAGCTTTTATCTAAAGCTGATTCAATCAGTTTTAGATAAAAGTGCCAAAAAAAGCCCCACTAATGTGCCTGATCTATACAGATGTTGGGTGAGCCAGATCCAGCTAACACACTGCCTCTTCTGGGCATGTGCTGGGCTCGACCCAGGAAGGAGCAGAGTTTAAAGTAAAGCGCTGGTTTTTTTTTATTTGTTTGTTTTTAATGTGGCTTCTTTGCAATTCAGAGACTGGAATTCAGCTAAAGCAGTCTTGCTCAACCTTTCAGCCATGCAAGCTGAATGAGTGGTGTGGGGCTGGTCTGCAGGCCAGATCTGTAAACAAGGTTGGTCTGTAGGCTTGATTCAGCATGGGGTTGGCACGTGGTATTAGTCCATGGGTGTGATCTGGAATGCCAGCCCAGCTGCATGCACCAGATCCTTCCACAAAACAACTCCATGTGCTGGCCTGGCCCCACACGCTGGATCTGACTCTGAAAGCCATGGCAACCAATGCTGCCACAGCTCCTCTCCTACAAAATTTCCAGACTTGTGAGGAGCCCCATAGGCTGGATGACAAAGCTCCATGGGCCAGATTTGGTCTATGGGCTGGATTTTGAGCACCACTCACCCAAAGGTCTTGGTTTGTAATACAGATACTGGCTTTTCTAGCTAAAAGCTTCGGAGTCCTGCCCCCCCACCCCACACACACATGTGTGTGCACACACACACAGGAATTAGTCAGAGGGTGCTACACTGAGGAGCTTCTAGTGCTCATTAGTATAAGAAAGTAAAAGCAACTGAATAATTTGCTTCTATTCAAAGGAAATAAGCAACTATAAGCATTCTTTATAAAATGCAGAATTATTGTTTTGTAAGAGCTGAAACAATATTAGGAACAAAGCAGATAACAAAATTCAAGCTAAAATATCATAGCACTACTGGGTTATCAGAAAGGCAAAGTGAAAAGCCCAAGTTATTTAAAAAAATTCAATAATCCAAAGCAAATGTGACTCACACTTCTGGTGGTTTAATATTAACTAAGATTACAGCTCGACGATCATTAAGCTCTTGTGTACTTAGTTCCTCCAAAGATAAAAGTTTCACTCCAGGTTTTACCTACAAAAAAAAATTAATTAGAAGAGACAAGATATTTTATCCCACTAAAGGTGAATAGCTTACTTTGAAAGAATAAGTTAAAAAGATTAATTTAAGATGCCAAATATTTAACAGAATAAACACGAAAACTTAAAATTACAAATGCATCTAAATATATATAAAATCATGTTTTCATTTACCTGTCACAGAGAAGATGTTTTAAAAGTAACTACAATGTAAGTTACTTTACAACACTGTAAGTGTCGTTATTCTTACTAATATGGCATCCTGAACAAGTTTAAAATAAAGACAGGCAGGTTCGTGCTTTTGAAGTCTTTAAAATCTAGCTTGTGATTTTCAAAAGCACCTAAGTAACTAGGCAGCACAATTGCACTGAGTGTCAGTTAGACACTTTTGAAAATCCCATTCCCAACTTAAAAACAACCCAACACTAGATGACAAAGTAGGGGTGGTATTTATGGAAGTGGCATTTTCTGGGAAAGAATGCTATGACAGAGAGACACACTCAATTATGTATATATCTGGGGCAGATCTGGGGGGGTGCAGTGGTGTAGTTGCACTCTGCTTCAACAGTGTAGCTCCCCTGCTGGTGACTCCAGTTCCCTGCAGCCACAGGTGCCTGGCTCCCCTGCAGAGTCCAAAACACAGCTGGAGCACCAACCTGGTGGGGATACCCAGGGACCAAGAAGAGAGCAGGTAAGGAAGTGGGGGACCTGCCACTGCCCCAGCTGACAAGGGCAGAGGAAGTTCCAGGCCATTTATGCCACTCCAGCTGAGGCTTGCTGGGAGCTGCTGCATGGGGTGTTAGGCTTGGTAGCTTTGGCAGTGGATAGGTCCCTGTTCCCCATCTTCACCCCTGGGTTTCTTCAGCTCTGCAACTGTGGGGAGTGGCTATGCTGAGTGCTTGGCTGTGCCAGGGACTGCAGCTTTGGTGAGTGGTCCTCCCTTCCTGAGTCTGCTCTTGGCCAGTGGGGGACTGGGCAAGGAGCAGACACTGGAAGGGGGGGACCCACCTGCCGCTGCCCTCAGCTGAGCCTAACACCCCATGGAGCTTCTCATGGCTGTCCCTGGCTGGAGCAGGGCAGAAACAGCTGTGGGGCTTCCCCTCCCCTGGACCAGCGGGGGACAGCAGTGGTGGGAGGCTGATCCCCCCCTTCCTGTGTCTAGTAGCACCCCCTGCTAGAGAAGGGAAGGGGAAAAAGGGAGAGGAATGGAGGTGCTGCTGAGTGCCAGAGGGTAGGAGCTGCCCAGAGTGAGGTAAGGGGCATAGGCGACACATAGAAGGGGTATGGGGGGCACATGCACCCCCTGAGATTCGTTGCTGCCGCCATTGCCACCAGCATCTGTGGGCAGTCACCGCACACACACCCCCCACCGCCACCACTGCGGCCGTCTGCAAGCAGTCCCCACTCGGCCCACCCTCACTGCCAATGTCACCATGGCCACTTGTGGGTGGTCCCCACTTGGCCCAGCCTCACTGCTGACATCACTGCAGCTGCCTCTGGGTGGTTCCTGCTTGACCTGCCCTCACCGTTGATGTCACCGCAGCTGCCTACGGGCAGTCCCCGCTTGCCGCCGCCACGTCCCCGCTGCCAACAATGCCGCTGCCTGTGGGCGGTCTGTATGCCCCCCTTAGCCTTAGGAGGCATGAGTCATTTCATGGTAGGGGGTAAAGAGGCAAGGGAGTCCTACTTATTTTGGGGACTCAAAAAAGTCCTTGGCATAGGCTACTGCAGTGTGATCTCCCTCCTGGGAGTGGGATGGCTCCACCCACCCCTATAGCCCACACCCCCTTTTCAAAATCTTGGATCTGTGCATGTACCAGTTCCTTAGTTCTTTTTGTGAAAAGGACAAGTTTTAGGTGGCAGGTTATATTGTGGTAAAAGAAAACAGGAACACAGTTGAATGTCTTGAGGTGGGATCTAGAAAAGGAGACAGGTTGCACAGCATACAGGGGATCATAAAGATTTCTTCTGTGAGAGCAGCATCACAACACATATGGAATCAACTGTGAATGAAAGAAATTAAAAACCTAATCATGTGTATCAGCATTAGAAGGAATGCAAGACAATTTCAGGGGGTCAGTTTGTGGCCCTTGCTTTGACTCCTTCATATTCTGCTGGCACTAAGAGGTCACAAGCTCATTACTCTGCCTAATTAAGGACTAAAGCACAAGGCCCATCACGCATCTTAAAATTAATGTTAAAGTAATTTACCTGACCATAATCATAGAAGCTGTCAGTAATGATGTTACTGAATGATAAATACCCCATCTGGCTGTATTTTTGTGAAAGGTTGTTATCAAGTAGCTTGTCCAGAGCTCTTTCACTGAAGTGATTTCTGCGCCCCATGGACAGGTTAATTTCTTCCAGGATATCTAATGCGCTGTACAACACAATACAAACAATTGTTCAATTAATGGGATTAGTCCATCATTAAGGGAGTAAAAGTAGAGAATAAGGAAACACACTCAGAACTCAGATAAGGACTTGGCAAGTTAACCAGTAGTAAATAACAATTTCAGGTATTTATCTATGTAAGAAGTATTCATGCCAATTTAATTCTAGGAACTCTGTATCCTTATGTTTTGTGACTATCTTTTTACTGTGTTTTGCTTTATGGTCTTTCATGCATAGAGACAGGAGTGGTTCCAACATATTTATCCTTGAACAGGTTGATTTTTTAATTGGTCTAACCTGAGAAGAACAAAAGAGCAACTGCATCCTTGAATAAGGTGGCAAACTTTGAAAGAAAAACTCCACAAGGCCATGTGTGAGAGGTAGGATGTTGGCTTCTTTGGAAGATATGGATCCAAATCCCAAAGAATGTTCAAGAGAGGAAAGGAAAGCGAGGCAGGCATATAGGTGTTTTAGGAATCTGTGGGTGAAATGCACTTGCAAATGTTTAAAAAGGAATTATTTCACCTAGGGGACATACAGACAAGCTTGGTGACATTTCCCAGCTGGAACATTTCAAAACGCTGCAGCCTGCGCTAGCACCAACTAAGGGGAACTAAAGGAGGCTGCAATGATCTCTGACTGTGCCCCCCACCACCACCCCCCAGGCTACTTCCCACAGAGAGGGAAGGTAGAGGGGAGAGCAGACTACCAGAGTGGAGAGGTAAGTGCCAGGAGGAGGTGGGTGGGAGGAGCTTCCTGCTACCAGGATTCCAATTGTCCAGTCACCAAACCCAGAAACCTCTCCTTTCTCCTCTCATTCAAGCAAAGTGGTAGAGGAGATCTGGTGAGGACCCTGGGAGTCAGCAAGGGTCTTGTTGAGAAAGGGGAATAAGGAGGCAAGTTCAGCTCTGATTCCTGTTTGGCTCTGGCAGCAGCAGGGATAATCAAAGGTCTGGCAGGGGTTCCTGCAGGGACATGGCAGTGCCCTGGGACTCAGAGCAGGACTCAAAAGCTAGACAGCTCCTTGTCCCAGTGCACAAGTAACAAAAACTGAAATGCTCCAGAATAGTAACTCATTTCAAGAGGTACTATATTGGAGTGTTTTAGCCATTTTGCAGTGGGCTTGTACATCTGTACAACTGGCCCTCTCAAATGTTTTAAAGGCATTTCAGAAGTTTCAACTGTTACTTCTGTCTGCACCCACTATATTTCTTGTGCTATCTGAAGTAAAATAATTATGTTAGAGCACTTTGCAAGGCCTGTGTCAGGCTGTGGACAGATGTTCATTTGTAGTGCTACCAAGTAGCAGGGGACATAAAAAACAATAAGAAAAGATAATAAACACATTAGAAATAAGAGAAAGAGGATGGAAAACATAGATGCATTACTTAACAGAAAAGGAAAGCAAATAATTGATAACAAAGGGAAGTTGGATATGTTCAAAGCATATTTTACTTCAGTCTTCACAAAAGTCGTTAATTATGATCAAAAGCTTAGCTCAATTAATATTAACAACTTGGAGACAAAAATGAAGACCAGAACAAGGAAACAATGATTAAAAATACTGAGATACATTATATATTCAGGTCAGCAGGGCCTGATTAAATTTATTCCAGAGTATTTTAGGAACAAGCTAACACAATCTCTGACCATTAGAGATTGTTTTTTGAGAACTCATGGAGAACAGGGACAGTCCCTGAAGACTGGAGAAAGTCAAACATAATATCCATCTTTAAAAAGGGGAGAAAGGAAGAGCCAAGGAATTACAGACCTGTCAACCAAACCTGAATAACCAGAAAGTACATTTATCTAACATGGTGGGGTCCAAATGGAGCAGGTTGGTGAGTATCCAGTACGGGTTTTAATAGCAGGGCTATGAGAGTTAGATGCATTTTATAGTAAAAAATATATATAATCATTCTGGAAAGTTCTGGTTCTGTCATAAACCCTCCAGCTTAACATCATTTCCTCAGCTGAAACGTTTGGGTGCATATACACGAGCAGGAAGGCTGCTCAGATGCACTGTAATTTCAGCGTGGCGGAGCAGACTGGATTAATCAAGTCTGCTGGAATGTGGCAATTACAGTGCTCCAGCAGTCTCCCGCATCTCATGTATCAGTGCCCCTGCTCTTCAGAATGGGAGTGGTGGCACTTTATCTAAAGTTTGTTTGATAAGCTTTACAAAAAGTGCTCCCACCACCATCTTGAAGTTCAGGGATGCTGATACACAAGACACTCCGGGCACTTTAATTAGAGTGGCTCTGACAGCCACAGCTCCAAGAGCTGCTCTAATTAAAGCACCCCCTGGCCCACTCCCAGAGCACATGTATAAGCTTGATGTGCAGAAGCTGCAGTCTTTGAGGAGGAATTATATATGGTAATTCCCTTGCACAGTATACTTTTTGTATTGTTCCAGCACAGCTACTTTTTAGGATATTTCATTACATTACATTAGGATATGGAAGCCAGATTCTCCTCTCATGAAATGTGTTCAGTGTGAGCTGAATTTGGCCCACAGTGGGCATGTCTACACAGTGATTAATACACATTTATTTAGTACTTGTATAAATAAGTACTAAATAAATGTTCGGTAACTGGAGTTACTGAGCAGTAGTGCCCATGAACGCCTTTTAAGTGACACTACTGCACACTAGCCTAATAATGCTGTACAGAAGCATATTATCACTGTCAGTGCTGTGACATGCTACTGTGCATTATTATTTAGCTACTGCACAGTTAGCACCTTGTGTAGATGTGCCAAGTGGTAGTCTAAAAAATATATGATCTCTGCATGGTAAATCCTAATTTTGTTGATATGGTTCATATTAAAAGTGAACTCATAGTTTTATTAGGTTCAGTCATAATATCAGCACTAACTGTACTTCTAGAATTCTGGACAAGTAGAGCCCAATTTAAGGTACTGTTTTTCTCAGTACACTTGATATATAGAATCAAGAACATTCCCTCTGAAATAAGTGTTATGTTGTGAGAACTACTTCTGCTCAAGAAATGCACATTTAACTTTGGCCTACAGGCACAAATATGTAAACATAAGCTTTGTCAGTCTTTGACAACACTATCCCCCCCACCTCTTGATACTATTTCTACTCACCCTAGCCTGCATAATTCAACTGCTGTTAGTTCATCACTTGCACAAACCACAGCAGCCCAACAGGCATTTCTTCGGACTTCTTCATTTCTAGAATGCAGCAACTTAACAAGCGGTTCCAGTCCACCTGCATTTCTTAACTAGAAACAGACATAAAGAGATTGCTTCTGAAGGGTTACATTCAACCCAGAAATGTGGATCTGTGCAAGCCCCCATCTGAAAGCCCTTAGATAAAATATAGAAGTAGATGGAGGGGATTGGAAGAACAGTTATATAAGGAGGAATATCTCTGCATGCCCTCATATTGAATATCCCTGCATGCCCTCATATTGACCCTGAAGGGAGCTTGAGTGTGGCTGGACCTACACATATGCATTCCCATTCTGCCTCTGGTCTTGTCAACCACTATATTATACTCTAAATACTGTGCATCCTGAGGTCACCATGAAGAGTTGTACAGCACTTTCTAAGTCTTGATGCCCCTGACAACTAATTTACATCATTATATCTATAAATGTTGTGTTCCCTTGTACATATGATGTTATTAATACCCATCCTTTGTGCTACAATATTTTTCCAAAGTTCTCCTGGAAATATCACTCATTCTGATTTTATTAGTGAGATATGTTTTAAATATATAAAGACAGATAGATGGATTATCCCATGCCCCTATTTCATGACCTGCCCAGCTGCCCTGACCCTTGAGAAGGCTCCAATTTATGGTGTGTGAATGTGTGAGACACCATCCTTGGATAATGAACAGAAGACAACATGTCTATTGATAAATAGGTAGGCCCAGGCTTACTTACTAGGTCCCACTAAAATTACCTTCTGTTTGAATTATATTTACTGTAGTCATGTCTGCCACTCATTAATCACAGGGTCAGTCACTATGACACCAAAGCCTTGAGGTAGATAATAAAAGAACAAAGGAGATAAGGGTTTCCCATCTTCAAAATAGGACTGAGAGTCCTGTTGGACGCATACATTAATTTTTACTATTTCTCAAGTCTGGGAATCTAGACATACATATGTGGTGAAAGCTCATTGAAATAGGCGTTCCACAATAGATGAATTCAGCCCAATTAATTTACAAATATCTACAGCAATGAAAATCAAGATTAGAGAAACTCCTAAATATTTGACAACCTGAACAGAGCTTGCCAGAATAAAACTTTATCCATTAAAGAAGCACAAAATGACATACTTTATATGAACTGAAGGATTTTTCAGAAAAACACAAACATCAGGATTTTAAAAAAAGAAATGTAATGAATAACCAACATCTCACAAAACAGACAGGAGTTACTTCTAAGCCTCACCTCAGTTCTTGCATCAGCATCACAACCAAATGCAGCCACAGTAAGCACTGCTTTGCTTTGTACTTGGCTGTTGGTAGACTGCAGTGGTTCTCCAATTGCATTCATAATGCCGTGACTCTGGATGCTGAGACGTAATGGCTCCTGTGTGGCCATATTTGTTAGTACTATCGCAGCGTTAGCAACAGCCCCATCTCTTTTAGCACTCAGGACATTTATTAATGGCTCAATTCCTTCAGCTTCGGCGACAGAACTAGTAAAATTGGAGAGGGGGAAATCTTGGTTACTTTAAAGTCAAATATATGTTTTTAATCTTAATGTATTAAATTTACAAACTAAATCAATACTGCATCTCAGCAGAACATGAATAAAATATTAGAAAACAGCAATAGTGATTGTTTATATCCTAAATTACTGTATGTAAATGCAACAAACATGAAAAACACTCTTTCTGGTACCAGAAATTAAACAGAATTCATTGGGTAAAACAGAGAAGCATAATCTGAACAGGTGATAAGATCTGAAACATGTGAGTTCAACCCCACTTATGGACCTCCTTCTGAGGTCTTAAGCAAGTTATTTAGTGTCCAATTCCACTTCTAGTCAAGAAGATCAGCAAATGCTCAGTAATTCTGAAATCAATCTCTTTTTTTTCTCACTATTAACTATATTGCACATATAGTTTATTTTCCTGGGCTGCAATCTTCATTTTCCCAGTGTCAGGGATAACCTGGGTGGCCATGAATCTAGTGCAGCGGTCCTCCATCACCTCTTCTCAATGTGGTGATCTGTATAGTTACCTGAGTTAGCTCTCAATGAGGTAGCTTTTCGGTACTATAAGCAGTGTAACTTCTTGACTAAAGAGCTCTGTAGAGTAAATAAGCCTATGTGGCACTTTGTACTAATGCTGCTATACTGCTTCTAGTAGCTGAACTAGCTCAGGTACCTCCACATGGTACTGCATTGGGCAGTGAGGGCATACACTGTAGTCCCTGGAAGCTGTATCAGGGCAAGATGTGGGAGCTGAAAGGAAAAAGATTAGAGCATGCTGAGCTTCAAAAATCCCTAGAAGATTCACACTGCAGCTGAGAACTGATTTAGAACGTGGCTTTCGCTACATTGTGGGCCAATCCACCCCTGCTCTGCCCTCCAGGGAGAGGTTGCAGACAGCTCCTTTTTTTGGTGCTCTCACCTCTTGGAGTGATGGTCACAGTCTGGACACCCTAGTTGTGAAGTAGTTTTTCCTAATGTTAAGCCTGAAATAGGCCTGAAACAATCTTCCAGGAGTCTGTGACCATTACTCCAAGTTTTCCCCCAGGGTGCCCTGGTGAACAGTTGTTCACCGAGCCCTAGAAGTACAATTCTGATGTAGCGGTAAGCCGCTACCAAGTACCCTCTCAGCCGTCTCTTTTTCAGGCTGAAGGGTCCCAGGTCCCTCAGCCTTTCCTTATATGGCTTGCCATGCAAGTCTCTGATCATATGGGTAGCCCTTCTCTGGACTCTCTCAAGCTTTACCACGTCCTTGTTAGAGTGTAGAGCCCAGAACTGAACACAGTACTCCAGCTGCAGTCTCACCAATGCCAAGTAGAGCCAAGTAGAGCAAGAGAATCACTTCTTTGCAATAGTTTTGCTGGTTTTTCTGGCAATGTACCAATTGATGCATGCCAGGGTATTGCTGGCCCTGCTGGCTACAGCATTGCACTGCCAGCTCATGTTCATACTGTGGTCAATTATTACCCGCAGGTCTGTGGTGGCAAGTGATGGGGATCTTCAGTCCCGCTGCCTGATGAAAGGCAGCAGTTGCACAAGCACCCATGTCATGAGTTTCGCCTGTCAGCAGCGAGAGGTGCAGAGCCCCAGAACCCCTGCACCTATCTCCTTTACAGCTGGCAGGCTTCGTGGCCACAGCAGGGCCTAGCTGGCCTGCAGTTTTCACACTGCTCTGCCTCAACACAGATACAGTCCCACAAGCACCCGTGTCATGAGTTTTGCCTGTCAGCAGCTAGGGGTGCAGGGCCCCAGAATGCAGAACCCCTGCACCTATCTCCTTGAAAGCTGGCAGACTTTGTGACCTCAGCAGGGGCTAGCAGGCCTGCAGCTTTCACCCTGCTGCGCCTTAACACACAGTGTCACTCATGTCATGAGTTTTGCTTGTCCACAGCTTAAGGTACAATTTCCCCCAAACTCCTGAACCTATCTCCTTGAAACTTGGCAGGCTTTGTGGCCTCATTAGGGGCTAGCATGCATGTAGTTTTGACCCTGCTGTGGCTTAACACATACACGTGACATGAGTTTTGCTTTTAAGATTTTGGGGTGCAGTTTTCCCAACCCCCCTACATGTATCTCCTTGAAACTTGGCAGACTTCATGCCCTTACAAGGAGCTACTGTTCCTGCAAGTTCCATCCAAATCCGGTGAGAAATGACAAAGTTATAGGCTGTTTCAACCTTCCCAATAATAGCCTATGGGCAAAATGTCAAAACAGCTTCAAAACATTCCAAATTGCCTCGTTTTGTTTCGAGGCTGTTTTAACAATACCTGTTTCATTTCAGTTTCACTGTTTTGACCTCGAAACAAGTCAAAACAGCATTGAAACAAAACTGGCAGTGAAATTTCACACAGCTCTACTAATCATGGGTTGTTGCTGGATAGAACTTCATGACTTGAATAAACATGCAGAGCTATGAACGTGTCTGGCCAGTGCACAGCTTACTGGGCACACTCAATAGCTGCATGGATGCTTATGTGTTCACACTGAATAGGGAGTAGGGTCACACAATATGCGTACATGCCAAAAATGTCAGATGGCTAGAAAACTACCATTTGGGCATGTGCCGTGAAATAAGATTCTGCCTACAAGGAGAAACTTTCAGACGTGAAAAGTTTCTTAAAAATCATTCTGCAACAGCAACCACATTGGAAAAACCAGAAAACAAGATGAATACTGCAAATATTTTACTCCGGGCTACCCAAATAACTTTCACCCTGAAGCCCAAGTTGGAAAGAACTATTTAATCTTTTAGAAAGCAATGTCTAATGAAAAGAGCTGGTACAAACTGGGAAATAAGAATAATGTAGACTGCTGGTATTCAGCCACTGGTCTGCAGTCTAGATCCAGCCCCTGACACCCATCATTTGACTTGCAGGGCTCCCAAAAAGTCTGTGTGCTAGATTGGGTGCACAGGGCCTGCTCCCAACATACAAGACTGGACAGGGGTCCCAGGGCCCAATTCCAGCATGTGGTGCCAGGCTTGATCCAGCCTGCAGACCAGCTCCTGCACTATTCATCTGGCCTGCAGAGCCAAATCCTGGAGCACCACTGATATACAGAAAATGTTCATTATCATTTCCCTATTCAACATCTGGAATAAAGAAAAAATCCTGAATGTAGCTGGTGACATCACCTGTTAAAGTATTCAAATCTTGATTTTTCCTGACTCAAGCCCCAAGAGAGAACTTGGATTGGACCAAGGAAGAAACTGCTGTCCTGCTCCCAGAAAAGCTCAGTCATTCTTATGGAAATATATACCATTTTAGGCCACCAGCCCACTACAGACACTTTCCGGGAACATACAAGTCTATCAACCGTTGACAAAACCAGACAGGTAGGCCTAGAGCTTACTTCCTTAAAACACTTTTAAGGTACTTGTTCCTTCTGTATATTAAGGCATTAATTCTCTTTTTTGCCAAGACCCCCTTCCATGCTAGACTGGATGGATTTCTAATTTCATCTGCACCAATAAGCACCTCATTTCTTTTTACTATTAATCCTAGTGTTCCTATTGGAAACATGCTGTTAAGAACTGAGTCCTTTCTCTCATAAGTTTATATATGATGTTTGATCAAATGATTTGAGGCATATGTCCAACTTACTATCTTTTCTTAGTAATTTTACATTAGGATCATCTGTTTATTAAACAAAAAGTTGGCAATGCTCTTAACACAGAAAATGTGCAGATGGCAATTTGAATTTTTTCTTGTGATTTCTTATTTATATCTCTGGTCTTTCTCTAAAAACTAAAAAAAACCCCAACTCCCCCACTACCAGTATACCTACTGTTTTCCTGCAACAGAGAAGTTTGAAGTTTTTGAATAGGTTTGGCAGTATATCAAACTGCTGATAAAAGGATACATGAGCATTACAAGAAATTTCATTCTGCCAATGGAAAAGAGGGGTAACATCAGTTAGAACTTTAGACCTGTACATTTCAGTCCTGGGTTTGACTTTTGTATAAGTACACTCTGAAACTTGGTATATTTGGTTTTGCTGTTGCCACAGTCTAATTAAGTAATACACACCAGAGAGCCAGAAGTAATGTTCTAAAGAATACTAAAAATTCCCACCAAAGAACTAGTAACCAAAAAACAGAAACCAAAAAAAAACCCCATACTAGCAGACAATGGGAATTGAGGTACTTGAGGTACTTAAATACTTAGGGGGACTAAAAACCTAAGGAAAAGCCCTGCACAGTTGCGTAATTGGGGATGAGAGTTGTAAAGAAGAAGGACAGTCCCATGGTTAGAGCATCAGCCTGAGAGAGAGACCTCTGGGCAATTATTTGCCGTGACAGTCTGTCTCTAGATCTTGGGCAAGTCACTATCTCTCTCTCTCTCTCTCTCTCTCTCTCTCTTGCTCTCTCTCTGCGTGCAAAAAAAAAAAAGAAATTATAGTACTACCCTACCTCAGAGGAGTGTGGAGGCATAAATACATTAAAGATTGTGAGACTGGACACTACCAGTAGACTCAGTGTTACAGTTGGATGTATAGGACTTTATCCTCTTAAAGCCCTGTGGAAGGAGGCACCTCGGGCGCCACAGTGCTTGTTCTTCCCTATCTTCAAGGATTAGCTTCTCCAAAGGAGCTGGAGAGAAGCCTCCTCTCCAAGGATGTTGTAGCAACAACTTTCTCTCTGCTTCTTCCAGAGTTCTAGGATACATTTGCTTTATGCTTCATTCCCGGCCTCCCTGGGGTGGCACACTTCAGCACCAGCCCCAAGTTTGGATTATGTTTTACAGGCATAAGAGAGGCTCACTTTTGGTTAGGAAAAAAAGCCTGAATATGCAAAATAGTAAATTATACAAATTCTGAGATCATTTTCCATTCAATTTTACAGCTTCAAGAAGAAGCAAGTTACACAGTTACAGAGGAGAAAGGACCAGGAGAATGGAAAAAAGATGACAGAAAAGATTATGTTGTATATACAAAGCATCTTCTGTATTCCTTTGAAAACCAGGTCATTTCTTTAAACCCTCTAGCAGTATTCTCAGACAAAAACCTCATGGATATGGAGCAATATCTGAGAGTAATCTCAGGCTGTAATCTATGACTAAAATCATGACAAGAACATAATCCAAAAATAAATGTTATAAGTTAAATAATTCAGAATTAACATTAAACTTTAAACAAATTAATTTAATGTTAAGGTTAAGGTATGTAATACAAAGTTAAGACAGACAGCCTTGTAATGAGGCCATGTTATAATCATACAATTATAAATAATGCATTTTAGCATTCATGGTCTCAGACTAGATAAAACTTAATTTTTAAAGACTTCTTTTTTCAGTTTTTCTCTTATGGTGTTACCAAAGGACAGAGTTAAAGGTCTGTCACCAAATACTAAGTTTCATAAAAAAAAAAACCATTTTAAAATGGATTTCAACTCACAAATTTATTAACATATTTGTAATTTACCAGAAAAATAATTCTCAGCTCAATGAATAAACGTTTAAGTTTGAGGAAGATAGCACTATTTTTTATGTGAAACAAAAGAACTGAATCACTGCTTTTAGTGTACAATTCAATTCAATTGTAATAAAACTATGACTGGCACATATAAGAAAATCAGTTTTTATAAGATGTTTGGAAGGAAGAAACACAATAGGCAGAATCCTATTAACTTGGCTGAGTATGCAAATTAGTGTAGATTTTGTATATGTTGCAGGTACATGACCAAAATGTAGGTGTGATTTTACTGCTCCGAGGGTTATGAGTGCCCTCATTATATACACTGGGAGATGCAGAGATGTCTCTAGAGGACAATTTCACACCTGCCCTCCCATAAAGAAAGGCAGTGCACCCACTCTTGAAGCCTGGTCAGCTGCTTATCACTCATGTAGGTTGCACAATATCTGGAGCTGCTCTCAGTAGCTGTAGAAAAAAGCATCCCTGATAAGAAGATGGTCTCAGACATGCATGGCTCTGGGTTAAAAAAAGGTAAGCTGCTTACTCTCAGTCCCAGGTTGTACAGGAGAAGCCCTTGCTGCCCACATAGCTGATTAAGTTAGGAAGTCTGAAACAGGGCAACTTAGGTGCCCAGAGATTCAGCTGATTTTGCTTCCCTTTTGGCGCACAGCCCAGGAAATTTTAAATTCTACACACACCCCTAATCTAGATACACAGTGGCTGTGCACTGAGGTACAGAGCCAACTTAGCAGAGAAGACAGAAAGAAAGTCCCATGATGTTCCTCTACATCACCAAAACTTCATCTCTGAGGAGCTACAGGCCCACCAATGACTTTATGGCCCAACACCTGAGGGGGATGGGATTCCTTCTGACCCCCACAGTGAGCATGTCTGCCTGTGGGGAAAATTTCAGCAGCAGGTCAACCCCATGGGAGCCCAGAGATGGACTGTAGAGTCCATCTAAAAGAAGTGGAGCGACTTGAGGTGGTTGGCCAAGACACTTCTCTAACATGGCGTACTGGAGGTACAGAAGAGCTTTGACCAAGGGGCCTTTATCCACGTATATGTGGAAGCTTCCAGTCACTGGAGGCCAGCAGTATTCCCAAGGTCAATGCAGCACTGATATACCACCAAAGACAGAGTAGGTACAGCAGGGGTCTGGGAATGGCATTTTGCCTTGTTAGGCTGAGCAGGCATAGAGCATATGGCCCAGCATATGACAGTGGGGGAAGTGTTGTGAGGCATCCCATCAAATGACATGACCCCAGGGTCACCTACACTGCCCTTGGTCTGGGCCAGCCTGGGCACAGGCCTACATTCTCCTTGCCCACAAGCCATCACCCTTTGCCTGACTTCAAGTACTCCCTCCCACTCCCAGGACAGCAGCAGTGTCATGTGTCCTACAGCCCCAAGGGCGTGTGTACAAGACTCCTACAGCCCCAGTGGTGGTGAACATAGCACAGTCTGCTGGATAGTTCATTGAAGGAGCCTAGAAACCCAACAAAATTTTCATTTTACTTCAAAGCCACCCATGCTGGCTCAGAGGAACTCAGCCCTGAGGTGCCTGGCCCAGATCTCTGTTCACTTGACACACCATACACTACCTCTGTTACAGAGGTAGGTAAAGCATCATGGGATAATACATCCCACTTGACACCAGTGGTTCCAGGGAAAGTGAGCCCCTGGGCACTGGCGCTGCTGCAAGGTTCTCAAGAGTGGTCTCTAGACAAGTTAATCAACCTGCACTCCCTGCTATAGCCAGCCTAGGAGTCCTTTCTACCCTGAGCACTCCAGGGCACTCCATCCCTCAGGATAGGTGTC
Source organism: Crocodylus porosus (assembly GCF_001723895.1). Lineage (NCBI taxonomy): Eukaryota > Metazoa > Chordata > Crocodylia > Crocodylidae > Crocodylus > Crocodylus porosus. The sequence goes on from NW_017728886.1 coordinate 31,549,815, forward strand.
CCAAATTCCTTCTGCATTGTCCTGCAGCTTGAGCAATGGGACACACAGGGAAACAGGCCAGGAAGGATGAATTTGTGTGCCTCGTTGTTCAAATCACGCGGACAATGCAGGAGGTGGCAGGCCTGCGACTAGTACCGTGTTTCCCCGAAAATAAGACATACCCATAAAATAAGCCGTAGCAGGATTTCTACGTATTTGCGCAATATAAGCCATACCCCGAAAATAAGACATAGTGATAGGCGTGGCTAAGCGTACCGGCG
>NW_017728886.1:31551090-31569511 GCF_001723895.1 Crocodylus porosus
CCCCCCAGCTCTGCTGGTGCCCCTCACTCCCCACCCACAGCCTCTGCCCCCCCACAGCCTCTGTCCCCCAACCCTAACGGTGTCCTGCACTCTGAACCCACAGCCTCTGCCCCCACAGCCCTGCTAGTGCCCCTCACTCCTGACCCGCAGACCCCTGTCCCCTCAGCCCTATGGCCCAAGCAGTTCCCACATCGTATGCATGCAGACTCTCTCTCTCTCTCGCTTTCTGTCTCTTACCTGGGAGCTTGCTAGAGCCTGCACAGGGAGCATGTAACCCCTGACAGTCAGTCATGTTGCCCTCTGCTCCTAGCCCCAGGTAGCCAGCCCAAGAAAACAGAAAAGCCAGATGTTTTGCTCTTATTTTAAAACCCTGCCTGGACGCAACACAGGGGGCCAAAAAAGAGGAAATGTCCAGGAAAACCCGGATGTATGGTAACCCTATGTCCAGACCCCTGTGGCAGGGGAGAAGAAGGAGGAGGACAGCCATGTCTGCTGCAACAGCTCCCTGACAGCTGGGAGAAATCCAGGCACACAGCTCTGCTGTGGGGTGGGGAGAGGGGCTCTGTGCCACGCTGCCCAGTCCCAAAGGGGGACTCTTCCTCCTCCTCTCCCCACTGCAGGGTGGGGAGGGGGCTCTGTGTGGTGCTGGAGAGACTCTTCCACCTCCTCATTCCTCCCCTGCACCCTCTGCCACCATGGGGTGGGGACAGGGGCTCTGTGGTGTGCTGCCAGGCCCCAGAAGGGGACTCTTCCCCCTCCTCCTCCTCCATCTTCCGCACCTCTGCTTTCTGCCACACTGCTCAGCCCCAAAGGGGACTTTTTCCTCTTCCACTTCCCCCTCTCTCCCTATGGGGTGGGGAAGGGGGCACTGTATAGTGCTGCCTGGCCTCAGGGGGGGACTCTTCCACCTCCATCTCCTCCCACCATGGGGCAGGGAGAGGGGCTGTGTGCAGTGCTGGAGGGGAACTCTTCCTCCTCCTGCTGTCCCCCTTACCACTGCTGCAGGGTTGGGGGGTGGGGGCAGGCTCTGTGTGGTACTGCCCAGCACAGCCCAACCTGGGCATGGGGAGTGGCTATCACTGAGCTGTCCCTAAGACCCGGGCTGGCCCATTCAGCCCCAGCCAAGGCAGCTGTACGACAGGCCTGTGTCATGGGTGAGACCCTCCCCAGAGGCTGCAGCTGAGTAACAGGGAAGCTGAGCCCTATCAGTGAGAGCAGCCTAGCTCAGTGTGCATGGGTGGCAGCTAGCAAGGCAACAGGCTACCCGGGCCAGCTTAGAGGCACCATGGGGGTTCATGTGTCTGCAGCAAGCCCCGTGAGAGGCACTAGCTGACCACCTTCTCCTGCACTCCCTGCTATAGCCAGCCTGGACCACCACCCACTGAACCCCTACCCGCCCACTGCCCAACCCCAGTACCACGCTCACTGCCAACACATCTCATAAGAATGTTTTTATTCTCCTCACATCAAACAGAGCCTCCTCCCCTTCCCTCCTCAACAAACACAGCCCACCTTCCCCCTCCCTCCTTAGCACCCACTCCACCCACCAACAATAACACACCCTCTTCCCTATGCAAATTATTTACAAAATGTACTTTGTGTGTGCCATCCCAGGGTGGGAGTGCCTATGGGGCAGAGTCCAAGGATAGGTGGCCAGAACCCTGGTTTCTGGCTGTTCCCCCACAGGTGTGCATGGCATGGTGAGCCCAGTAAGGTGGGGGTCTCACCCAGGGGCGATGGCAGGTGGTGGTCCCCTGGCATGGGTGAATCCCCCTCTGGCAGCCAGTATCCAGGCCCAACAGGGCCAGCATGCAGTCCTGGCTCCATTGCAGGCAGCGCTGGCTCCATGCCCATGTGGATCCAGGGTGAGTGGCAGCCCTGGGCAGAGGCTGGGCCAGGGGCCTTCTGCTGGGTGGCAGGTGGCTGCCAGGGGGCAGGCAGGGCTAGAGCCAGGAGTTGGGCAGCAGGTGACATGAAGGCAACTGCCAGGGCCACAATGGTGTCCAGCAACTGGCAGTTGTCATCCATGGCCTGCACTGCCTTGGGCAGGATGGTGTTCTGCTCAGCACCACTTCCACCCACTCACATTCCAGGGCCAGGAGCTGCACTCAGAACTCCAGGTCCTTTCAGTCCTGTGCCTCCTCATGCTGGTCCCGTGCATCCTTGCAAGTGATGTCCTCTGCCCTCCAGGCCCATGAGGATAGGAGGGCGATCCAGGCTGACCTTGACAGGCTCAGGAAATGGGCAGATGAGAACCTGATGGTGTTTAACACTGAAAAATACAAGGTTCTCCACCTTGGGAGGAAAAACCAACAGCATCCTTATAGGCTCGGCAGTGCTACACTGGTTAGCATTACAGATGAAAGGGACTTGGGGGTCATGATTGACCACAAGATGAACGTGAGCCTGCAATGTGATAGTGCAGCTAGTAAAGTGAGCAAAACACTGGCTTGCATCCATAGATGCTTCTCAAGCAAATCCCGGGACATCATTCTCCCATTGTACTCGGCCTTGGTGAGGCCGCAGCTGGAGTACTGCGTCCAGTTTTGGGCTCCACAATTCAAAAAGGATGTGGAGAAGCTTGAAAGAGTCCAGAGAAGAGCCACACACATGATCAGAGGTCAGGAAAACAGAATTTACGACGACAGGCTGAGAGCCATGGGACTCTTTAGCCTGGAAAAGTGCAGGCTCCGGGGTGATCTGATGGCCACCTATAAGTTTATAAGGGGTGTTCACCAGGATCTGGGGGAACATTTGTTCACCAGAGCGCCCCAAAGGACGACAAGGTTGAACGATTATAAACTCCCGCAAGACTGTTTCAGGCTGGACATAAGGAAGAATTTCTTCACTGTCCGAGTTCCCAAGGTCTGGAATAGCCTGCCACCAGAGGTGGTTCGAGCACCTACACTGAACGCCTTGAAGAGAAATTTGGATGCTTATCTTTCTGGGATCCTATGACTCCAGCTAACTTCCTGCCCCTCGGGCAGGGGGCTGGACTCAATTATCTTCTGAGGTCCCTTCCAGCTGTAATGTCAATTAAATCTATGAAATCTATGAAATCCACTAGCTGGTCCTCTGATGCCATCACCAGCTGGTCCCAGAGGACAGTGTGGTCCTCAGTCCACCTCTGGCAGAGCCAGCACATCTGCAGGGCCCCGGCTGTGGGCGGCAGCAACCCTGAGCCCACATCCTGGCTGCCAAGTGTGGTCTCTCCCCTGTGTACAGCTACTGGACCAACAAAGCCATGAGAAAGCTGTTTGTGAGAGTTTGCAACATTTTTCAGATAAGGCGCTCTGTACCAGGGGCTGTACGGTGCCCAACCTCAGATTGGGTGTCATGTCTGCATGGGTGCCCAGGGATCACAGTAAATTGGGCTGGGCCCATGTGGCTACTGGCTGTGTCCCCTGTCCCCACTCACTCCCCAGGGGCAGATGGGCTGCTGGGTGCTGGCTGCAGGCAGTGTGCCTCCTACACCCCATTTGCCAGTCAGGACAGGCTAGGGTCCTGGCAGCACTTGCTGCCACTGCTCCAGACCCTGATCCCCCGTCTCTCCTGCAGGCCAGCTGCTCTCATATGTTGCAGCCCAGCCCAGGTATCCAGGCACAGGGTTTATGGACGACTGAGACAAGGAGCTGCTTGTGCCCCGACCCTCCCCACAGGGGGCCTCTCCAGGGAGGTCAGCCACCCCCCTCATGCTGGTGCTACACCCCAAGCATGCCCCTGCTGCACATCACAAGCAGTGCATGAGGAGCTGTTTGCATGAACCGAGGGGTTCCCAACCCACTATGCCCTGCTGGTGATGATCGCCATGGTGCCTCGGGTGTACCTGCATGCATGGCAGAGACCCTGAGCTACAACGGCACAGGGAACAAGCTGAGGCTACTCCACAACCTCTGCCAGCACCTGGAGGGCTACCTGTGGCTGCACTACACATTTTGGCCCCCTGCAGCTGAGAAGGACATTGCTGCCAACCTCAACACATTACTCAGCACATAAGAAGGTGCACATGGGCATGGGTTGTTCAGTAAAGTTTTGCATGGTCTCCTGCCTCCATCTGTCCTGTGGGTGGGCAACCTGGGGCCAGGGAAGTACAGGGAGGCAGGGGCCAGGGCAGGGAGGGCCCTCCCCCAGTGTGGCCCTTACCACATAGGTGGGGCTAGCATGGCCGGTGACTCTGCTGGGTCAGGCTGGCAGCGACAGCATGCAGCTCTGGGCAGTGTCTTTGGATGGCAAGGCATGGTGTGCAGGTGCCCAGTCAGGGGCCCTTGTCCGGGAAGAGCTGGCACTACTGGCAGCCAGCAGTGACATGGCTGGTTGCACCTCATGGCTGGGGCTGAGGCTGTGTGGCTGTCAGAGCAGGGGCTGGCTTTGGCTCCCTGAGCTGCCAGTGGAGGCTGCAAGTGGGGAAGGCTACTGCAGGCCCAAGGGGCCCTCCCTTGGTGATATGTCACTGTAAGTGCCAGGCCAGGGTGGGGACTCAGGCAGGCTGTTCATGATGCTGTAGACAGTATAGCTGCAGCCTGGGTCTCAGGGTACAAGAATTGCTGTCAGTTGCTACATAAAGGGCATGGACTTGTGGGCACTCCCCAACCGACAACTGTGGTCAGTCACAATGACCCACTGTGCCCACAAGGCCTTGACTTTCATGCAGCACTGCCACACCAACCAGTCGTGCCCACAGTCCTGCATCTGGCCTGACAGCCCCTCATAGACATGGGTGTTGGAGCACCCACTCTCCAAAAACTTGCACTGTACCTCTGCCCACCTCACAGTGCCATGAGGTTGCCAGTCTCCTCCATGAACTATCTGGAGCCCTGGGTGGAAGGCATGGGAGTGGGCAAGGCATAGGCAAGGACGATGCCATTGGAGGCCCTGCACCAGCTCTCTGGGCCTCTGTGCAGCTATCCCATGGTGAATGCCTGCAGCACCCAATACAAAGAAATGGCATGGGACTGACAACCGTGCAGCTGAGGCAATGCCCCACAGCACCTGCAGGCTCAGGCCAAGCTGCTGGGGGTGGGCTGCGGGCAGCTGGAACTGGCCGCAGAAACCAGAAGCTGCTTGCAGCTGGGCCTGGGTGCTGGTAGGTCTGGGAACAGCCTACAACAGCTTGCAGCAGTCTGCAGCACCCTGCAGACCCGGATGCTACAAACCTGGCAGCTGCACAGCACTGCTGTGCCAGGCAGGGGCAATGGGGTACAGGCAGGCTGGCACAGATAGGCTGTGGCCTGTTCAGGGGGGACACAGGGTTCTGGAGTATCCTCGGGCTCCCTGCTCATGTGCCCCAGGGCTCAAAATGCATACAAGCTTTGAAGGGATGGAGGCAGGGGCTGCCATAGATGCAGCCGAGCCCTGAGGTAGGAGAGGCTCCCAGCCCGGAGCCCTGGGGCTAGCCTCAGGCTAGCCCCCTAGTGGCAGGGCTGACCTGGGAGCATATATGCTTCCAGGTTGTGTCTACATGTGAGTTACTGAACAGTAACTAATCACAAGTAAATTTGCTACCCCCATTTGCACTCACAATGAGCAATTTTCACTGCACAATAAGCTTGCACATGTGTAGACATGTGCATTTACTGCACAGTAAACAAGGTTATTGTACAGTTAAGTGGCTCATGTAGACACATCCAGCTGCCCTCAGGTTTCCCTCCCAGTCACCCACTCATCTGCCTGGGTGCATCCTGGTCATGCAGGCTATCAGGTCTGTCCGCAGCCTGGGCTGACTTCCTCATAAGTCCACTTCTATGTTCTAGTCCCTACTCTGACCTCCAGTTCTTACAGCTAAACTGCATATCCTAAACCCATGTCTAACTGCTGTCTCTGGAGTCCCTTCAGTTGCCTCAAGCTGCCTGGCTCAGGTGTCTCACATGCTTCTCTCCCTACAGCCCCTTTTATGTGCTCTAGGTGCAATTAGGTTACTAAGTGATTCAGCAGCAGTATTTGGGGTGAACATCAAAGTGCTGCTAGTCATCCTGTTAGTACAATCACATTTTCTCACCCAGCTATGGCCCATATTGACTGTGGACAGCTAATGCTACATAGGAGAATCCCTTTGGAATGCATGCAGCTACTATGCTGACATGTAATTGTACTAAGCATGCTCCCTGGCTACACAAGCAGTTTACATGGCTACAGCATAGCTACATATTTCATCCACATGTGTATCTCTAGTTCATTCAGAAAAAATGTGGAGTAGAATCATAAATAGATGCATGGGTGGCATTTATGGGCTACTTATGTGGTTACTTGCAACAAGAGGATTCTGTCCTATGTCTCCTGTGGATCACATGAAAGGTCAATTTATAAATCTGGTAACTTGAGGGTACAGTAAGAGAGATCACAGTTTTGTCCAAATGAAAACATAGAGAGAGATGAAAATATCTGTCTGCATCAGTGAAAGCTAGAAAACAACTCCCTGCATCTAGACTGCAAGCCTTTTAGAGAGAAGATCATCCTCGTTTTGCATTTGTATAACGCCTGGCACAGCAGGCCCCTTAGGCTGCAATAATAATAATAGCACTGCAATTATAGTAATGAGCTACTTTCTTCAGGTAATGTATGTGAAGGAAAGGGCCCAAGGAGCATTTTTCCTCTGTCCCTGACCCTTGTCCAGCAGAACTACAGTCCCAAGCAAGTTTGAGCAACTACAGTTCCACATATTGTATCCTAAATGAGACAGAGAGATGGTCTCATGCCTCTAGTTTCTCATGTCTGTGCCACTTGAGGGAAGCAGAAGCATATTTCAAATATATGGTGAGGACTGTGCATTCCCCTGTGCACTGGTAAGCTTGGAGATGGGTTGTATCTGTTGTGTCTCACAAAAGCCCTGCCATAGCTATCTTGGGGGATGCAGCCCTGCGCCACAGCTTACTTAGGGCTGAGCTTAATTAACACCCAAACGATTGGCACTCAAAAGACAAATAACCAGTATGTTAGTCTCTGCCCCCTCTACCACTACTTTAAATATATTTGTTTATATTCTATTTTCATTTCTGTTCTATGAAGCCCTTACGACACAGTTGTCAAGAGAAAGATTTCACTGAATTGTAGCTATCAAATGCTATTTTTCCAAAAAATGATGCCGGACTCCTTATGGACTTTGTGTTCAAAATATACTTGCAACTGCATGTTTAATTTCTGTGCAAAATTACCATGATTGTGTGAGGTGCTTAGCTGGCCATTTATACAAGTGCATACCTTATTTTAATACATAATTGCATGTAAATTATGCATACAAATTATGCATCTAATTACATGCACTCATTTTTTAAAATCAGGCCCTATCCGTGTTAAATGATTTTACTTCATTTTCACACCAGGCATTTTTGATCCAGTTCAATTACATAATTCCTGAATTTAAAGCAAATTCAAAGCCCAAGGAAACAGCAGAATCAAACAAGCCTGCAATCCTAATGAAGCATATTTGTTCTTCCTGTTTTTATTATATGGTTTGTTGACTCCTCATTAAATTAGTCTTATAATATGACAAGATTAATCATGTGCAATAAATGTTTTTGGGGGTATCAGAAACTTCACCTTGTTTTGGTATTTAATCATTTCTAAAAGCAACCTATTACTTAATACACATTCATTCAGCATTTACAATATCATTTAAGGCATCATTTAGTGTTTCAGATTTTTGTGATGTACAAGTGAGCTTAAGGCAAATGTATGTATTAGGAGTATATAGAAACCACCTTCCAGTGAGATTTAGATCCCCTAATTGTAGCATTTACATAGATGCTACAGTGAGAAAAATGACAGAATAACTTACAATTTAGATATCACTAAGCAAGCAATACTCATCTTCTGCTTCAGGGACAAATTTCTGTCCTGTTACCAATAAACCTAGTGATCCAGAGCCACTAGGCCTTAAACTGCCAGGGTTGATGAGGACTAGAATAGCAGACACTTGTTCAGAGATCTACTAACACATTTCAACAGCTTTCATTAAATTTACTTCACAGAGTTACCATGATGTCAATTATAACACTACAACATACTGAAGGTTGATTCTATATTACAGGGGTTCCCATTATGAACTCTGTATTTAGGAAGCTGAACTCATCATCCTGAAATATTCTGCAACTTTTTTTGAGAAATTCTACCACCACACTGTTTGCAAAACAGCTTAAAAATAAGAAGAGAAAATAAAAGCTTTTGTTTAGAAAACTACTTTTTGACCTCTGAGATTGCACCATGGTTTAGTTGTCAAAGCATCACTATTTCTCAAAAGGAAGGTCACTTTGGGCCCAAATGCTTGTTCAGTATCTCTCCCAATAAGTGGTATCGCAAAACTCCCTTACCTCTCATATTTCCCTTCTCACACTTCTGCTGGTCAAAATAATTTTGGAGCATGTGAAAACTATTAACTCAACATGAACATCCTATGGCAGGAATCCAAACTGTTGCTCAAATAGTAGTAGCAGACACTCCTGTGGGAACATCCAGGAGATGCCAGATTAGTAGTAACAGGGAAGTTTAAAAAGGTGAGGAGAGAACCAGGTCCAGGTTACTGTCAGCCACATCCTAGATTTAGCTTAGCTCCTGTGACCCATCTTCTCCTCTAGGTATACCAAATGAATCAGGAATTTCCCCAGCTCCTGGCATAAAGGACAATGCTGTGCCAGGCAGATCTCTCCACAACCATCCCTGGCTTTGAAGGTCCATCCTGTCTTTAAAATGACAGTCTTTCCCTGCCAACAGTTAATTTAGCTCAAATGGCAGCAGTCTATATTGCCATACTGGAAGTTCAAACCCTTCAAATAATTCATAAGGGAGGAATTGTTACAGATTTTGTTTTGTCTTTAAAATAACCTCTAAGAAACTAGATACAAAGCACAAAATTAAAGCAATGTTACTGAGATTGTGAAGTCAAGCACTTAACAGTTACGAAAATTCCAGATTTAAGTTTCCTTATGCAACCGTGATTCTACTTCTTGTGTGTATGACACGGTCTCCAAATACATGATCAACTATTTTCTCCAAAGGAGCTGTGTCACATTACGATTCACAAGAGGGTAGAATGACATCTTTACGGTGTATTGTTAAACCTTCTATTTCTGATTTTGTTTGATGTTACACCACATATGTTTCTTTAATGATATTTTTAGCACATAAATACAAATGTCTCAGCAAGACTGCCTGATAAGATTATTCACTAAATGTAATACTCAGTAAATCATTGCATCTATCAGTGACATTCAACAGTTTGAGAGGTGTGCAACATCTACTACTTTATGAAAATCTATTTTGACTCTCAAGCTTAACAGTCTCCAACCTAGAGGTAGACAGTCTTGTGTTTTTTAAGGAAAACTATCCTGGTCAACCAAGATTTGGCATCTAGAGGCTCCAGAAACAGTATCTATTTTCTGCAGCTAAGAAGCCTGATGATTGCACTGCAGGGAACAGAGGTATCGAAGAGTATAATGGCCCAATAGCTTTTGGACCCTTTTGGTACTAATGTAAAAAACACCAACACTGACAACTAAACAAAAAGCCCTCCTCTTTAAGCACAATGCCATAAAAATTGAATTCACTCTGGCACTAGGGGGCAGTATTAAGACATATTCCTGTCATACAATACAGCTAGTGAAATTCTTTTGTTTGTTCCTCCTTCAGGAGTATAAGATTTCTGTTCTAAAACAGAAACACTATTGAATCAGACTGTTAAATCAGAAACACTATAAAATCTGTATTATAAATGACCAAATACCTATTTGCATAGTCCTACACATTAATACTTCACTGCGAACTCTAAAAGATCAAAATGAAGGAGGTGTTACTCTATAAATTAATCTGCCTGTGTGTGAACCTGACCCAGTCAGCTGGAACCTATGAAAGCTCATGCTTCTCTGAACAAGTTAGGTGTTGCACTCCCCAGTTTTAAAGCATTCTGCCAAGGTTAAGAATGTTATTGCTGAATACTGAAACTCTTTATTTAGAAAGGATAGCACAGAAGAGATTCAGTTTACTATTATTTATACAACATTAACCATATGCAATGGAATGAGAGATAATCTGGATCAATAAACCAGCATATGAATTTCAGCACAGAGACAATCCACAGCCCATTTAGGTTCTCCTCTTGTCATGACAAAGTACTGAGCAGAATTTGCAAATTTGTTGAACCTGATAAGGCTGTGCCACAAGCACTTCTGCTATGGCCTCAAACTTGCAACCTCTGGGAGGTCAGTGGTGCACCTTAGCATCCATGCCACTTCAGCCCCTGCTCATTCATGTAAATAGTCTGAGTCCCATTCTATTCAACAGATGCTAGAGCAGCCTTGTCAAAAAACAGCAAAATCCCAACGTATAGTCTAACATCTGTATCCTGCAAACACACACCTGAGTAAGCAGACATACAGATACAGGAGACCCTTGCCATTCGCGGGGGATATGTTCTCAAATCCCCTGCAAATGGCAAAATCTGCAAATAAGGCACTGTGTTTATGAATGCTGTCTGTGTTAATGAATGCAGTGCCCCGACCGGCTGGGGGGGGGGTCATGGCTGCACTGGCGATGGTGGGAGCGAGACGGCGGTGGTGGTGGGAGTGGGGCGGCAGTAGCAAGAGCCTAGCAGCGGTAGTAGGAGCCTGGCGGCGGCAAGTGCAAGTGTTTTTAAAATGTGGGTTCGGCATTTGCGAATATTTGAAACCATGAATGCCGAACCCACGAATAGCGAGGGTTTTCTGTACTACAAAGAGACTAAACTGTTCCTCATGGGGATAGAATTTTACGGACTTGAGCAGCTCCATTTAGTCCAATTAAAAATCAAAATTAAGGAATTAAAAATTAAACACCTTCTAATTTGGTAACCTTACTCTTCTTGGGATGAAAGTTTGCCATTCCCCAAATCCTGATGTATTATTTAGAAAATCTCAGGCAGGTGACTAATGGTTACCTGGACCTGTTTTCTGTCAGAGTAGCAATGATGTACTATAATTCCCTGTCACCCTTGATACATCCTAAGCGAACGGTTCTCCCTCTTCCCTCCAGACAAATTCTAGCTAAAGCCATACATTTTGCTTAAATATTAAAATATAAATTGCATAGTTTTTTCCTTATTTCCCTGGATGGGATGAATGACTGAACTTACCTCTAAGTTTAGGAGCCTATTTCTTCCTTAAAATTAAATGTAACCAGCATTACTAAGGCAGCCATTAAAAATTACAACTAAAACGAAATAACACCACACAAAGAAGATATAGTCAGACAGGTTTACATCCAATCAAGTTTCAGATTTTTAACATGCTTGAGTTCACATTACCTCCTAGGATAACTAACTAATTTCATTTAATGTTTAATTTTTATTTTCAGCACAGCTAGTTTATCCTACATAATTGAGAGGCAACAGAATTGCACCATATTTTAAAAGGAAGAGGGAATACTGCCAGAAGCTGGACCTGAGAACAAAAAGAACCTTAGTGGACACCAAACCCATGGATTTCCCATTATATTTTACTCGCTCCTTCTGTTAACCTGTCTTTGCTCTACAGGTGATAATAAGCCTCCTCCCTTTTCAATTGTCTTATTTTTTTTTACAGTTAGGTTTAATTATTTCAACTGCTCTCCATTTAGTCTGTAACTACATCAAATAACTTCTTCGCTACACTGGTTTACTACTCATTTCCCTTTTTTAAAGTGTTCACTTTCATCTGCCTCATAATTTTAAACAAAAGTAATCATTCTAACTGGTACTGTGTTTAGCTTAGGCTGCATCTGCTTCTTTTCCAGACTTGAGGAAGGCTATTTGGCATTCAAAAGCTTGTCTAGCATCTCTCCCAACTGCAAAATTGGCCTAATAAAATATATTCCCAAGCAAATCTTGTTTCTTGCATGTTCTACAACTACTTATATACATCCTAGAATGATTTTAGTGCCCAATAGATGGCAGTGATGTTATAATAGTAAAATGTTGCTGAAATGCACTCTAGGCCTAAAAAATCTTGTGACCTCAAAGCCAATTCTACTAATGTTAGTACTCCTAACACATTTTTTATTTTTTCACAATATACAACATTCAGGAGTATGTCCTGGTGTCTGGGTACTTTATAAATAGACAGATTTCACAGACTTTTATGCCATTTAATTGAAAATGTTTTGTTGGTAAAACGATATTACATTTTACAGTTATAAAATTTAATATTGCTTACTGTAAAAGATTAAAATGGGTGAAAATTTCTCAATTGAGATGATAATATTTTCTTCTTATCAAAAGAAAGCCTTAAAACAAATCCCAATAAGGAATGCTTCCCATTAAGGATGGATATAAACCTATGATCCATATCTATGCATAACACCACCATCAAATCAATATTTGGCATGACTGTTGTATATTAGAGTATGTTTATATAATGCTAAATTCCTGTATACTTTTCAATAGTATGTTTTTGTTATTTAGCCTGATGACTTTGCAAATAAACAAATATAACAGTTCTCAGTTCAGGTCAGAGCATCATTGTAGGTTGTGTAAATCATCAAACTAATGAAGCGTTTGACATTGCTATTTTTTTCCTATGCCAGCGTGTTGCATTTCTGTGAATGGAGAGCTTTGTCTTGCTAATGTAGCTCAGTATAGCCTTCAGTTATTAGCAAATATGTAAAACCTGGAATATTTTAAAAATTAGCAACAGTAATATTAGATGCATACTTGCAAAGGTCAAAATAAAGGTCCATTTAAATTACACTTTTCTTATGGAACCAGGTGACCCAGAACATTGGCAATGGAATGTCAAGTCTTTCCCTTCTGGATCATCAATTTAAATATTTCAAAGGCTGGAGTGACCAATTTATCTAACTTTTTTATCAGTTGATGGCTGTTTGGGGACTTCAGTTAAATGCTTAGCTAGTCTCTGTCCAGTTTCTAATGAATAGGTCTTCTAATTACAAATCCTGCCCCCTCCCCCCACGCTGTGCTTGACACCTTTATTAGCTGTCTCAGCAGAGCAGCAAAGGATTGATTAAAGGAGGATACTGAACTATCGTTTCATTGCTGGAGCTAGGCCCCTTAAGGTCAAGGCTGATACACATTAGTGGGGCAGCATGAGGAAGACAGCATTGTCCATTGCCTGCATGAGAACCTGTACTGTGGATCAGTGGAAGGCTCTATTCTTCACAGCCAGCAAAATATTTTTGTGAGAATCTTAATTCCATAATTTATTTTGAACAGCATTCTCTATCATATTGAATGAAATATATGTGGTACTTCATGATGGTGTATCCTTGACAAAAAAAGGTATCAAAATATGCAACATCCAAAATTCATTTTCCATCCTGTAATGTGTAGTTTACACATTGAAAGGGCAGAGCAAACATCCTTCAACTCATGCAGGTCGTAAAAGCATTCTACATAAAATGTGATAATGTAGAGTGTGTGTATATAATTCTAATAAAATAAAATGTTGTGACCTACCTGACTAATGACTAACCAAAAATATCTGAAATAAAAATCATCAGTTGTACTCCTTTAAGTTAGTTCTTATACTGGTCTTGTCACATTAAGATTTATATGTTGCCATTGGCTTTATGATTGAACACTCTGGGAGGCTTATAAGAAGGGTCTAATATACAACCAATACAATAGTTTTATTCTCATTAGTTTCAGTTGGGATCAGAATCTTCTGAAAATCATTATACAACAACTTCACATCATTATAAAGATATATCAACTTTTTTATTATATATTCCTATTTTAATCTTTTATAAGAAAGAGCAAAAAGAAACCTATTCTAGGATGAAATGTGGTCGAGAGTTGTCAGACTGGAATAAATTATTTTCAAATTGAAAACCTGGTTTCATGCTTTCTGATCAATCTGAATGCAAAACAAACATGGTCCAGATTCTCAGCTAGTGAGCTAGAACTTTGTCAGTTTGTGTCAGCTGAGGTTTTGTCCTTACATACTCATTTATCAGGCTTTGGCTCATCTCTGAATTATTAATGCCTTTGATTTAGAAATAAAGTTTAGCAAGTCATACACAACATACATCCTGTATGCATATTTAAGGTCAATTATTAGTCCCTGATGTCCAGAGTAGACCTAGCTTACATGGTTTATTCACACTGTGCTTGATGCAACACTGCAAGAAGGAAAAGAATCCAGTAGATTTAAGCTACTTTCCCCTAATCCTTTACCTGGCTAGCACCTGTTTTGAGTAACCAGAAGGCTGCCTCTGACTTTTAGAGACCACAAGCCTGAAAAGACATTCTAGTATCTCCCTGACATTGGGGACTGAAGGAGGTGGCATAGAACTGCTACATCAGCTCAATATCATCAATGGATTTCATTGCATGGGGTGAATCTTCAACAAGCTGGACTACTCAAAGCAGCTATAACATGGCTGAAAGTTTGATCCCTAGAGCATGTGTACATGAAATAAGAGGCATGTGTGCACAACACTATAAGGCAGGTTAAATGCTTTTGCACCATTTTAAGGGTGTTGATGTTTGCACGCATCAGCGGCATATTGCACATTAATTCCAGCCGCAGTAGCACATCCAGCAGTGTAATGCACCTTAAATGACTTTGGGGTGCAGCAAACTAAAACACCTCTGAGGAGTTGTAGTTTGCTGCCCTACTGCTGCAGATTGAAGCACCGGGCTCCGTCTGGCTCAGAGGCTGCGCAGGCAGGCTGGCAGCAGCCCAGAAAGGCATGCTCCACCAAAGGAAAAAGATAAAAGTGGCAAGCCTGATCTTTTTTTTTCCCCCCTGGAGCCTGCCTGTCTGCATGAGCTGCACAGGGACCCGGTCCTTCCCTCTGTGTCTAAGATGCCCTCTGGGATCGCCCAAGCTGGGTGCCTGTGGGCCGGTGCCACTGAGGGGAAGCAGGGGGGGCCACTGTGGAGGGAAGCAGCAGCCACCCCCCACCGCAGCCCAGGGACCACTCCGCCTGCCAGTAGTTCACCCTCCCTTTCCCACTGCCTGAGATGCAGGTAAGACATGGGTGTACGCAACACAGGGAGTTACTCTGCCCTACATTGAAGCAGTGTTTTTAAAAACCCACCACTTCAATTTAGGGCCCCCGTTTTGTCTATACACACCCCTAGATTCTAATATGCTGCTTTTTTATTGTGCATGCACCTCTTACTGACATTGACTGGACATGTGCACACTTAGGAGAACAGAATATCATAATGAAAAGCTACTGTATGAACCTGAGAACAGATTATTGTCCTCTTGTGACAAATTACAGTTCTGCCTGGTGATGGTGAATTACTGCTATTGGCTATCAATGCTGAGTCAATAATTTGTAACAAATAATTCATTTGGTGAGTTATGACTGATTTTCATCTCACAGACTAACTGTGAATAGGTCATAATTACCTTGAATGTAACAATTATTTGTACATATCCTAAGAAACTTTTGGGGAGTTTTATTTAATGTATGGCTTGTCATTTGATTAGTGTTATTTACTTGTGACTGTTCATACTATGTCACACAGTTTAGGTTCTGTTCCTTGAAAGGTTTATAAACACTTGCAGAATGCACATTTAAAATTCTTTCTCTCCAAATACACAAGCACACAAACTTAAAATAATGTGTTTTACCAATTCAGAAATACTCAGAGAAATCAAATACAAATGTGGCATGAACATAACCAAAGCAAAATTAATTAAAAATTAAAACTTGTTTATTGATAAATGTTTGCAATATTGGCCAATTTCACATCTTAAATGCTCTGAATTCCCTGGCAAAGAACTCTGGAATTACTCTGATTTGTCTGCATATTCATCAACATCTCTGATAACAGATTTTAGTTAATTATGATTAAATTATTTTAGAATCTATGGTGAAATCATCCACCTTTTGTTACTTGAGTACAGCAATTACATTTTTGCTGTCTTTAGAAAAAGGTAACACTAATAACATTTTATATTATTGGGAAGGTATAAGAAAGGAAAAGGCAGAAGTGATCCTTAGAATGTTTTATGAAAATATTTTCCACCTCAGAAAATGATTTCCAAAGGTTCTAAAATGTTGCAAGAAACCCCAAACTTCAAAGAACATCTTACTGATCTTAACTCTTCAAATATATGCAGAGGTTCAAACCCTTGGATTATTAATCATGTATTCCTTATGTTCCTCACAAACACTACTTACATCTCTGCTGTAATTACACTGACTTCATATCTCTCTCTGCCAAAGCAAAGGATGCCAGAGGATTTGTTACAGCTATGGAAAGTAACCTGTTCTGGTTAATTGGTTGAAGAACTCTGGAAAAGGAGCTAAAGCAAAACTGAAGCAATAAATCAATCTTGGGGGTTAGATAGTAGTTGGGGGGGGGTTAATAATCAAAACATTGTTATTTCTCCAGATAAGCATTTTATACAGCATTTGATTCACTGTACACTTACCTTGCATTGCCAGGGTTGGCTGTTGTCAGATTAGCCAGAGCCATAGCTGCAGCTTCTTTTACCTCTTCATTGTCACTGCTTAGCAACTGAACTAACTGGGGAATCCCTTTGAAAAAAATATAATTGTATACATGCAGCTTTAAATTAGACATGGTAAATTGCAAAATGGCAGTATGCTCCTTATAGAATGGAGCCTACGCATTCTAATTGCAGCTCCTCGCCTGTTTACTCACCTTGGATTCCAAAAGCATCTTTGCTAGCAAGATTCTCACACATAGCAGAAATAGCTTGGGATACAGCTGTTTTTACTCCATCATTATCAGTTCCCAAAAGGTTTATGAGGCATTTTTCAACTTCCTGTTCATGTAAAATTTTTCTATTTTCAGCTTTACATAAAACAAAAATAATAACAACATTAATATTCATAGAAATGGGACTTCGTGTGACAACAAGATAACAATTTGACCTTATGTTTGCTTCTTGCTCTTGACACAAACATGAGAGTAAGACATGATGTGTGAGTCTTGATATTATGCAGTGGCACTTATAAAATATACACAAAAGACGTGAGCCAAGGATCACTGAAGTCAATGGAAAGTCTATCATTGACTTCAGCGGGCTTTGAATCAGGCCAAAAAGATGTATTTTAACTACTACATTTAAACACAAATAGCTTAATACAATGAAAAATTTGTTCCCAGAAGTTTATGCACACTTCACATTTTCTCTACTTACTCAAATATTACTCAGTACAGCATACAGGGTAACTAGCACAGTGCAAATGCTTGACTTTAGAAAAGCCAACTTCAATGTGCTCAGGGCAGTAGTCAGGGAGGCACTCGGAGCCCAGGGGGTAGCTAGTATGGGGGTCCAGGAAAGGTGGTCCTTCCTCAAGGAGGCTATCCTTGGGGTGCAGCAGGATGCAATTTCTCTGCGCAGGAAGGTAGGAAAAGGGTCCAAGAAACCTTCATGGTTGAGCGCGGATATCCAGGCTGGCCTGAGGGCAAAGAAAAATGTGTACTGGCGGTGGAAGCAGGGGGCAGGGACAAAGGAAGAGTACACCTCCCTGACCCGAGCTTGTAGGGATTTGGTGAGGAAGGCTAAAGCAGCACTGGAGCTTAGATTACCTTCTGGCATTAAGGATAACAGAAAGTCCTTTTTCAAGTATATAGGCAGCAAGAAGAAGTCTCGGGGTAACAATGGACCCCTACAAGGCAGGGCAGGGCAGTTGGTGACGGACGCACGAGAGAAGGCAGAACTCTTCAACAAGTTCTTTGCCTCCATGTTCCTGTCCGCTGACAATGGGGTGCTCTTGGGTGATAGCGTAGAGAGGCCCAGGAAGGATGCGAGTCCCCCAACTATTAGTTCAGACCTAGTTAAGGACTACCTGGAGGGCTTAGATGTGTCCAAGTCGGCGGGCCCGGATGACCTTCATCCGCAGGTGCTGAGGGAATTGGCTGGTGTCATCATGGAGCCATTGGCACGGCTGTTCGAGGACTCCTAGTGCTCGGGCCAAGTCACTGAGGACTGGAAAAGGGCCAATGTGGTCCCTATTTTCAAGAAAAGGAGGAAGAGCCTGGCAACGACAGGCCAGTCAGCCTCACTTCTATCCTGGGGAAGGTCTCTGAAAAAATTATCAAGGGACACATTTGTGAGAGTCCTGCAGGGGAAGTGATGTTGAGGGGTAATCAGCCTGGCTAACCTGGTCTCTCTCTATGAACAGGTAACAAAGAGCTTAGATGTGAAGGAGGAAGTCGATGTCATCTTCTTGGACTTCCAGAAGGCCTTCAACACAGTGTCCCACCCAATTCTGGTGGGCAAGCTGAGGGACTGCGGCACTGACGAATGCACAGTCACATAGGTGGCAAATTGGCTCCAGGGGCACACCCAGAGGGTGGTGATGGACGGGTTGATGTCGACCTGGGAGGGTGTGGGCAGTGGAGTCCCCCAGAGCTCAGTTCTTGGGCTGGTGCTGTTCAACATCTTCATTAGTGACCTGGACGAGGGTGTGGAGAGCACCCTGTTCAAGTTCGCTGATGACACCAAGCTGTGGGGTAAAGTGAATACAC
>NW_017728886.1:31569903-31580571 GCF_001723895.1 Crocodylus porosus
AGGACGTGGAGAACCTGGAGAGGGTCCAGAGGAGGCCACTCGTGTGGTTGGGGGCCTCCGTGGCCAGCCCTATAAGGAGAGGCTGAGGGACCTGAATCTCTTCAGTCTCCGCAAGAGGAGACTGAGGGGGGATCTTGTGGCTGCCTACAACCTTATCAGGGGCCAGCAACCGGGACTCGGGGAAAGTCTGTTCACCGGGGCCCCCCTTGGAATCACCAGGAACAATGGCCACAAGCTGAGGGAGGATAGGTTTAGGATGGATATTAGGAAGAACTACTTCACAGTAAGGGTGTCCAGAGCCTGGAATAGGCTCCCCAGAGAGGTGGTGCTCTTACCTTCCCTGGAAATCTTCAAGAGGAGACTGGATAGGCACCTGGTTGGGGTCTTATGACCCCTCCCATGCCCAGTGCTCCTTCCTGCCCATGGCAGGGGGTCGGACTAGATGATCCGTCTGGGTCCCTTCTGACTTACTGATTCTATGATTCTATGATATAGATTTCCCTCAGTTAATGCATAATAATAGAATTAATGCACAGGAGATTTATAAATAAAGAAATAAAAGGTACATTTATCTTTGTTCTGTGTACCTTGCCAGTAAAAGTTGTGCATGGACTAAACAAAGGCGACTCTGGTTTAAAAAGTGTATTTTAGATACCGCATAGCAACTCGCACATCCTTCTTAAAGCATACCTAGAAAGAACATTTCAAAAGACATCACACCTGGTAACTTAGAGCTCAGTTCTTCTACACACTACACTGAATTGTGAGACCTAGGAATTGTGGGACATCAAAAATCATTTCCCATTGTACATGCAGTAGCACAGAATCATTCCACAGCATTTAAAAAAGGGCTTATTAATACATTTTTAGATTCATCCACCCCAGTATGGTCAGTATGGTCTGAAGTTTATAGGGCATATCCAGCTCCCTTCTTCACCCAGCTAGCATGCATGTTGTTGCCAACTGCCTAGTGCTGGGTAATCAGAAATTGCACATCAGAGTGGATCCTCCTTAGTTGCTCTGCTTGCAGGAGGACTTCATAGCAAAAGCTCCAAAGGGCAGCACATCTGCTGTTCTTCCTTTAATTACGAGGGCCCACTTAAACAGGTACATAACTAAGAATTCAAGTAGTTCCAATGCAAGCACACTTAAAGTGATACAAATGTAATAAAATTTTCAAAAATGCTGAGGTGACCAGAAGTCAAAGTTTTCAGTGAGACTTATACAATTTTTGCCAGTATTTCTCAAGTACTTTTCTGGTTCAGAACTGAGGGCAGTACTTGACTGTGAATCTCTGACCTACCGGAAAAAACAGCCAAATACTCTTTATAATAAAACTTAATGTCTGTGATCACTTTGGGTTTGCTACCAAAAATTTCTCATATTGGGCATTAAACCAAGAAACTAGATTTAAGTCAGTTAAAACAGAAATGGTTCAGGGCATACATATGAGAAGGCTAACTGTTTTCCCTTTTCCAGACAGTTTCTAATATACATACACTCAAAATACATAAATTAAATCACAAAAATATAAGACATAAAAATAACATATTTTAGCAGAAGCAGAAACAAACTTGGCCACTATATTTTTGGCTAGCCACCAACTCTCTGGAGAGGGCATTAATTAGGATTACAGACTGGTTTGACAAGCAATAGACTTTGCCTCTGGCCTGTTGCTTGCCACACTAGTCCATAATCCCTAATAATGTTCTCTAGGTGGTCTTCTGGCTTCAGTATTTTTTTATGTAGAAAGTTAGTCATTGGAATATATGTATTTCTTTAAAATAGCAAGTTTTGCCTTGATATTTTCCAAATATCCTGTTATTTTTTTCAAATGTCATTTACGATCTAGGATGTCATTAGTAATTTAAAACATATTCACTGCCTTTATGAAAGCAAAATGTGAACAATAATACCATGCAGTATGTCCTTTTAACAAGCAGAAGCAGTCATTTACAGTATATTACAAAAAATAGGGAACTTTTCAATTATCTAGAACAGCAGATTTTGATGTGAATCCACTGTATACAGTGCATACCTAAAGAAAGGCATTGCCATTAAGTTCCATCTGCCAATTCTATGTAAGAGAGAAATATTTCCCGCTGACCATATTTCTAGTTGCATGAGCTTTTTTCCCTTTTGCTTTTATTACAGAAAAGGAGAATGGACTTTTTATGAGCAATAAAGAAGTATCCTTTCACACTGGAGCACCTATCCTATTCAGATGCCAACACCATATTTGCAGGGATGAATCCATTGACCCTTAACTCGTTTAAATATATTGATTTAACACTGCACAAAGCAATCACACACTAACAGCCAGAAGAGTCTGGAACACCAACATTTTTGTTCAATTTTGGTGCACTGGGACTTCAGGAACTAACATATATATTCCTTGTTATTTTTTCTCTTTTCCTTCATATTCCAAAACTAAAAACAAAGAGCCCAAGGTTCCCCGAACCTTGCATGATCACTTATATTAATGCAAAGTGAGGGTAAAAGTGGGTATTAAAATATTACTAAACTACAGGTATAGTATTTAAACCCATTTTTCACTTTTTTACATTCAGGTAACTTAGTGCATTGTTTGCTAGATAAGGAGTGAATCAGGGCCAAAGCCAATATACAACAGTATATACCTGAATGTACAAAATAATGTCGGTATGAAGGACACATGTTAAATCTAGTTTTGTTGTGGAATAAAGCAATCATTTAATGGTTCTTGGTACAATCGTTAGAGATAGAAACCTATCAGCTATGCCTTATGTAAAAATAACTGTAGTAAAGATGCTGTTAAAATTTACCACAGTATGTGTCCTGGCTACATTGTTTTGATTTGAATGTAACCAGTTGGTGATACGTCTCCCTTATCACAAAGAAAAGTTAAGGCAAGTGTCTTTTCAAAGGAAGAAAATGGTTAACAACAACAACAACAAAATAAACAAACTGCCTGCTTACATCAGAAGCACCAGAGAAAAAAAGTGAGCTGAGAGCCAGCAGCCAACACCACTCTTTTCAGAAGCTGACAGGGCTCCATATTTAACTGTTGTAGTCAAAAAATAGATACACATACCATCATAGCTGAGTTACAGTATTGCATTTTAGTGTAAGGCAATAATTTTTCTCAGCCCTGCTGAGAATGTTCTCAAAATCCAGCTGTGTTCACTAAACTGAGAAGGGCAGGCTAGTCTGCGGCTGTAACAGATTTTAATGAAGTCACATGTTAACTCAGAACTATATCTGCTAACAGATGTAAAAAACCAAAACAAAACAGCACTTTACTGGAAGAGGCAGCACTTTAGTTCGACCCAGCTCTGCAGCATCTGTATGGGTACAGACAGTGGGCGAGCTGGGTCTACCTAACACAACGTTTCTTCTGGGCATGTGCTTCGGTCAGTGCAGGCATACACTGAGCTTAAAGCGCTGGGTGTTTTTGTCCATGTCTATAAGCAGCCATAATAATGTTCTATATTGGATCTCTACGTCAATAAATCAAGTACACACATTTTAATTAGAAAAACAATGGAATTTAAATGTAGTTTCATATCAAAACTAGGCACGTTACGGATGCAATGAACTTTACAGTTAAAAAAAAAAAGCAGAGCAACTGAAAACACCCCAAAAAACAAATGCAAACAAAAACATTCACTTGAATACTGTAGCAACTACTTCTATTTATTTTATTTTTCCCTGCACTCTTTCTGGTACACACTGCAGTAAATACCACCACCTTTGCTGCTGAGAAGCTAATTTTAGACAATAAGCCTGGAAATCTGCAATATATTTAACCACTTTCATCCCCTGGTGCCATGTTTAGGACCCACTGGCTACGTCTACGTGAGATGCTGACTGCACAATAGCCCAAGACTATGGCACACTAGCATCACATGGCAAAAACTGTGATGTGATGCTACTGCACGGTAGTCTCAGGCTACTGTGCAATCAGTGTCATAAAAAGCTGTTTGTTGGCACTACTGCACAGTAACCCTTGTTACTTACTGCACAGTCATTTAATACTTGTTTATGCAAGTACTAAATGACCAAGCAGTAATGACTGCAAATTCAGCATCTCATGTAAATGGGGCCACTGTTAAGTTACTGGACCAGTTTCCTACCATACCCCCATAACAAGTTAGCATTTCATTTGACTTCTAACAACCCTAAATCCTAATGTTTTGAAGCAAATATTCTTAGCTTTCTTCTCTAATCTCTATTATTCTAACTTACTGCATCTATGCCAGCTATGGCAAACTAAAAAAAGAGAACAAATCTCTATAATGGAACCACATTGATTCTGCTTATAAAGAAAGATAATGGGAAGATGCATCATCATTGACACTTATAGTTAATAAGATCATGTGTGATACAGTAATAAATTACTGGTAATTCTTCTTACATGTGCCTGAAGAACAGTCTATTCCTACATGCTTATGCCAAGGTAACACAAAATGTTAAGCAAAAGCAAGGTGGGTATGTCTTCAATTACAAGAGGGAGTTTCATTTACACTGGGTACATCTACATAAAACGCTTTACAGCCCTGCAGCTTTTTCTCAGCCCTGTGCCCTACTTGGGCAAGTGAGGCACAGGGCTTGGAAAAAGCTGAGGGGGAGGGACAGGTCCCAGCCCCCTGCCCCAATCTGGCAGTGGGGCAGCAAGCAGCAAGCCCCCAGCTGGGCAGAAACTGGTGGACTGGGGCAGAGGGCAGGCGCCTGGGACCTGCTCCTCCCCTGCAGCTCTTTCCGAGCCCCCTGTCTCTGATCAGGAAGCTGGAGCCAGGAGCTCCCTGCTGCCAGGGCAGGGGGACATTGTCCCTGCCCAAAATCCACCACTGGAGTCCACCCCAGCAGCAGGCAGCTCCTGGAGGCAGGGAGCAATCTCCTAGCTCCCTGTGCTCCCTGCCTGGGCTATCACTCAGAGGGAGCCTAGAGCTTCCCTGGCTGCTGCAGGGGGCAAGAGCAAATCTGCTCTCAAATGCGTACACGTGTAGATATCAGCAAATATTCAAGTTATTCAAGCAGGGAAGAAGATGGAGGAATTGAAAACATATGTACAGTGAGGAAAGGAAGAGATCTGTATTACAGCGGAGGCAGAAAAATATTTTTTTCTAAACATAAAGTTAGATAATATATTTGCAAAATCTACATAAATTAAAATTATAATTCGACTCTGAACAAAAATATTGAGCTCTGCTGTCTTGGTCTATGTCAGCACAATCCCTGGATAGAATTAGGATCATACTATGTACAGTACAAGGCTTCTTATAATTTGTTATATAGCACCACCAAACTTAGATTATAGCTCAAAATGGTATTGTATGGAAGTAACTTCAAAAGTAGACTTATTTAAACAGCATCCACATGGACAAAAGTGATGAATACATTCTGCATAATTCAGAATTCTACAGTGAATTAAAGAAAAATACTGTTAAAAGTAGGAACCATGAAATGAATAATTATAAAACGATAACAATGAAACTGTTTAATTCTACTGAGTATTTTAATTGCAGGACATTTTAAAGTCTAATTTTTCTCTACTATAGGAATTGCTACAGTAACTTGCCTGGCATTTAGATGAAGTACTGTAGACTGAGGCCTGGTGGCAGAGCTGTGCTGCTACCCAGCACATCCACAGGTGGTGGATAGTGGAATGACCTTCAGGGAAGGTCAGCTGTGAAAAAAGCAGGGGTAAATCTGACAAATGAGCAGTTGTGGACCAAACAGCAGCAGCAACACCAAGTTGTGGTGGAGAGAACAGATGGCAATGCTTTCCCGTCTGAAAATCCACATATATCCTCTGACAGTGCTGTGATATGGTGAATACAGGTTGCCACTATAGGCTCAGACAGAAGTTACATTTGTTGTGTGACTGACCCCTTGAAAGCGTTCTGTCAGAAATGTGCAACTGCAGAGCTCTGTCAAAAGTGCACAGCTGCAGAGAGTGTTAAAGTCCCCTATCACATGACAAATTTACCCTCATTATATGAGGGTTCAGATGGAGGCACTGCAAGTGGAATGACTTTGTTACCTTCTGTCTGCTTGGGTGGCTGGGCTGTTGCAGCCCAGTCCTGCACCCAGTGCTCCAATCCACTGCCTTGGAAGGCCTCCAATTCACCTGCCCCAACTCCAGCACAGGCTGGATAAACCCCAGCCTCAGCTCCCTCCCCTCCTTTCTCTCCCCCTTCCATTGTGCAGACAGCACTGGAGCTGGGAGGGGGAAGGTAGGGGTAGGAGAAAGCAGCTGCAGGCATGCAGTTCCTCAGCTGGATCAGCTCTAAAGTAGAGCTTAAGCCCCCAACCTCCAGAGCAAACATCTGTTGGGTTGGGAAGGTCAGTCTAACAGTGCTTTCTCTGAAGTGCCATAAGTTACACCAGGGAGCTGCACACCTGTCAGCAACCTATAATAAGTCTGTCCAGACTCCAGCCCTTGGTCTACAAGCCCTCAACTGCAGAGCAGGCAGAAGATGATGTTAGAATCTCAATGGCTACAAAGGTGGACAAAGGCTGCAGCAGAATGGGGTCTCCAATTGTCTTGGCCTTCTTGCCATTGGATCAAGGTCCCATTCTATCAAGAACCACATGGAAGCTGATGTGCAACAATTTGTCTATGATAAAAGAGATGACGCTCAGGCATCTTCCATGAAAATGGCTTTAGCACATTTTTCAAGCCCTTCAATGACCAGCTAGTGACAATGGGAGTAGGATTGTGAAGCCTGGAGCTCCTAGTCATGAACTGGCATGAGGACAGCAGTTACAAGAAGGTCTAGCACTTGGATGAATAGGGTCAACAGGAAGAGCAAACAGGAAGAACACCAACTTTAAGCAGCTGACTTTGCCATTAAGAATGAACTCATAAACCAACTCAATGAGTTCCCTATTAGAATTAATAAGCACCTCATGACTCGCTATCTCAAACTGGCTTGGAGCCAATACACCACAATCATCAGTGCATGATGACTCTAGACACCAACAATGAAACCAAGTAGGAACTCTATGCCAAATTCTATGATTTCAACGTTAGAGTAAGTGCTCAAATCTCTGGAATGGAATGATCGGCAAGGAAAAATTTGGAAAGGTCAATTCCAATCGCATCCTCCTCTTGACCAAATGTGCAGAACATGGACTCACTATCACCAACACCCTGTTCTGCCAGAAAAACTGGTACAAGACATCATGGCAACACCCAAAATCTAAGCATTGGCACTTGATTATGTCATTGTGCTATGCAAATAGCATAAATACCAGCTTGATAAATAATATGGAAATAGACTTTTGCTTAGTGCTTTTAATATTATGTATTTTCTTGAGTTTTGCATTGCCTTAAGAATCTCCATTTTGTATTGCTCTGTAGCTTAACGTAATTGCTCAACCTTTTATTCTTTTGTATGCTGTATGGGTGAGACTGTCGAAAAGGAAAACATCAGCTGGCAATTGGCTGAAGAATGAATAAATATAAAAGACCAAACAAGGAGAATCCACCCCAGAACAGTGAGAGAACAGCAATCAACCTTAAAGAAAGAACATGGTGATAATCCAGCAAAAGCTCAGTGGACTGGGTGAATTGACAAGGCTACAAATGATGAGGCAAGAATACTGATTTGGGGTCTTGTTCTGAATGTCATCCTGGACATAAACCTCTCTACGTGGCCTTCTTTGACCTTATGAAAGCCTTCGACTCTTGTCAGCCGAGAAGTACTGTGGGGGGTTGTTCTGAAGTAAGGATGCCCACCAAAATTCATCATCATCTTTTCCTGCTCTATGATGGTATACAAGTGGTGGTTCTGATTAATGGACCTATCACAGATCCCTTTGAGTTTAAGACAAGAAAATGGTACTGATGTTCAACATTCATAAGACTGAGGTCTTCCATCAACAAGCTCTTAATGAGCTGTCCCCAGCTCTGGTAGTTCAGATTTACAGTGAGATTCTGGAGAATGCTGAGTATTTCCCATACCTCAGAAGACATCTCTCTCAGAAAGCTGACATCAATGAAAAAATCCAACATCACCTCAAATGTGCAAGTGCAGCCTTTGGAGGCCTGAGAAAACAGGTGTTCAAAGATTGCGACATCAGTTTCAAAACCAAGTTCATGGTTTATCAAGTCGTTGTGATCCCTACCTCACTGTATGGAGCTGAGATGTGAACAGCGTATAGGAGACACCTCAACTCACCGGAGAAGTACCATTAATGTTGCCTACAGAAGATCCTTCAAATCCAGTGGGAAGACAGACACACCAACATTAGCATCCTCTCACAAGCAAACAGCATGAGAATTAAGGCAAAGATTGTCCAGTATCAACTTTGCTAGGCCGACCACATTATCCAAATGTCTGACTCCAGACTCCTGGAGCGAGCTTTATTGTCCCAGCTCAGTACGCTCAAGAAAAGAAAGCACTAAATGGATGTGCTCAAGGCCAACATGAAAAAAATGCAACATCAATATTAACTCATGGGAAACTATCACCCAGGACTGCCCCAAATAGAGGAAGAGCCTGCTGCAAGGATGTCAGTCAGTACTGTGAAACCTCACAACAACAACAGAAGATGGAAAAGCAGAAGCAGCAGAAACAGCATGTCATGGACTGAATCAAGAATCCAGAGCTACCCACCCTATATGGAAACAAATGCCGGAGTTGCAGGAGAACCTGTCAATCCCAGATTTGGCTTATCAGCCAATCGTTCTTGACTTTGAGGATTGTCGATAATGATGAGACTGAGAGGAAAATTAGCACAATTATTGCTATTTGGTAAAAAATAATCACTGCCAGTGAGATGTCAGTTATCTAAAATCACAAAGTAGAAATAAAGGTCTACATTTTTGCAGGCTACTTCCCCATGGTGAATAGAGGGTGTAGTTTGCACTAAAATATTACACATGAATCAAGGCAAAATCTTAGAGGTTTACGTACCTGACTGTTTTCGGATTACTAAGATTTGTGTGAGTGCAACTCATTTTGGATATATTTTTCCCAGCACAATCACTATTCTTAAGCAGGCAAGTTATTCTGAGCCTACATGAACATTTATCCCAACAGGTTTCTATTAAAAAAATCAATAGAATTTAAGAATGACATACAATCATAGGCTGCTTTAGAAATTGCTTTGGCTGCATTCTTCTGAATATCAGGTATGGTAGAGGTTTCTGCAAATGAAAGTAGCTTTTTAAGACCCCCTGTCTGCTGAATCAGTTGCATAGTGTCCACATCTTCAAGACAATTTGCCACCACTGCAAGAGCTTCCACATGTAGATCATTAAATTCCTAATAAGAAAAAAAATAGTCTTCTAATAAGGATTAAAACTTATCTAACTGTTCTACCTTCCAAATAATTATCATAATTCACTACTGCATATCATAATACCAAAGGAATTTTGCTATACATCTTTTAAAATATTGTTATAAATCTTTAAAACATGTATATGGTTGTAACCAAATCTACCTACAATTATGAAGAAAACTGAGAAATTCCCATTGACTTCCATCAATTTTGGCACTTGTAGAAAACCTGCCATCTTAAAATTTCAAAAGTCTTTCCATTTTATTAAGTTTTATGGCATTCACATGAGGCAAAGTTATACTCAAATTGTTATACTCATTCACAGATAGCTAAAACTGAGGTAGGAGAGGATTGAGTGATACAATCCAGATTACACAGCAATAATCCATGTTAGGAAAAGAAACTGGAATCATTGGCATGTAAACTGAATTAGGGAAATGACAGCTTTGGAACTGGGAACCAGCAGTGGGCAAAATATAAAATTCAAGAAAAAAAAGGGATCTTTTTAGAAAACTTCACATGGAATTTTATTATATGAATTCTTACAGTATTTGTAACATTTTAAAAATATATATCTTAAAATTGCAAATGGTGTATTTTAAAACAATGTTACTGAAACTAAAGTGCTGAAACCAGAAATAACAAACCTTTGTAATACCCCTATTCACCTCCTATATAGTTGTAACAAAAATGCATTGTCAACTATCACTCTACATAATCTTACTTTATCTGAAATACTGAAATGCACAAAAGCCAAAAAGCTAAGATACAAAACAAAATCTGTGCGTCTCCCAGCTGATGGTTAATAAAAGAAACCTTTATTAGATTTATCACTCTCATATTTTCATCAGCACCAGTGACTAATATTTCAGCTCTCAGCAGCAGTAACAGAAGTAACCTAGGCTGCTGCTACTTCTGGGTCTAACTGCTACATAAAAGTTGCCTGCCACGAGTAGTTCCATTGATTCCATGCACTGAATTCAATATGGCCAAGTGAAAAACAGGTCTCCTTGGACATATTAGTATTATTTTGGTTACACACAGAGGGCGCGTCCACACGAGTGCGCACGTGCCCTTTTCCCTGCCTCAAACCCCTTTGAGGTGAGGCAACAGGCACGTGCAGGAATGAAAAAAAGGTCCCCATGCTGCAAACTTGCAGCATGAGGAGAAAATTAGACCCCAGGATATCCAGGGGTCTAAAAAACCCGAAGTTTAAAAAAGAGAAGCAACTGGAGGCTGGGTCCTCCATGGAGATGCTCTGGCTGCCAGAGTGGCTCTATGGTTGGCCCCTCACCCTGGTGCTGAAACACGCAGCCAGCCAGGCCTCCTGTTTCAGCACCAGGGCTCCGGTACTGGTGAATAAGGGGTTGGGGGGGCTGAAGGAGTGGGGAGGGG
>NW_017728886.1:31581408-31593705 GCF_001723895.1 Crocodylus porosus
GGCCGGGGGGATAGCAGTTGGGGGGGCATGTGGGCCATGAAGGGGGGTGGTAGCCCCTGTGGGGGCCATTTGGCCCCCATTGGGGGACATACCCCTTGTGTGGGGGGCTGAACCCCCTGTTAGGAGGCTGAATCCCTTGTTTGGGGCTGAACCTCTGTTGGGGGGCTGAACCCCTTGTTTGGGGGCTGTACCACTTGTTTGGGGGTTGAACCCCCTGTTGGGGGGTCAAACCCCTTCTGTGGGGGCCATCTACTTGTGGGAGTGCAGCAAAACGTGTATTCATGAATTCATGAAACATGTATTTAGCGTTCACTTAATTATTATGATAAGAGACTTGCTTTACCACTGTAGATATATCAATAAAATATTGTCCAACTGATTGCTGTCCCTGTCTTGTTTTCTCTCTCTCATTATAGTGGTCTTTTATTTTACTTGTAGAGCAACATGGATTTGAGGGTGTTTTACAGAGTGACGTTGGGATTTTTTTTTTATCAGGGATTTTTAAGTTTTCCAGGGTATGTCCCCGGCACCACCTGGGATGACAAGGAATAATGGTAATAAGCTGATGGAGAATAGGTTTAGGTTCGAGATCGGAAGGCAACATTTTACAGTTATGATGGCCAAAATCTGGAACCAACTTCCAGGGAAGTGGTCTTCGCCCCTACCTTGGGCAAACTGAAGAGGAGGTTGGATGATCACCTGTCTGGGGTCTTGTGAACCCAGAATTCATTCCTGCCTGTGGCAGGGGGTCAGGCTAGATGATCTGTTCAGGTTCCTCCTGACCCTAGCTACTATGAAACTATGAATAGGGAACACCAGAATTCCTGCTGGGAAGGCCAGTGTCAGGACCCTGTCTGTTCAGAGCTGGCACCTTGGACCCAGCTGACTGTGGCTGACCTCGTGGCCAAATGGGGCCAGGAGGATATGCTTTGACAGTTAGTTCACAGCAGGCCACCACACCCGGAACAGGTGCCTGGGCAGGGGACACACATGGCAGTAGTGCCATACAGAGGCCAACCCTGCAACCACAGTCCACTGGCAGCTGGCCCAAAGGGGCAGACACCTCTACTGGCTCTGCAGTCCCTATCCAAGTCTGGCAGGTGCACAGCAGGTCACAGCCAGGCAGCAGCCCCCACTGCCAGACTGCTGCAGTGGGTAGAGGGTGCAGGGAACTCTCATGGCTGCTTCAGCAATCTAGCTGGCACAAGGGGTAGTGTCCCCAGGTACCAATTGGCTGGGCCCCAGAAGCTCCTGAGAGCTAGTAGCCCTGAGCTACTTGCCAGGGCAGATTTTTATACTGCTGGGGCCAGGACAGGGCAGCTTTTTATACTGCTGGGGACAGCACAGGTACTGGCCCTGGGTCTCTAGCTCCCCCTGGCTGAAGGTCCGGGAGGAGCCAGGCAGGGTTATTTTGCCCCAAGTGGCACAATTTGCTCCACACCAAAGTGCATGTCCGAGCACGTACACTGAAGCAAAAAGCCCTGGCTCAAATTTGGACCGCTTCTATTTGAGCTGCTGCAAGCACGCGTGCTTGCATGTGTGGACATGCCCAGAAAATTCAGAGAAAATAAAGTATTTTGTTTGCCTTTTCACAGGGATAGCATAAAGATACAATCCTCTGAAGTTGATTTATTCTCTAAACTTGTCATTTCCCTGATAGCATCAAATAGAACAATACAATAAAACATGCTACTACCACTTTTTAAAAAAATATATTATTCCCCTCAATTACAGACTTAAGACAATGATGTTTCTTTCTCTTAGTTGGAATTTTCTGTGGGTGAAGTTTCGATAGAAAATATTTGACACCCACTTTTTCATGATTTTTTTATAGTTGAATGAATATTTCCAGTAAATTATACCTTAGTTTCTAGTATCTTAAAAAGATGTTCTAATCCTTGATTTTCTCTCAGTATTATCCTGGTTTCTTTATCATTGCTAATTACACCCAGTGTTTTGAGTGCTAATAGCTGAATAACTGGATATTCAGATTTCAGCAGTTCCAGCAAAGGAGGAATCACATTTAGCTCACGAACTGCAGCACGACTTTGAAAATCCTGTAGTAAAATACCAAATTGTAACAATGTAAGTAAGAGTGGATATGGAATAAAATATTCCAAAACAATGCTAAAAAATTTCAAACAATTTTGTAACTAAAGTATTCATTATATTGCCCCATTATGGCTGAGGATAGACTCATTCTAAGATCTTATTGTTAGCATATAAAGCGGGGAAAATAAGCTGAAAACACTTGTGTTCATTATAACTCATGTGTGGATTTTTGGGAAAGTATGATAAAAATTAGTTTGATCATTTTTAATTATTTTAATGTGAAAATAGGTTTTTTACACTTCAGAGTATCTGCCCTGTTTCATCTCTTTTCCATGCTTTGAAAACTTAAAACAGATTGTTTATATTTATGATTTTGTATGTATACATTTATATATACACACATTCACATATTGCTTGATGAGACTCCATGCTAAATCATATTAAACATGGTTAAGAAACAAAGAAGTTACAATTGGTTAAAATAGCACATTGCACATGTGCAGCATATGATTTCTCCTTATCACTTTAAGCAAGCACCAGGTGCAGTTATCCAGATATACCCTACAACAAAGCCAACCAGATAGCAAGAGAAGAGAAACAGTAAAATGTGATTCAGAATAAAGACATGCTCTGATGCCCCAAAAAAGATAGCCTCATGAATTGAATTCATTATTGAACTGATTCACTTAAGCCTCTGAAAAGAACTACTATACAAATGCACCATTCTTTTGCTAAGCAGCGTATGGGTGACATTAGCAGTGATTGTGACCAAGTAGCCAGTGATAATACTCTCCTTCCAATTCCGGAAAGTAGGTGCCAACATTATTTACCTACAGTTGGAAAGAAGTTCAATCCCTAACTATAAGAGCTTGTTGGCCAGAACCAGGCAAGATACAAATTTTAATTACTTCATCTGTGCAGTTTTGTTCAGAGCTTAAGAAGGATGTTCTATAACCCTCAATTTTCAGCTAAAATCTTTCAAATTAGAAAAGGGATTTGCATTTTTTTTAACATTTGGGGGTTTGATAGAGATCTCATGCTTCTATAATACAAGAAAAAACTGCACCAAGGTCAACTAAGTTATTTTAATGGAAAAGTGTAGCCAGAATAAGAATTATGTGCTTTGAGTTTTAAATTCTTTAAATAAATCAATTAAGTCTATTTATTAGAAGAAAAAACATGATCAATCTCCATAGGGAAATTTAAAATAATGTTTTACCTGGACCAAGCGATAGATGCATTCAACAGAGTTTTTTTTAACATCAGGATCAGGGCTACTTAGCAGTCTGATAAGTGGTTCTAACCCACCTTGCTCAAATATTTGTACTTTACTGGTATATTCAACTGCCATACGTGCTAGACAAAGACTAGCAAATTCATGGATGATAACATCTTCTACAGGGTGAAAATAAAGTAGTTCAGTTAGATTTTATATAGCATGGTACATGTTCATTCATCCAACCATTTAAAATATTATTTGAAAGTCAATAACATTTGCTGTTAATCTTATCTGACTTTTCTATAAATCTGCTATTTAATCTACATAACATGCCATACTACTCAGTGAATAATTGAGCTGTGTCTATAAAAGCACAAGGTCAATCACTTATCTAAAACGTGTTATGACAAATCATAACTTACAAGGAAGCTTTCTATTAAATTGCCTGATCAAATGGCAACAAGAAATTACTTCTGACAGTATTTTTGTACAAAGAAGTGTCATTGCAAGTTACCTTCTGGCACCAACCGAGCTATGAGTGAATTTGTGACATCTAGCTCTCTTAATAATTTCTTGACATCACCTACAATGAAAAACATAAATATGAAGCTTTTTGTCTGGTTAAATCAACAGAACACATAAACAGAGCTGCTTCTGAAAATGAAAAACTAAGTAAAACCCTAATGAGGCTACTTAATGTGAATCCCTAAACCTAAGAAATTGACTGAGCTGGAAAGCCTCACAGTGGAATGGTGATGGGCACAGAACCTAAAACTGGCAACCTAAGTCTGTGGCCCAGATTCAGCCTGTAAAGAAGTCTGATCCAGCCCACAGATACCAGATCCAGCACAGAGAATCAGTGTCATAGAACTCTGCTATGCTGCCCACCCTTCCACAGCACTCCCCTCTGCTGCTCCACAGCATCTGAGTTCATCCTTGTTGCAGAGGGGCCAGGTATCTGGCAGCTGGTGGCTCAGATGGTGGGGGGAAGCAGAGAAGGATGGAAACATGTCACCTTACAGTGATATCCGGATCACAAGCTCCAGCCTGTGCCAGCAAAAGGTTGCTGGCCCCTCTATGACATCATATTGATTTACAAAAAGCATCCAAAAATGCCATCAGTATTTCATTGAAAATGATTTTTTTAACAACTTATCAAACCCACTAATCATTGCAAAGACTTGGATGGCAAACATGAAATGCCAACGTCTTGAAACACTTTTGCAGAGATTAAGTATTTTTATTGTACTAAAAATAATCTTTGAATGATTTGTTTCATAAAGCCATCATTTTCTAATTTTCTGTTCACAACACACATTGCAAATCTCAAATGTAAAATAGGTGGGTATTGTTAAAAGCATGATAAAGACTACATATAATAGACTTAATTATTGTTGCCATTTGCTTAACACAAGCACTGTCAACAGGAGACCAGGGATAAATTTACTTTACATGCCTAAATGGCATATGTGCAACCACCTAACTGTATATTTTGGCACTTAAACACAGTTTCAGATTTTATTTTGCCCTGTAGCCAAATATAATCACCC
Source organism: Crocodylus porosus (assembly GCF_001723895.1). Lineage (NCBI taxonomy): Eukaryota > Metazoa > Chordata > Crocodylia > Crocodylidae > Crocodylus > Crocodylus porosus. The sequence continues at coordinate 31,586,230 of NW_017728886.1, forward strand.
TGGGCACATCCAGACAAGCATGGTCATGTGGTATGTGGTCTGCAAACTTGTCTGCAGAGCCACATACCATACAGTCCAGTGTTCTCTGCATTGCATGGCACACTGCCCCCAAGTGTGTGCTGCACTGGGGGTTCTGCAGGTTTTTTTGACCCCCCGGATACCCAGGGGTAAAAAAAAAACTGCAGGGGAAAAAACTGGTGCAACGCAGTCTCGGCCAGTGCACACTGCTGAAAAGTGGAGCCAGGCTACCCAGGGCCACCCTGTGGCTGCCAGCCAGGCTTTGCATGGCAGAATTGCCATGACTGCAGCCCTGGGAGCCCCTCAGGACCCCAGGTAAGGCTGCTGGGGCCAGCTCAGTGCCCCACCTGGGGCAACTTGCCACGCACCAAAGCACACGTGTCATGGGCATTCCCCAGGGACAAGTAGCAGCAGTGCAAGGTGCACCACTGCTGCTTGTCCCTATGGAACCAAATATCCACACATGCAGGCACATGTACTGGCAGCAGCTCAGATAGCAGCAGCACAAATATGTGCTAGAGATTTGTGCTGAGGCACACATGTCTGAGGATACACTTTGGTGTGGGGCAAATTGTCCCATTTGGGGAAACTGACCCTGCACGGCTCCTCCCAGATCTTCAGCACAGGTGCTGGCCCCAGCAGTATAAAAAGCTGCCCTGGTGAGCAGCCTAAGGCCACTTGCCCTCAGGAGCTTCTGGGGGAGGAGCCTCTGGAAGCTAGCCATGCCCCTTTCTATCCCAGGCTGCTGCTGATGTTTCTGTTGGTGTTGCTGGTTGCTGCAAGCTTAGTTCCCAGGAGCTTCTGGGGAGAAGATAGCCCTTCTCCTCCTACTTCTGGGTACTGCTAGCTGCTAGCTTGGTCTCAGAGCTTTTGGCAGTAAGATGGCCCCTTTCTGACTTGGGCTTCTACTGCTGCTGCTGCTGCCACTGCCCCACCTCAGTAAGAGGCCCACTGCACCCCAGCTTCTGCACCCTTGTTCTGGCCTGCTGCCCAGTCTGCTGCCAAGCCACAATAAGGGAAAAGCCTGAGGAAGGAGCTTGCACTGCCTGTGGACCCCTTCTGCACCATCACTGCTGGAGCCAGGCCAACCCCCACCTTCACCTCCACTTCCACCAGAAGCACACGCTGAGTGGCTGAATTGGATGGTTCCTACCATCACTGCTGCTGCTGCCACTGCTGTTGTTCTGCTGCTGCCCCTTCTCGGGAGAGGGAGATTCCCTGCTGCACCACCTAACACCACACCTGCACTGGGATTACTCCCAAATTGGCTGACTGCTCCTGCCTTCCCCCACAGCTACCTCACTGCATCTGATCCTCCTTTGTCTTCCTGCCTACACCTGACTGAAGGCCTGAGGGGCTCCTAGACAGATCTTCAACAAACAAAGCCCCTCCACTGCTCTTGCCATCTCTTACATCTGCCTCACAAGCCTTCTCTGTCTATTCTTGCCCTTGTGTGGTCCACTTACTCTGCCCTGGTGTTTGCTGTGTGGCTGAGTAAGCCAGCTCGAGTTTCCCCAGCCCTTGTGTGTTCCACCTCCCCCCCACATTCTCAAAGCATAGCCCTCCTGGTTTTTTTTCCTGCATGCTCTCTGTCACCAGGTTATGATCCAGCTGGTGATGGGAGCACGGCTGGAGGCTGAGTGGGGCCTGGCAGTTCCTTTTCAGGGGGCTCTGGTTAGGACTTTCTATACAATGGGGGACCTGTAGTGATTCCAGTGCCATGCCCCGGGGCACTTGTATCATGAGTGCCCCATAGGCCAGGTGGGGAGGGCATCCATGGGTCCCACTGCCAAGAGGAGTGCCCCTACCACTAGCACCCCTCCCACCTCAGGCCCCCTTGGCACTCCAGTCACATCTACAAGCCCTGCTGTGAGCTCAAGGGACCCCACCCCCCAACCAAGTTTGGCAGAGTCTTGGGGAGGGCAGCGGCAACCAAGGGGAGACAGGAAGAAGGACCCTCCTGCCCCTAGTCATGCCCTCATCATAGCTGCCCCACCCCTTCACCCTCACCTTCTCCTACTGGAGCCTATTCACCTGAGGATCACCCCTTGGCTGAGTGAGTGCAGGTCCACTCCAGGCGCAAAGGCAAGACAGCCCTCTGATGTGGAGGACTCCTCTCCACATCCCAAGACCACCACCCAGGGGGAAGGAGTGGCCCAGCCTCTGGGGACCTCCCCAGCTGTGCCTGACACCCCAACGCTAGGAAAGATCAAATGGGTGATCCCCGTGGAGGAGGTTTCAGGGTTGCTACACTGTCCCAAACAGGCACCCATGAAGGAAGCCCTTAATTCTGCTGACCAGGGCCTACCCCCTGAGACCACAGGTGCTGAGGCTGAGGCCTACCCAAAGGAAGGCCCAGCAGTAGAGCTGTCTCCCTCTGATCTGGGGGATACAGAGGCCCTGGGACTCACCCCAGTGAGTCCTGAGGGAGGAGGTGCCCTTTCCCAGGACCCCAAGGCAGAGCTGAGGCCAACCTGGTGCCTGATGGGTCTCTTGCCTTCCTCTCCCAGAGAATCCTCACCTCCAGCCTGCCCCATAGTCCTGCAACAGAGGGAGTCATGGTGAGGTCCCCTAATCAACAGGCTGCTCTTGTTGGGGACCCTGCACAGACCCCTAGGGTTTCAGCTCTACCCCACCATCTTATGAAGGAGCTGCACCCCCACCCCTGTCCCAAGGGGCTGCAGAACTCCTAGCCAGAGTCCAGGGTCTTAGCGGACCAGGGGATTCAGATGGTGCCCCAGGACTCAAAGGAGGACACCTGAGAACCAACAGGCTCCATGGACCCTGCAGACATCTCAGTCCCAGCAGTCCCCAGGGGTGAGCTACTTGCATTTCTTGACCGTGACTATACCTGCTGATCTGCCAGCAAGGTACAGCTTGCCTTGGACCACTGGGGAGATTTTGACAGCATCCTTGTGAGGGTGCTGGCAGACGAAGGCAAGGGGCCCAAAAGCTGCAATGCCTGGATCTACAGGCAGGCCTGCAGTTCTGTAGACACCCTCTATACTAATGGCACGGTACTGCAAGAGCCAGCAGACCCTACACTGGGCAATGAGATGCGCAAGGCCCCTGCTGAACCGTCTACTCCCCACCCACCCCCGCCACCTCCAGCCATGAGGTCATTTAAGATTGCAATCTTCAACATCCATGGCTGCAGGAAGGGTCTCTGGAGATGCCGGGCACTCTCCTTCCTTCAGAAGGGAGGGTACCCTGTGGTATTCTTAAAGGGACCTTGATGACTCCAACTGATGATCCTAATTGGCAGCTAGAGTGGGGAGGCAGGGTCTTTTTAGTCCCCTCTTAGCCACCTCTTGCAGGGTAGCCACCCTGTTCTCCCCAGACATGCAGCCGGAGGTTTTCCAGGATGTTGAGGTGGTGCTGGGCTGCCTACTGCATCTCTGGGTCCAGGTGCAGGGGCTGGTCCTGAATGTGTACATGCCTGTGAGGAACCTGGTGTTGGTGGTTTTTTTCCACCAGGCAGCCACATACACTGGCACCCTCACAATTGCCTGGTCCTTGGTGGGGACTTTAACATCACCCTAGATGAGCAAGACCGGTTGGGCAGGGAGCAGAACCAGACCACCATGGGCATCCTTGGGGAGATCCTGATGGACTACTCCCTGCAGTCCATCCATCAGTGGATGTTTGGCATGCCTGTCACTCTACTGACCCCCCTGCCTTCACTATTTTGATGTCAGTCTGCTGGAGGATGTGGGCTTCAGGGAGGCCTTCCAGGAGTTCTGGCTGGCCTGGAGGGAGCAATGGGCAGCTTTCCCTTTGGAACACAGATGGTCAGATGTGAGGAAGGTGCGCATCTGGCTTTCTTGCCTCAGCTACACTTGAGGGTACATCTGGCAGAGGGAGGTGGTCTAGGAGCAGCTTAAGCGGGAAGTGCTAGAGCTGGAGAGGTGCCTGGCCACCAACATAACCAACCCATCCCTCTACGGAGAGTGTCGGGGGAGGTGGGGAGAGCTTCATGCTCCGGACAACCACCCCGCCTGTGGTGCGTTTGCCCGCTCGCACACCCAGCTCCCTCGAGGGATGGCTCCCACTTCTATGCCCTGGAGAGGAGGCGGGGGGCCAAGATGTACATCACCTGCCTTCTGGCGGGTGATGGCACCCCTCCAGATGGATCTACGTGTGCTATGCACAGGCCTTCTCTGAAGAGATCTTCTCCCTGGATCCAACTGACACCAAAACCTATAAGACCCTGTGGGAGGGACTTCTGCAGGTCAGCGTGGGTGACTGGGACTGACTGGAAGCTCCTCTCACTCTGGCTGAGTTTTTGGCCACCCTTCACCTGATGCCTGGCAACAAGGCGCCGGGCGTTGACGGGCTGAGCACGGAGTTCTACCAGGCCTTCTGGGACATCCTTGGCCTGCACCTTGCTGCAGTCTGGGCCAAATCCGAGGTAAGTGGGGAACCTCCCCTGTCTTGCCAGAGGGCCATGCTACCCCTCCTGCTGAAGAAGGGGGATCCCCATGACCTGAGGAACTGGCATCCCATGTCCCTCCTCTGCACAGACTACAAGGTGGCAGCGAAGGCCATCTTGCTGTGCCTGTGGTCCATGCTGACGGACGTGACCCATCCCGACCAGACGTACGCAGTGCCCAGATGTTCCAACATCACAACCTGTACCTGGTTCAGGACCTCCTGGAGTTAGTGCACTGGGAGGGCCTGTCTTTTGCCCTCCTATCCCTGGACTAGGAGAAGGTATTTGACAGAATGGATCATGGGTACCTCACAGGCATGCTGTGGGCCTTTGGCTTTGGGCCCCACTTTGTGCAGGGTCTCCAGGTGCTTTACGTCTCTGCAGAGTGTTTGGTCAAGCTCAACCTAGCCCTGATGGAGCCCATCCCGTTCAGAAAAGGGGTGTGTCAAGGCTGCCCGCTGTCAGGCCACCTGTACATCTTGGCCCTGGAGCCCTTCCTCAGTCTCCTGAGGAAGCCGGTGGCAGGGTTGATGCTCCGGGAGCCAGTGGTGTGGCTGGCCCTGTCAGCATATGCTGACGATGTACTCCTCACAGTCCAGGACTCGGGTGACCTGGCACAGGTAGAGGTCTGCTGGGCATTGTACTCAGTGGCCTCCTCTGCCTGGGTCAACTGAGCCAAGAGCTCTGTTTTGGCAGTGGGTGATGGTGGCAGGTGGGCTCACTCCCACCCGCACTCCATGGGATCTGCTGAAGCATGGGCTCACTGCTCTACTTGGAGGTCTACCTGTCCCCCACAGACCCCTCCCCACCAGAGAAATGGCAACAGCTGGAGACAAGGGTGGTGGAGAGGCTCCAGGCATGGACAGGGCTCCTGAGATATCTCTCCCTGCATGGGAGAGTGGTGGTGCTGAACCAGCTGATCCTATCCATGCTCTGGCACCGCTTACACACCCTACCTGTGTTCTCTGAGGTCCTGGTGGGACTCCAAAGATGGGCGCTGGAGTTTTTCTGGCCGGAACTGCACTGGGTCACTGCAGAGGTCCTGAGCCTCCCCTTGCAGGAGGGTGGCCGGAGCCTGGTTTGCCTGCACAGCCAGGTCCTGTCATTCCACCTTCAGGCCCTGCAGCGACTGCTATACGGTGTCAGTAGCTATGCAGCATAGGGCCACCTGGGCTGCACTTTCCTCTGCCACTTCTGAGGGCTCTGATATGACTGGCAGCTCCTTAGTCTGCAGGGCTTCTCCCTGCAAGACCTACAAGGGCTGCCAGATTTCTATCAGGACCTCCTCCAGGCCTGGAAGCCAGTTCCCCCACAACAGTCATTCAGGGTGCCGCCCTGCTTGTCGAGTCGCTCCTCTGGAACCCCAGCTGGAGGTGCTGATGGCAGAGGCACCCCAGCTGCAACAGGTTCATTCTGCCTGGTGTCACCCGTATTGGAGACCTCCTGGACTACAACAGGCAGGAGTGGGTGGACCCCGCTGCACTGGCTTGGCGCATGGGTCTACCCATGACATTTGCAACCTGCCATCTGGTCCAAGAGGTGAAATCTGTCCTACCTCTCAACGCCCTTTCCTTTGTTGACCAGGTCCTGCATGGTGGCAGTCCCTGCCCTCCTGTGTCCTCCAGCCCACCAGAGTTTGTCTTGGGGCCAGTGCCTTGCATGGCCTCACGGCACTCCCCACTCTACCACCAGAGCAGGCTGGCGGACACCAAACCGGTCTGCTTTTCTACCGTCCATCACCACCACCTCTACATGCTCATACACTGCATTGTCCATCATGCTGCCTTCACGTCCCGCCGAGACACCAAATGGCAGGACCTGCTCGGGAAAGGCATGGCTGGGGCACCCCAGTGGCTGAGTCTGACCTTCACCCTCACCCCACAAGCCACTGGGGACCTCATTTGGCAGATCATCCATGGAGCTGTCACCATGGGCATGTATGTGGTGAGCTTAATGGGCAGAGGGAGACAATAGCACACATGACCCTCAAGTGCACCAGGCTGCAGCCCCTCCACCTCCTCTTGCGGTTCTAATTAAATTTTACCCCCAACCTTTTCGTTTTTGGTCACCCCATCTACGGTCCTACGAAGTCCCGGGACTTCCTGGTCAACTTCCTTATGGCCCTTGCCAAGTGGGTCCTGTACTTGACCAGGAAGGAAGCTCTGGACAGGAAGGTGCCTGGAGACTGCAGGGCTGCTTTACTTTCACTTGTCTCTGCACATTTCCAGGCAGAGCACCAGTGGGCAGCATCCTCCGGCTCCTTGGATGTCTTTGAGAACTGGTAGGTGCAGCCTGGGGTGCTCTGTTTGATATCCCCCTCAGGCGCACTTATTTTCATGTTTTGGCCGTTTGACCCACATGACACTCCTATCCTATTTTTTTCATTAGTTGTCCCAAGTATTTTGTTGTAGCATTTGCCCATTAGCCCCCATACAATAGGGGCTACTCATTAGCTGGGTGGGCCTTAGGGCCCACGGTATTTGAATGTTACAAATAGACAGGAGCTTCTGAGGCCCAGCCACTTCGTATCTGGGGACACTAGCCCATTGTGCCAGCTGGACTGCTAAAGCAGCCCTAACCTAGAGTGGTCCCTGAACCTTCTACCCACTGCAGCAGTCTGGCAGTGGGAGCTACTGCCCAGCTGTGAACTGCTGTCACCTGTGACTGCATCTGCTCTCTTGGACCTGCAGCCCCCATGGCTGCATACCTGCCAGACCCGGATGGGGACTGCACAGCTGCATGAACTATGGTATGGTCACTGCAGCAGCTCCTTGCAGTGGCCTGTTCTGAACTGTTGAAGTATATCCTCCTGGCCACAAATGTCCAGGAGGTCTGCCACCTCATCTGCTCTCCAGCTGGGTCCCCAGTGCTGGCCCTGGGCAGGTTTCTCTGCCCAGGTCCTGCCACTTGCCTCACTAACAGAGATCCTCGTGTTCCCTGTTTAAAAATGGCAAATTCTCTGATATAAAAACTCAAATTCTCTCATTAAATTACCCCAAATCTGTGTTTTTCTGCAATTAAAAAGA
>NW_017728886.1:31594406-31622141 GCF_001723895.1 Crocodylus porosus
TGCACAACATACATACACCCCCACAGGGCCCTGAGGCCATCCCCCTGCATCTCACACAGTCTTCCCCCCCGCCTGGGCCCACATGCCCCACACACACAGCAGCAGTGGCCATTGGGGCACTCATGGCCTGTTGCAGGCACAGCCCCAGCAGCATGCAGCACCTCCTGAGACTGGGAGCTGCACGTGGTGCTGGCCAGGCCACTGGCACGTACTCTCAAACAGAGCCAGGCTGCTCCTGCTGCCATGCGGGGCTCCCAGCACCACACACAGAAGCCACATGCTGTCAGGCCAGGCCTGGTCCTGCCTGCATAGAGCCAGCCCGGCCCAACAGCACGTGGGGCACATGGAGGCAGGACCCAACTCGGCTCAACAGCACACAGCTTTTGCATGCAGTGACAGGAGCCTTGTGTGACAGCAAAAGCAGCCTGGTCCTGCCTGAAGGTGCATGCTGGTGGGCTGGGCCAGTGCCCTCCACCATATACAGCCCCTGGTCTCAGGTGGCACCATGCAGCTGGGGATCTTTTCCAGGACTGGCCACAAGTACCACTGCTGCTGCTACCACTATTGCAGGGGGGCTGTGCGGGGTATTCACCCCTCCCAAGCAGTCCCCCTAACCCCACAGTTCCCCCCACCCCCACATCCCTACTTACCTTGGACAGAGCCTGCGTCTGAGCTGCTGCTGCAAACTTGCCCCACTCCTGTTTGCCCCAGGGCACTGAGGCAGCATGCTGGAGCAGCAGGGGCATGCGGCAGGCATACAGACAATCTGTCCACATCCTAGAAGACCCCTCTGGATGACCCAGCATCAAGGTACATTCCAGGAGTGTGCCCTGAACCTGTTTTTCCCTGCAGGATATTTTTTGATACAAGGATTTCCCAGTATCAAATTTAGAGTCCGTGCTGAGGGAACAGGTTTTTTTTGTTCCCTATGTGCTTCTTGCGGCATCTCAAACTGCTCTGAGGTGCCACAACAAGCATGTGCTCGCTCATCTGGACACGGCCCCTGTAGGCATACCTGCAGGAAGTAAAATGGAAAAGGAAGAGAAGCCTTCCCACAGTATAGCCCAATAGTCTAGTGGTTAGGGTACTTGCTTTAGGAAGCAAGAGATCTAGGATACCCTCACCCAGAGTGGATGTAAACCTACAGCTCCAGGAAAGTGCTATAAGTTACCATTCAAAGATTTCTTTGGGTGATACCTTTTATAAGTGCAAAGAAATTCCCCTGGCTTGGAAGGTCTGAGAAGAAAAGTCAGCTATGAGCTGAAGATGAATAACTTGCATTCAAAAACTTGTGTGACTCTATTCCAACTATGCAATTGTTCCAATAACAGATATCACCCAAAGAAATCCTTGACTCTTGAATAATTCCTAGACCACTGTGGCTACAACATCAGTCTAACACTGCAGTTACCAGGCCACAGGTCAGGCATTATCCAGACTCCCCTCTAGCCCTTGTGACAGGAAACCAGTGGCTCCTGTCACTTCAAGTAGAGAGCACAGCAGGCCAAGCCTGCTTTGTGGGACTGCAGCAGAGGAGCACAGATTGGCTATTAGGAAAAGGGGAAGCCCCTGTGTATGATTGGGGAGGTACATGACCAAAACGGGGATATAAGCCCAGAGCCTGAGGCAAAAAGGAGTAGTCTGACCCTGCATGCTGTGGGGGAAGGAGCTCCTGGAAGAGAGGGCTTCAGGAAACAGGCCCACAGACACCCATGCTATCCAGGGGAGCTAGATGGAGCCACTAAAAAGGAAGTAGGACTTAAGTGGGGAACTGACCCAGAGTGGGGGTAAAGTTTAGTTTAAGAAGCATTTTGCTTATATTTGTGTTACATTTAAGTCTAAGACCAGAGGACCAGACTGTGGTTAAAAGGCTGGTATGGAAGCTACAGGAGCACCTGGGAGGCACCCAGAACAGAGCCCTACAAAGGCCTTAAAGGGACTGGGATGCAAGGCCTTGCCTGGGTCAGGAACACCAGGGATTTGGGCAGTCTGAGAATGGCAAGACCAGAACCAGGGGCCCAAACAGCCTAAGAAGGGCAAGATGAAGCTAGAGCCCAGAAGCTAAGGTCTGGGGCACTGGACCCAGGCTGAGGGGGCATAACCAGAGACAACGGGCCAAAGCCGAGAAAGCTGAAGTCCCAACAAATGCCTGAGGCCAGAAAGGGCCAAGTGTTGCACTGGGGCCAGCTCCTGCCCCCCAAAGTGATATCAAGCATCATCTGTGAGTCATAGCTACAGGGAAGGATGGAAGATAAGATTAATGCTCCTAAAGCAATTTAGTGCCTAAGGCAAGACCATAACCAGTTGAGCATGTGGAGCACAAGACAGTCAAGGGACTGTGGCTCATTCCGGGACCCTGGAGCAGCCTCCTGCAATATTATAAATTCCATCAAGGTATGGCAGGTGAGAAAGAAAAGGGAGGAGACTCCAAGAAGCTGGAGTGGGGCAGGAGTCACTGGGCCACAAGGGGGCATAAAGGCCACCCTTGGGGCCAGGACCTTGCTACACCCCTCCTCTTGAAACTGGCCCACTACATCTTGTATTTAATATTTATTGGATAAGACAGAGAGCAATAGGGAAGCTTCTGTCCCACTGGAAGCAATAGTCCAATTTAGAGGGCAGGACCCTCTCCTTTCCAGGGCAGGATCCATCTGACTGGGCAACATAACTTTTGATATGTTTGCTTTTCCTGATCCCACATGCCTCTCATGGGACCAGCTTCAAAAAGAGGGCAGGAGAAACACTTGGAAAATGTCTAATCTGTGGTACATTGGTCAGGGCACTGTGCTGTCAAGCGAGATGACAGTTTAAGCTCTTCTGAGTGAGAGGACCTAGGACCAAGGTCTCCTGCTGCCCAGGCACGTGCCCTCATAACTACCATGCTGGGATAAAGCGCAGAAGTGTCCTTCTCATTTGCTAGTGTTTAACATTTGCTAGTTGTGTTTTTTTGTTCAACTAAAGTTTTGGGATCTATCCAGCCTTAAATGCTTACCTGAACAATCCTATTTCATCATACAGCCCCACAGAGAACACTTGTGGGCATGTGCACACTTATGTACACAAACCTGGATCACAAACTGTGCATAAATGACAAAATTACCATTTCAAAGCTGCATCATACCATTTAGGTACATAAAGTAAAACAGGATTTAGTCCACAGTTTCAGAAGCAGACTTCGGGAATGTGTTATTTCAGACAGAAGTATCACAGAATTATGATGCTGTATTGAGATACACCAGCATGTCAAAATGTTGAAATGATACAGTTAAAGCTGAAACAACATAAAGGAAGGACTTAGATGTGAATATTCAGAGTCAGCTCCTCAGACCTTCTGCCCCCTTGGCATAATTACTGGTGCACAAAAAGGGGAGTATGTCATAGCATATGGTGATGACCCTTTCATTAAGGGACAGATGAAAGTATAGAAACTCCAGGCATAAGCCTAGGGCCCATAGCTGCTAGCATCTTGTTGTCACATGAAGATTAAAATGGGAGAAGACCATGAGAGGAAAATTGGAAGAAATGCTTGGGGTGGAGAAAAAGGGAAAAGAAGAGGAGGAAGAAATCAGAGCAAAAATGTAAGCAGGTGGGGGGTTGAAGATAAAGTAAGGAACAGAAACTTGAAATTGATGTGGAAAGCAGAAGGCAACCTCTGAAGGATTTTTTCCAGTCATGGGGCATATCAGTCATATTTTTCCAGTCATATTAGTCATCTACCAAACTGTGATATATTGAAATGAAGCCTCACACAAAAGTTTAAAATATAAAAACTGTCCACTGAAACTCACCTTGTCTTATATATTTCTTTTATCTTCATAGGACAATCACAGTGGAGTGTGGACATAGTTCAGTGAGCCTGGGTATCAGTAGTTTGGGGCTGCAGTGGCTAGACCACTAACAAACCACCCAAGTATTTACCCACCTTCTTAGGTGTGTTCTGTAGCCCATGGTAAGCTCCGTGCTGCTGCAGTTACAGTGCTATCAGTTTCTGAGCTAGCTAGTTAAAAACTAGCTTAGGTACATATATACCTGTAGACATACCATTAGCTGTAATTTAATTAAGACATTTGTTGGAGACGGTAAATACCAATTCTTGTTTCTCTCTGTCTTCTGTGAAAGGAGAGAATGTATTCTACCCATACTGGCTAGCCAGGAGTTTCATATGCTCGGGCTTTTTTAGACATACTAGGCTTTCAGCAGTTAGAATTTAAACTGAACAGTCACATCATTTTAAGTGGTTTAGAGCTCAACCAGAAACTTTTTTACCCTAAGTCAATTGAGTTACACTAGAGACAAATTCCCCCTGCCCACCCCACTTTTTTTCCCATGTGGATGTTTTTTATTTTAGTAAGATATCAAACATTAACAGGATATTTTAATATGTACCAATACTTCCTTGTTTTTAACATCCCATAGATCTCTGCCAATTCTGTTCATAAAAATAACAACTCAATGAAAATTTTTCAAAATTCAAGAGTCTTACTATTCGAAGCCATGATACCAAATGCCATGGTAGCGTTTTTGCGAACAATTGGATCTTCATGGGAGATTAGTTTAAATAAAGGTTCCACAGCTCCAAGATTCAGAAGTGTCACTTTGTTTTCATCACCTAGACAGTAATTAAGTTAAGAATCCTATTTAAATTACTGAAATTATTTTTGTTCTAACATAACACATTTTAGTTGCATTTGAAATGTCCCTCTACATTTCATAATCTACATAAAGAGATTATAGATATTATACTACAGATATCAATTTATCTATAATATGTTACCAATCTCTTTATATGGATTACCAAATGCTGAGAAACATTTCAATGAGAAAAAAATAACCTAAAATAAAAGTCTAAACATAAGATTACATAATTAAAATTCTGTAATAGAATTCCAACCCTAAGCCACAGCAGAAATTAACATAATGCATCCCATATAAATAAAACTTGATAGTTCATGGATGTGATGTCACAATGAGGACTTGAGTAGAGTTTTAGAACTGTAGGCCTGGATCTAGGACCCCAACTCATAGTGTCATGTCATTACATCAGAATCTAAGCTCTTTCAGTAGAAAAAAAGTAAGTCTCCTCCAACCCTTGTGGTTCTGAAGAAAATCTTAAAATATGAACTTAGTGTCAATGCTACATTAATTTCTTTCTGAGTCTGTCAATAACCTGAAACAAGAGCCTTGCATACTGCTCAATGAATCTCAATAGGATTTTAACACCAAGGTGTACTTCTCTGTATAAACTACCTTAACACCAAATGAACACAAAGGCAGATAGAAAGGAGGACTCATGACACTATTCCTCACTTGCTGGGCAAAGGCTTGTATAATCAAGTACTAAATAAATGTGCAATAACCAAAGTTACTGAGCAGCAGTGCTGGTGAACATCTTTTTAGTGATGTTACTGTGCAGTAGCCTAATAATACTGCACAGCAGCGTATTAGCACTGTTTGTGCTGTGATGCACTACTACACAGTATTATTAGGCTGCTGCGCAGTTAGCATCTCATGTAGACACACCCACTGAGACTTTACTGTGGAGCTAATTAGGCAGCTCTGAAGTAAATATCTTATGTGGACACACCCAGTGAGAAGTAAACTGTTCCATGAGCAGAGGTGAAATTACTGACTCCTTTGTCAAAGCAGTTAGGGAGCAGGTAAGGAAGTAGGTGACTTCCTGAGTACAGTCTGTTCTTTGGTGCAGCTAGGGCAGGGTAATTATGCACAAGAGACATCTTCATTGCAGTGTTACCATAAGCTACCTATATTCAAGTTACTCCTCTCATATTAACCTACCTTGAGTTACAGCAGCCATGCTATGAAATCACATGGGGGCCATGCTGGTTGTGCACATACTCACGTACAGTATTGAGACTTCCAGAGGGTGTCCCATGTTCTTAATGCTGCACTAAGCTGAACCACTCTATTATTTCTTTTCCACTGAATTTTGGGGAAATGTGTCTGTCCATTCAGGAGTATTGTGGGAAGGAACTGGCCATAATTTTTAATTAAAAACATCACACCATCAGGTTGTGTGCGTGAATGGGACTTGAATAAGGAGCAGTGAAGATAACTTGAGTTAACTTTGCAACGAAGACAATCCCCAATCTTGTTAATTGCAACACTGCCATGTAGTTTTCTGTGAGGACTACATTAACCACCACATTAGCCACTTAAAGAAAGATTAATTTAGCAGAAACAGCTGACTAACATGTTTGTCTCCTTTTGACATAATGGCAGAACCTGCCATAGAGAGCAAGGGGGAGTTCTCAGCCATCCTGACAAGGGCACGAAAAATTCATCCCTCCCTTCCCCAAATTTAAAGGAATCATTTCTCTTCTCCAAAATTTAACTGTGTTACTTTCTCAATTCCAAAAGCCTCAACTTCTTCTGGAATACTCAAATCCAAGCTCAGCTTAAACACTTTTCAGCACTACAGAAAACCCAAATATTCCCTAGCTAGCTTTCAAAACCTCCAGCTTTTTTCAAACTTCACCTATGGAGTCAATTTCTATCAATACAAAAATTTGGAGCATGCAAAAACATCACAATTTAGAACAATGTAAAATAAATCAAATTAAATATAAAATTGTAGGTTAATAAATACAGTGATATCCTTTGTGTAATGGATTAGACTGAATGGGGACATGTGAAGTGACTGGGAAAGAACTTGGGAAAGGAATAAACACATGATTTGGGGGTTCCTACTATATAATGTGTGTCTAATGTGCCACATAAAAGACATAATGCCTTGATTATATATTTTTAAAAAACAGAAGCACTGGAGGAATTCAGAATACGACATGGTTGTTTGGTTTCAAAACACACAAAAATCAATTAGATATTTGAGGCTGGATGATCTCATAAATACTTCAGTTATGGAAATACTATTCTTGAGAGAAACATGCAAACAGAATTAAATGTAAAATTCAAAACACAAACAAACAGGGACATAAAAAGCTCAAAATAACTATTTTTCTTTTTAAAATTATTTACCAGTATAAGGTCCTCTCAAAATGTAACATGAAAAGCAGATTCTCTCATTGTCCAAGATGCTACAATCTTTTCCTACCAACTACTATAGTCTCATTAAGAGAATATCTAAAAATTCAGTCCCAGAATTCAAACCACTTAATTTATGCAAGACACCGGGAACAGAATCCTATTTCACTCTATGTGCCCAAATGGCAGTTTTCCAGCCACATAAATGCCTTTTTTTGACACTTTTACACACAGTTTGTAATCCTGCTCCACATGCAGCATGGACTCATAAAAATTCACATAACATGCACAGTAGACTTTGCCCTGGCCAGGCAGAGCACAGCTTCACACACACATACCTGACCTTAATTCCTACATTGTGGCCTGGCAAAGAAAAGATGAGGAGTGCTGCCTTACGTTTTAGCCTAATAGCCTGCTTTGTATGGGTTAGGGCACTCACCCCAGAAGCAGAATACCCAGATTCTAGGTCCACCTTTCCCAGCAGAACTTTTAACCACTATGGACATATGTAGACAAAACAGGGGCCCTAAATTGAAGCAGTGGGTTTTTAAAAACACCACTTCAATTTAGGGCTGATTAAACCCCCATGTTATGCACACACCCCACTGACTTACTTGCCTCTCCGGTGGGAAGAGGAGGGCAAGCTACCAGCAGGTGGAGCGGTTCCTGGGCTGTGGAGAGGCCTTGTGCTTCCCTCCATGGCAGTGGTGGCCCTCCCCAAGGTGGCACCTGCCCACAGGCACCCAGCTCAGGCGGTCCTGGCGGGGGCACCACAGCCTCAGAGAGAAGTACTGGGCCCCAACACAGCTCAGGCAGGCAGGCAGGCAGGCTCCGGAAGGGAATTAAAAAAAAAAAGATCAGGCTCACCACTTTCCCTGGGTGGAGCCTGCTTTCCTGGGCAGCTGCCTGCAGGGCTTCCTGGCACAGCCCTTGAGCTGCACAGAGCCCTGTGCTTCACTCTACGACTGTTCCTGTTTCTTGGGCAAGTGCCCTGACTCTTAGACTTTTGGACTAAAACTTAGACAGGCCCTCTTCCTCCTTCTCCTCCAGTGTCTAACACCTGCTAGTTCAGAGGGTTTTGATCAGCTACAACTTTATGACTGCCACTCACCTGGTAAACATGTGTATGGAGTGGTGTACCCGTCTAACAAGAATTCAGTCTACTCTACATGCTCAGTAGGCATGTGGACACGTATGCCTCCACGCTGCACGTGGAATAGGATCGTAAACTCTGCATAAGTGCCCAAAAAAGGCAGTTATATAGATGAGTCACAGCCAGTTGGGAGCATAAAGTGAAACAGAATTCTGCCTAGAGACACTAAGGAAGAAGACTGGGCAGGGTGGCACCTTGGAAGCAAACTGGTTCTAACATACAGACCACTTACTTTCTAAGTTGCCACGCTGCCATACCTTCTGCCTGACTTCAGACTAACACAGCTAACCATGTCTCTTCATAACTATAAAGACAGCATGACAGATATTTTACAAAAAACTTATGGAAGTATTTAGTATCAAACAGGATAGTTAAAGTTAATAAACTAAGAAAAAAGTCAAACTAGTTTAAGAAACGTAAGATACAGAGAGAGATTAACAACAAAAAGACAAACCTTTTGATGCAAATTTATATATAGCATCACATGCTTTAGCCAAAACTTCCTCTTCTGGAGAATTAAGCATTAGCACCACTGTTGCTGCTTTTTTGCTTTCAATCGATAAGGTATCAAACTACCAACACAAAAAGCAGAGAAAGAATATTCTGAGTTGGACTGTTCAAGGCACCAGCTCATCATATTAAAAAAAAAGAAACAATATCATCTGAATTAGCAGTACACTGTCAAAATAGGTTTTCGATCTACTCAGCAGAATGAAGTTTCAATGTTGTTAGCAACATAATATTTTGCTGAAAGGCAGAAGGGAAAACTTACCTCTAAAGCAGTCGTGTTAATGCAAAATTGTAAACTCAAACTAGTTACACATAGTACCAGGGATCCTGGTTTTTTGCTGTTTAAAAATTGCAGTTCTCTGAGAAAAAAACCCCAAATTCTCTGATTAAAACCCCCCAAATCCACATTTTTCTGTGATTAAATTGAAGCGTCACTATATATAGGTATCAGATGAACACAATATTTTACTGATATATTTACAATTTTAAAGCTGTTTGGAAGCCTACCAGTACCTCAATCATTACAATACAGTATATTCTAAATCCCTCTAGATTTTGAAGTTTGATTTTGTTTTTTTTATCATGGAAAATCAGAGCTCCCCCTGCCCACCAGGATACTTTGTGTTGTTGAGCAGCTTTGATATGCCAGTGCCCTACCCCTACCTGTGCCATTGCCTCACACTACCAACCCACAGCCCCCTGGCCTTGCCGGTGCCCCTCACTCCCAACCTATAGCCCTCCACCCCCCAGCCCTACTGGTACCCCTCGCTCCTGAGCCACAGGCCCCCCACCCTGCCAGTACCCCTCACCCTTGACCCACAGTCCCCCATCCCCCTAGGTACACCTCACTCCCAACCCACAGCCCCATGGCTGTGCCAGTGCCCCTCACTCCTGAGCCACAGCTCCCTGCTCTCCAAGCCCTACTGCTGCCCCTCACTCATGACCCTCAGCCCCTTCTCCCCCAACTCTGCCAGAGAGAGCCCCCAGCTGCCAGAGCTACAGGACCAGGGCCAGAGCCTCCAGCCTCCTGCCCCAGCGCCTGTGGTAGGTGGTGGCTGCTGTGGCCAGAGCACAGCGCAGAGCCCAGCTCTCCCCCCGCCCACCCTCCAGGAGGCACAGCCAGACCACAGCCCATGGTGGGGGAGGATGTGGCCTGCCTGCTGTGGGCTTGGGGCTCCCCACCCTGCTGTTCTCCCCCTGGGGGCCTCCATGGCCCAGCAGGTGGGACCCAGTGTGGGAGGGCAGGGAAGTTTAGTGCTGCAGCTGGGATTTCCACACCAGCCATGCTGCCAGGGCGAGGTGCCCCCTGCCCACCTGGCAGCAGTGACAGCAGTGATACAGAGATATGCCCTCTGCTGCTGCTGGTCAGGCAGAGGGCACCTCACCATGGCAAGTACTGCTGGTACCAATGGCACCAAGCCTCCTCTTTCCTCTTTGCTTTCCCATACCAGGTCCCACCCACTGAGCTGCAGAGGCCCCTGGGGGGAGGGCAGCAGGGGGGAGCCCCAAGACCACAGAGGGCAGCCCATATCTGCCCCCACTCTGGACACAAATCTGGGGGGCACATGCTCCCCCCCCATGGCCCCTTCCCTGGGAGTCCAGACAGCAGCAGGGAACCAGCCTCCTTGCTAAGCCACTCCTGGCTCCATCCTGCTCCCCCAGCTGATCCCCATGGCTGCATATTCCCATCCCAGCTCTGGGTCACATGCACCACCCCAGCTGGGCAGCACCCTCAGCCCCAGGCCTGCCCCATTCCCTCCCTTGCTCCCTGTGGGGACCTCAATCTGCACCCCCATAGACTTGCCTGTAGGGAGCTCTGGGAGCTGCTCTCCATGCTGCCTGGCTGTCATGTGCATGTGTGTGCACGCACATGCACAAGGCACTCCCCACCTGATAGTCTTTTACCCACTCCCCCCAGATCTAAGCAGTCCCTTGTAGGTCATAACTTTAAAGGAGAAAATCTGTGTTTTTCTGTGATCAATGGAAAACCCAGATCTCTGCACATTACATATGCAAAGTTTAACTACATCATTTACAGGCAATGGTTTCAAAAGCGGAGATCCTGTTGTCAGATCAAAAAATATGAATTCCTTTCTCAGCTCTGAAGACAAATAGTTTGCAATGTGTTTTGTAAACCCCCATCTGGCTCCACTAAAGTCAATGGAAGTTTTGCCGTTGCTTTGAGGGCAAGATTTTTGAAAATTGGGAAAATCCTAATACTTGCATATCTAGAGAGTCTGAAAGCAACAAAAACTAAGTGATTCCGGTATGCAAGAGAGTAGAATGTTGTGACAGGAGCTTTTGCAATTCTGATGTTTCAGCAGCAGCCTTGGAGCAGTCTGTGGGGAGATCGCTCTAAAGAGCAAGCAGCCCTGTATAGAGGCAGGTACTCAGATGATGCATGAGGAATAAAATTTGGCTCCTGGTGCACATTCTGTTGCATTCTGGTAGTTTTAAAAAAATAGAATGATTCCTCCAACACCACCATCACCTCAGATTAATTACCAGACACCAGTTTTTTACCACCCACAGTCCCTGCCCTCCCAAGCACCAGTTTTTTACCACCCCACTCTAGTTGTAGCATTGCTGGAACATGATCCCTGTTCAGCCAGCTGGAAGTGATACAAGTGCTCATTTCCATTTCTGACTTCTCTCACAGGGACAGAAATATTCCATCAAACCCAGCTACTCTAAACCCTGTTAATAGGCTTTTTGAAACTTGCAGCTTGAGAAAGGGTAATCTTCTAAAAGCTCTTGTGAACTATATTTAGACTCAAAAATTTTTGAAGGTTTTAAAATTTAACCATGAATAAAATTTAATATTTTGGGCTTTAAGATGCAATTTTGCAACTTCATGAAAACTTGCTTGTATCCTACTGATGTCGTATTCAACAGCTATGTCACTGCATCAGATTAAAGGGTCTAATATTTAGCAATTACAAAAGAACTAAGTCATATAGATTCCCTAATCCTGACTGTATATTCATTTAAAATATAGCAAAGAAAATATTTTAATATATAAATAATTCTCTATACCTTTTATTGCTGTTGCATTATATATGAATACACTGGCTATACATTGCATGCTATACATATTTATATGTTAAATAGGTATATATCTATACTATATAATTACATATCTGAAGTCATTTATTATTTATACATGCTGTGCTAACTTTCAATTTTTTTATAGCTACTGTTACATCAGACTAGCATTGCGAACTAATAATAAACAGCCAAGTCACTGAAACTTATACATTAGGGCTGTGCAAAGCTTTGGTCCCTGATTTGATTCGGTGCAGATTTGGCCTGATTCAGCAGCCAAATCTCTGAATGGAATCAGAGGGTGGGATGAAGGGAAGGGAGAGGGAGCAGAGTCTTACCTGCCACTATTCTCTGCATGGTGAAGTGTGCCCTGACAGCCGCTGGTAAACCAGACCCAGACTGTCTGAGGTTGGGGTTGACAGTCTACATCTGCCTGTCTCCTGCAGGCTGTGGCACTCAGCTTTGAACTTACTAGTGCAGAAGGAGCCCAGGATTGTTGTCCTGAGCACCCTCTACTCTGGCAAATAGTAATGGCATGATTGCGATCTGATCCCCAATCTCAAAATCCTACCTTCTGCTATGCCCACGTGGTATGGTACAATTGGAGATCAGAACCCATTGTACTGTTAAATGTAAGTGTGCTAGAGGCCTCAGTCACAGATTGATAAGATATAGGTACACCGTAGTCTTCAGCCAGCATAGCAGAATTTGTCAAGAGAGTGAAAAGCATGATTGTGATCCCTGGCCTATGTAGCAGCAGAAGCCCCTAGTGCAGATGCAGTTATATTGTCAAAATTGCACTTCTACTGTCAAAATTGCACTTCTACTAATGTAGCTGGTTTTGCTCCTAGGAGTGCTTTTGCTTGAGTGGCACAAAGCCTGTCCAGTCCAGGACTGCTTTGCTCGTATAGCTTACTGATATTCCTAAACCAGTCAAGTGTAGACATAGCCTTTGTACCCTCACAGATTTAAAAATACAAAACCAAAATGCAGTAAAATCAGTCCACATCCATGGCTTTACACTTCCTCTCGTATGCTAGCCAACAAAACCAACCTGAGAGAAACCTATGCTGGCTGTAATTCATGGAGTAATGTAATACATTTCCTTCATTCTCTGCCAACCTCCTTGCTGCTCCTTGCTTTGGGCTGTTTGCTAAAACCTCTCAGTTTCCAAACTATTTGGAGATCAGTATGTGCGCATCTGTTTTTGGTTATCAACTCAGTTTGTCACATCTGCTTAGTATGGATGTAGTAGTAAGTAATACCTGTACAGTATACAGTGTTCTTCATTCTGAAGCACCTGAACACATTACAGACTGAAATACACGGATGTAGAGAAGTGAGACATTATGGGAACCTGTGAAATATGCCACTGCCTCAGAAGCTCCTGACCTAGTAATTAGAAAGATGTGAGACTGGGCAGGATTGTCTGTTTCTGTAGAACGTTATATCCCCCACTTACCACAGAGGTCTATTCTGAAGGGCATCCTGATTTCTAGGACACAAAAATTTTTGTGTTGGAGTTAGGAAAGGAGAAAATAAAGGTGTGTTAAAGGGTCCTCAGTATCTGCTGGTCATTCTTCTCCATACAGGTAGTATGAATCAACAGTAAGGTCTATCACATATGTAAGGCTGTATTAGAGGCCATGGAATGTCTCTGATACCTCTCTGTAGCCCACAGACATCCCATCACATAGCCTAGTCACTTGGGTGGTACATTGGGGTCCAGGGTTTGGATGCCTTGAGTACTAATTAATTAATACAGTTTAGTGTTTTCATTAAATGACTGGAGAGACAGTGAACACTTATAACTTCTTTAAGAAGGAGTACTGTACCCTTTTGTCCATACTGTGCCTGTCCCGACCACAGTGTAAACAAAGTCATTCTGGATGCTGGGGAATGTCTTCGATCTGCTGCTGACACCGCTTGAAGGTAAAAAGCAAAGAAAGGTGCATTCACCAACTTATCCTCTCCTAACATTGATGGAAATTCTAGAAGCCTGATCCTGCAAACTTTTACTTGTGTGAGTTGCCCTACAGAAGCATGTGAAATTACTAATTGGTCCTAATTAGTTTATCTGGTTAATGAACTACATGTATAACAAGGGTGTGCAAAGCAGGCCCTATTCAATTCGGGTTTGGCCTGATTTAGGGGACAGTGATTCGATTCACTCATTCAGATTACTGTCCCTGATTTGATTCAGCCAAATCCGGATCTGAAGATTCGATGCTGATTCAAAGAATCAGCAATTTGGCCATAGACGCAGCTTTAAATATTTTTTCTTTGTACTTTGAGTTACCAGCACAGCTTGTGAATGATGCAATACTGGGGTGGATGGAGCATCCTGCAGGAGCATGGGGGCCCCCATGTGCTTGGCAGCTAACCCAGAAATGGACCACAAGTACTTCCAGGCAGGAAAGGTTCTTTGGGTAGATGTGATATCTTTTATTAGATCAACAAAATAGATGGAAAACCATTCTTGTCAAGTTTTCAGACACAAACACCCTGCTTCAGACGCTGAGAGACTAATGCTGTTATGTGTTCTCCTGTTTCTTAAAATACTTCTGTTGCACATTCACAGGACAATCCTGCCCAACCTTTATAAACTTTCAAAGTATGTCCCTACAGTAAAAAGCAGTGCTAGGCAGAGATCAGGCTTTAGCTCCTGAACCAGTAGCAGTTTAGCTATGTCAGTAGCTTATCGATCTCTGCCCAGCCCTGTATTAACAGTTTGGCACTGTACTGACATCCCATCTGAGAATCCATCACAAGACTAGAGGCAGATTTGAATTTCCACAGATTTCAAAAAGAAGCCCTTCCATGTAACCAGCTTGAGACTGGGACCTGGTTTCAGCACCACTGTTTCTTATTGTGGTTCTTTCAGTAAGCCCAAAGTAACTTACTCTAGAGACTTTACTTCTTTGGGAACTATGCAAATAGCAGCTGCTTGCAGCAACAAAGAACAGCTTTTTCAAAACAAGAGAATTTTACTAGCTAGGAGGAGTACAGTAACTTCAGACTCCTGGGTCAGAATGGAATAGCAGTACTTACATATATTCCTGTGCTGACAGCATTGCTTGCCTCTCTGGCCCCAAATGTCTAGGTATCAGGGGCCCCAGCAGGCAGCCATAATGGCCTAGTCAACCAAACCTGCCTGAGGTTCTAATTGGCAGCCCTACCTCAGCTGATAAATAAGCTGGCCACTGTTAGGGCTTCCTGACTGGTTCCCAGGGAAACAGCCTCCCCATTTAAGTCCACCCATAACTAAAGACTGTAGGTCACCCAGTAGCTCTACCCAAAGGTATGCTATGGCAGTGATGCTCAACCTTTTGGCCCCACATGGCAGATGAGTGGTGTGAGGCTCTCATACCACGAACAAGCCCCATGCTTCATCAGCTAGTTCCACAAGCTGGGATCAGGCCCCACACCCTTGTGCTGCCACTGCCTAGTCCTGCATGCTGGGATTGGGCCCCAGGGCACCCAGTTACCTCTATCCAGCTCTGCATGTCAGGATGGGGGTCCCACAACAAATCTGTCCAGTCCTGCATACTGGGATCAGGGTACTAGGGGCCTAAGCCAACTCTGTCCAGCCCCATGCACTGCAGTCAGGCCCAATACCAGCCTTCACACTAGGACACAGTCTGCAGGGTTCCCCATGCCTTTGGGAGCACCGTGGATTCAATGACATGGCACTGGTAGCCAGAACTGACCTGCGTGCCAGGGTTGAGCAGCCCTGATCTATGGTAAGACTCTCTGGATCCTGTGCTAACTAGTTTTCTGGCTTCTGACTTTCCTTGGCTCTTCTTGTGGACTCTAGATTTTGGGAACCCCACTTGGCTTTTGTAATTTGGTCTCTTGACTCCTGAACCATGACTCAACCCATCGTCTAGATTCTAACTCTGTATTTCCTCCTTGGATCTGGTCACTTAGGGCATGTGTAGACGACATGGGCATTAATGTAGAACACCTAAAAATTTTAACACGGTTTTGTTTTGCTGTGGTACGTTTGTGTTTGCATGACATGGAGTTTGTGTTTGCACAAACAGCACTTTAAAGCAAGTTAAGCCTCATGTGTCATTCCCCTCAGGTTTCAGTAGGGGGAGTCAAATACCAATTTACCCCCTGTAATGTCTTTGCTAATGTATTACAGCAGGAGGCGCATGTAAACCACCCGGCCTTCCCAGTCCCAGTCCCTGCCCCCAGACTCTCACTGGGCAGTCCTGACTCTCACTGGGAGTCTCCCCTGGGTATGGTCATGGTCAACCCAAAATCCTTGCCACTTGCACCCACCTATGCAACTCTTGCACCTGTCAATCTGGTCTCTCTCCATCAATATATGATCCCAAAGACTCCATCCCAATCCCAAAGACAAGCCACATAGTTTCATAGTTTCTAGGGACAGAAGGGACCTGAGTAGATCATCTAGTCTGACCCCCTGCCATGGCAGGAAAGATTACTGGGGTCAAATGAACCCAGCAAGGTGTGCATCTAACCTCCTCTTAAACACCCCCAGGGTGTTTAAGAGCACCACTTCTCTTGGAAATTGGTTCCAGATCCTAGCCGCCCTGACCATGAAGTAGCGCCTCCTGATATCTAGCCTAAATCTACCCTCTGCCAGCTTGTGACCATTATTCCTGGTAACTGCTGGCAGTGCTTGGGGGAACAGGGACTTCCCCAGTGCCTGCTGATCCCCCCTGACATGAATCCTCCCCTCCTGTTCCTTTCTTTTCCCATCCCACCATGTTATAAATATATGTGTTTTTTCTTTTATTTACTATAGCTGCTATGATAACTGCTATGATATCAGGAAATATTCAGGGTTTAGAGTACCAGGTGGGTGGATATTTGTTGCTGCCCCGTTGACTGGCAATTGCTGTCAATGTTGGTGGTGGTGGCGAGCTCTTCTCTCTTCTTTTCTGGTGTTTTTGAAATACAGTTCCCAGTATTCCTGAACTCATTGATCTTAGTACAGTTTCCAGTGGGGGCTCTCATTGGAACCCTCCCATTCCCTGCCCAGGTACACTGTGTCAATCTGTTTGTGTTGGCTACAAAGGACCAACTCACAGGATCATCATAAAATTCTAGTTTATTGGACAGATGCAAAGGTCAGACCATAAACCTTGGTGCTGATCCCCTCAAATACACACACATTCACACACACACACTCACTGTAGATAGCTATGAACACTAAGCACTGGTGTCAAGATATACCTATCCCCAAGCACTGGAGTCCACCATCGATGGGCAGTAGAGGCTTCTTTCAGTGCGATGTTGCTTCAAAAGGGGGTTGCCGGCTGGTCCCTCTGGTTGGGCAGGCAGGGTGCTGGTCAGGTCAAAGAGGGTGCCAGTGGGGTTCCTTCTTCACTGCCTCTTCTCCCACTGCCAGACTTTGGTGACTCCTCAATTCTCAGGCTTAGCCAATCCAGGGGTCATTGACCTTGAAGGACATCCCTCTTGGTAGCTGCTGGATGGCAGCTGTCAGCCCCAGGGGTCACATCCGCACCTAGGTGCAGTCTCAGGAGTCCCTTGTTGAATTTTGATTGATTCACTCCCGTGATGAATAGAGCTCTGGAAGTGGTTGATCAGGAGGTATTTCAGCCCCAAGGGTCTGTTTCCAGTGTTGATTAGTTCAAATCGGGGCTTCCGTACCTTTAACAGTGAAGTTTCAGGGAGTTCCTGGCTCTGTATTGATTCTTTCCTCTCCTTAGCCTGTGGTATGTAGGTGTTAATTGCCGCTCCTTAACTTGCTTATCCAGACTAGCTACTGTGTTACACAATCAACCATGATTCATTCAGGGACCCACTCCATACAGAGATTCCTGCCCTTGCTAACATTATTACGTGGTACAACTTACTTTTAAACTTAAAGTACATTTGTAAAAGCATCTACAAGCTCTGTTTTCACTACAAGTACACCTTATACAAAATAATAATAATATAATAAAAGAAAAAGAGAGAGGGAGGAAGAAAAAGTAGAAAAGAGAAAGTATCCCCAAAAGGGGGCAACTACTAGAAAAGGGGCTTTTGCCATATGCAGGAGCTTCACATTTGAGTAAGGGGCAGGCAAAAAAGGTTTCTTGCTACATTTCTGTAGTGACACATACGGCTTTTGGAGATGTATTGTGAATTGCTTTTGGAGTTGTGTTGTGAATTGTTATATAAATGTTTTTGGAATATTTTTGAAAATGTGGGTTGCTGTTTGGCTTGGTCCCCCACCTGCCTAGCCCACTGTAACAGGGAACCCTAGCTCTGTTACTAAGAGGTAGAGCTGCCCCTTTAACACCCAAGTCTACAGGAACAACAAACACCAGGAGGGTAGGAGTTAATAGCCCAACCACCCAAGCTGTGCAGATGACAGGAAGGGGATAGGCCTCTGGACACCTATAAACCCCAGGGCTGAGGCTGGCAGGAGGAGTCTCCGGCAAGTGACCAGAGGAAGAGAGTTCCTGTGGCTGCTGGCCAGACAGTTGCTGTGGTTAATGAGGCTCTAGGAGTCTATAAGGTACCCAGAGCTGGGGGGCAGTGCTCAATGCACAAGGAGCAGTTTGGGGTTTTAAGGAGCCAGAGTGTGGCTTTTATGACTTGAATTATGTTATAGCCCAGAGGCTCATATTTATGTTATTGCTTTATCTGGTGGACCAGGCTGAGACTATTTGGGGAGAAGGAGGCCTCATTGGGGCACATTACTATGCAAAGCCCCAGCACCAGGGGGGGCACAATGATAGGAGGTGATCAGACCTCAGCACCACGGGGCACAGCACCAGGAGGCGCAGAGACAGGGGGCAGATCCCAGTGCCAAGAGGCACAGTGATAGGGAGTGATCCAAACCAATGCCCTAGGGTGCAGGTCAACAGTTATATACCATCTGCGAGGCGTGGGCCACCATGAAGGGGAGGTTTGGAGCAGTTGATAGCAACCCTTAGCGTTGGGGTAGTAAATGAGCAGCCTCCCACCTGAGTTACACTATAATTATTGTTCCATCAAGGCATGGCAGACGAGATAGGTGGGTGGGTAGCCCAGAGACAGAGGGCCAGGCCTATGTTAGACAAGCCCGGGGATGGACCCCTGTCACACCGGCCAAGAGCTATAATAGTTAACCTTCTCACCCACATGGTGGGGGGGCTCATTCAGATGTGGGTGACAGTGAGTAATGGCCCCCAAACCACTCACAGTCTGAAAGCAGCAAACCCCTAGCCCAGTCCAGATTTCCTCCCCCTTCCCCTGACTGTCCTCTCCTCTGCCCCCCATCTGCAACACTCAATGCCCCTGTAGACAGACACAGATTTAAAGTGTAAATAAATTTATTTCAATGTAACCCGGGCAAGAGGTATCCCCTCTCCAACTGAAGGGATCAAAGCAGGTGCACAAGCACTGTGGGAAGTGTAGGGACTCTCCTCCCCCTACAGAGCAGAGCCAAACCATCAATGGGGACTTAACCATATACCTTTTAATGAGAGAACAGTACTGGGAACATAACCAGTATAAACCAGGAGGTATAGGGGACACTACAACTCCCCGAGGGGGCAGGATTCAACAAAGGTTAGACACTTACAATCATAGACATATTCATCCAGTTGACAAAAGACAGGGTTAACCAAAATATAAAACACAAACAGCAAAACAAACAATACTGGTTGGTGAAATATAAAAGGCACAAAATACAAAATGTCAAATAACAAGGAATATAGGGCCTAGGTACCTGGAGGGGGAAGAAAGGAGGAAAACACAATGACCCCTTTCCACTGCAACAAGAATGTCTTCCTGTTACTTCACTCACACCAAATCATCCCAGCTAGGACTTGAACTCAGATCCCACACACAGTAGGCACAAACTCTACCACACAGCCCCCAGTGTGATACAGTACCAACCTACAAGGGGTCTTGACCTTCCAGAAGCCCCGGCCTCATGTTGAGCTACCTGGCCTCTGATTGGAGGAGCTGGAAGCAGAGCTGAGAGCCTCTCAGGTCTCTGCTCAGATCCTTGCTGGAGGTGGAGAACCTCTCCTGCTGGCCACACCCTCTCGTAGGGGATCCTGGAGCCCAGCGAGGAGCCTCTCCTGCCCGCCGGACGCTGCGCTGCTGAGGATCCCACTGCTGCCTGCAGGTCCCACTCCTTCAGGTGCTTCTGGGGCAACTGCTTCCACCCCACTGGCTCAGCTCTTGCCAGCTCTTTGAGACTCCTTCCTTGTGGTATCTCGCTGGTCTCTCCTGAGTCAGCTGCACTGCCCCTTTTATCCCCCTCCAGGTGACTCCAGGGGCAATCAGGGGACATGGAGGGTGAGTCTCTGGGGCCTGGTTGGTGAGGAAAGGGAATCCTAAGTCCTCCAATCATCTTTCCCATTTTCAAAACCACTGGGCTAAGTCACTACCAGCTAGCCCATCACATCAACATAACCAAGAGAAAGAACAAAGCACTCCTAGGTGTTGTTGTCAGCAATATATCCTGCCAGACAATCATGCACAAGGGCTGCCCGACCAGCCGCTCCTTGAGGATATCTCCTCCGTCCCTGTGCTGCTGCTGCTGCTGCTGCTGCCTGGAAACATCTCCGTTGTCTGGCCACTTCCTGTCATGCTTTTTCTTCCCATGACTCCTTGAAAATCTCTCCGTGGCTCTCACACATACTGCGTAAGCAGGCTGCCACTACAAAGGCCATGATATTTTCTTGCTCTATCTCAAGCCAGCATATAAGCGCCTTCCATCATCCTTTCAGCTGGCCAAACACATATTCCACAGCTATCCTGCACCTGCCCAGATGGTAGTTAAAAAACAGATTCTGTGGGTCAGTGATGTTCCCTCTACAAGGTTTCATGAGCCAGGGTTTTAGGGGTTAGAAAGCATCTGCTAATATAACTGGGGGAATGGTGACACCGCGGATCACTGTCTCCTCCATGCTGGGTACCTAGTGTCCTTTCTCCACAAGGCCAGGCAGAGGGGAGTTTCTGAACACGGACGCATCATGCGCACTGCCAGCCCACCTACTGTAAATTTTTGTGAACCAGCCCTGATGGTCCACCACAGCTTGCAGGATCATGGAGGCATATCCTTTCCTGTTTGTGAAAGCCCTCCCCCTCCCCGCATGGCACAGCACTGGGATGTAAGTACTATCTAAAGCCCACATGCAGTTTGAGAACCCCTTCTCATTAAAGCCATCTATGACTTGCTGCATATTCACCAAGTGGATAATTTTGTTTGCAGCAATCTCCTTGAGCAGCTGGCATACCTCATGACTTGCCAGCCTGACTGTGCAGGCAGCCGTGCCAAACTGTTTTGTGATGTAGCAGAGGCTGGATGGGCTGGCCAGTTTCATGATGGCTATTGCAACCCTCTTGTCTGGTAGGATGTCCCGACACATGTTAGTGTCCTGCCTCGTGATGTGGGGCCCCAGCATCCAAATGATATGATAGAACGTCTCCCTTTTAATTCGGAACATTGCCAGCCCCTGCTGGTCATTTGCATGATTCGCTCCCACCAGTCCGAGCTGCTCTTGTAGGCCCACACTGTGCAGATTCTGGTCCCCCTCAGGTTTCTCAGCAGAGCCTAGTCAAATGCCACTTCTTCACTTTTCTCTGTGTATTCCAAGTCCTCTCGGTACCTGTTTCTTCTTCTTCTCGTCATTAATGCTGTTAAACAAGGAACACAACTTGCCAGTGAACAGTCTAGCACAGTTCCTATCCTTCTCAAGCATTGCAGCAGTAGTCCCCTGGTAAACAGAATTTGCAGAAGCAGTACTGCCACTTCCTCCTCCACCTCCTCTTCCTGCTCGCCCATGTCCTCCATATTCTCCATGTCAGAGGACTCTGTACTGCGTTGTTCTCCATTGTCACGTATTTCATCCTCAGTCTCCATTTTGCACCTCTGTCAGCTGTGGCTTCTCACCCATCTGCACCAAGCCAGAGGCAGGCACTGTAGGGTGTTGTATGGTCTGGAGCTTGGTGCAGCTGCTTTTTCAACACTTCACCCTGGCATCCCAGGGCATTGGGGCTTCCGCACAACCTTTTATCCTTTAATCCTGAGCCTACCAGCCACTGGTGTTCTTACATAATCAAGCTTGCAAACAAAAAATGTTTTGCCTACTCCTCTCCTGGTAATGGTAGGCTACTCAAAACTTTTGCCACTTCAGGGAAAACAGGCTGTCCTTCTGTAATAACATTATTTTGCACAAGCAGGCAGGTAGATATTGATTTTTGCAACGTTCCGGGCCATTGAGCAGCCATCCCATAGTATAATGGCCTTATTTATCCCATCACCAGGTATTTTTTGTTGTCAAACTGGGTGCTTTATGACCTTTGGGTGTTTTGATACTTACAGGTAATGACTTCACAATTCTTGGAATTTTTTGAGACCCTCATGCAAGCACAGCCTGAGTATAAAGGCACCTCCCTGCCCAAATTTTGTCAGCCCACTTTCACAAATCGCTTGTGCTGTTGACCATGAACTGCTTTACCATGTCTTAGAAAGCCAAGACCAGCAGCGTGGAGCCGACAGCCCAGGAGACTGATACACTGGAGGACTTAATCAACATTTGGCCAGAGCAAAGGATCATAGACAAGCTGGAAAGTACAAGGAATAAGCCTGTTTATGTTGAGGAACATGCGAGGGCATGATTGTGCCCTTGCACCTGCATGCCTTTTGCAATCCCACATGGCAAAAAGCATGCAGGTGTGAGGGCACAATCATGACTGGACCCAGATCCGGTGCAAGATCAAGTCCCTGGGCATGTGTAGACGAAACAAAATTTCCCATTTACACCAACGTAACTGCGTTTGTGTTTGTATGACCCGGGATTTCCCACTGCTTTAAAGTCCATTTAGTGCCATATGCTAACACTGCTCAGAGATGTTTTAGCCTGCGTTGCTTTCGTGTTACGCTGCTCCATGTGCCGATTTTATTCATGCAAACAACCAGAGACTCCAAGGACTTGTAATGAATCCCTTTTGCCACAAAGGGCTGCTATGCCAGTAGGTAGTGCTGTGTGTTCTTTTTTTTTATCTTCTTTCACTCCTCCCTCCCCACTTCTTTTCCGCAGTTTCTTAGTTTCATAGTTGGTAGGGTCGGAAGGGACCTGAGCAGATCATCAAGTTCAACCCCCTCCCATGGTAGGAAAGAGTACTGGGGTCAAACGAGCCTAGCAAGGTGTTCATCTAGCCTCCTCTTAAAGTCCCCAGGGTAGGAGCCAGCACCACTTCTCTTCGAAGTTGGTTCCAGATCCTAGCTGCCCTGACAATGAAGTAGCGCCTCCTGATGTCTAGTCTGAATCTACCCTCTGCCAGCTTGTGACCGTTATTCCTGGTCACTCCTGGCAGTGCTCAGGGGAACAGGGACTCCCCAATGTCCGCTGGTCCCCTCTGACTAGTTTGTAAACGGCCACTAGGTCCCCCCTCAGCCTTCTCTTCTGGAGGCTGAACAGGTTCAGGTCCCATAGCCTGTCCTCGTAGGGCCTGCCCTGCTGCCCCCTGATCATGCGAGTGGCCCTCCTCTGGACCCTCTCCATGTTGTCCACATCCCTCCTGAAGTGCAGCGCCCAGAACTGGATGTAGTACTCCAAATGCGGCCTGACCTCTTTGGACCTGCTTGAGATGCATCTGTGGATGCACGACAAGGTATGGTTGGCCTTCCTGACCAGGTCCCCACACTGTCGGCCCATGTTCATTTTGGCATCAATAATAACCAGTTAGGTCGTGTTGAGACTTGTGTGCTTCCTTGCTTGTTTGCCTAACCTTAACCTTTAACAATTTTATTACTTTTATTACTTTCAATCAAAAGTAAAATGATGGGGCAGATAAATTTCATCTTCTACCCACTCTTAATTGTTCCTGCACCTACTGTCTATGTCTTATCACTACCACCACCACCAACCATGTACCCCCCTGTCCTCCAGCTTTGCCTCCCCCAGTACCCTTCACCTGCTGCAACCCCTTCACACCCCGTTGACTGCCAGTGTAGTGGTCATGGCTCCCAACATCTACAATGGCTATGACAGTACCAGGCGAATGGTAATTTTTCTGCAACTATATATTTTGAAACTTTGTTGGAGGGAGTGAGCGGTTACATGACTTCCTTCAGTATTGCAACCTGAACTTGCATCACATTCCATTCCAGAGCCACAAGTCCAAGATGCTGCCTGCCAGACTTGGCAGCCAGGGTATGCAGCGTCCTGGGTTATATTTAGGTAATATGTCCCACTGACCCTCTGTGTGTGGGGGGGGGAGGGCGGCGCGGCTGGCAAAGTCCATTTTTTCCACTGTGTGCCAAGCCTCCCTCCTCTTCCTCTTCTTCTCTTTTCCTTTCTCCAGAAAACTTTCATGGGTGGAACTCGTTGGGGAAAAGCCCACAGCCCAGCAGAGGTTTTTGAGGTCAACTAATCACCGTTTTGGGGGTTTTTTTTACATTTTCTATTTTTGTAACATTTGTGTTCTATATTTCTGTAACATTTTGTATTTATTTTATTTTTATATGTCAATTTGTAGTTATTTTTTATATTTGCTTTCATTTCAGTAAATTTTTTTGTTCTGCTGTAATGATGGATGTGTCATTCTTTCTTTGGGAAGGTTGAGTTTGTTTGACCACACCTGCCTTAGTGGCAGGGATGTTGCGCCTGGGGGCAGGGGAGGAGAGGGTTGGCATTACATTACTCGAAACACTTGCAAAGATTTGTGGAGTGAAGAGTTGCTAGCCCTTTTGCTAGCATTTGTAAAGTGCTAGCTAGGGTGTGGTCCAGTCCCATATGTCTTGTAAGAAAAAGACATTCCTTTTAGCCTTTAGCAAGTCTTTATTAAGTCTTTGAAGTGCAGGCTGTACTGATATGGGAGGTACAATGCAAAAAGTTTTTCCCCCCAGTGTTTCTTTTAATGCGCACCATTTTCTTTACAAAAAAAATCCTGCAGAGCACCCTCACCCCCACACTTCAATCCACTCCCCTCCCCTGGATAAAGCCTGGGGAAATAGTCAGAGTCAGGTTTGCAGGCGGATATTTGCAGGGGAAATAGTTGGAGTCAGGTCTGCACCTCTAGAAAAGACACAGGAGCCAAGCAGAGGCTGGAGGGGGTACCTGGCCATGTCTGGACAGTTCCTCTTTGTATAACTTCCTCATAGCATAACTGCTCGTCCTGCATGCAGACAGCATTCTGTAAGCATTGCAATAGCTGGCCTCCTTGTCCTAGGCCTTGACATATTCTCTTTTTTCCTGCTCACCTAGCTTTTTTGGATATACAGTGCATTTTTGGTATTTGCACATCCAGAGATACTCTGTCTCTGGTTGCAAAGCCACATGCATGTGGCTGATTATCCAGACATTCTGCATCAGATGGCCAAGGTTCCCTCTAAGGTGTGCACATGAGCGGCTGCCCACAACTAAAAGTGTGGCTATGCACAGGCTTTTCAAGGCCATGCACCAGGAGAGGCTGGGATGGGAGCCTGGTGTGGGCTCCACCAGCTCCAGGGAAGTGCTCCGCTCCCCGATATCAGGGCTGGGGAGTGGAGCCCTTCCCCGGAGCCGGCGGAGCCCGCACCAGCTCCCTGCCCCAGCCTCCATCCCTGCCTTGCTTCACCTTGGGGAGGAACTGCTGCCTGCTCTGAGTGAGGACCCTGGCCCCCAGTCCCAGCCTCCAGCCTCTGGCCCCCAGCCTCTCAGCTTCAGCCCCCGGCCCCAGCCTCCAGCCCCCAGCTCCGGCCCTGATGCAGAGCACTTCCCTGGAGCTGGCAGAGCCCACGCCAGTCCCTGGTTCCAGCCCTTGGCTCCTGGATCCGGCCCCTGGCCCCCAGCTCCAGCCTTCGGCTCCTGGCCTCCGGCCCCAGCCTCTGGCCCCCAACCTCTCGGCTCCAGCCTCCAGTCCTCAGCCTCCCGGCCTCCAGCCCTCTTTGATAAGTGTCCCACACTGGACCAAGGCAGCACACTCACGGACCGAGGCAGCACGCTCACAGACTGCTACTCCTTAGAGGGAACATTACACATGGCTATCCCCAGACATATTGAGAGGTGCCTGGATGGGAGGCCAACCAATCTGAAATACAGGCCCTATTTGTGTCCAGCTGGGGAAGCAATGATATTCACTCCCCTCCCCCAGCTGCCTGAAAAACCCAGTCAGTTGCCCTGCCTCCCAGGTCCATGAAATCAAGCAAGAGCAAGTACAAATCAATTTTTTCTTCCCCATCTTTATTTTTTTTCACAATAAATTGACTTGCAATCAATTCTATTGAAAATTACAATACGATTTACAGTACAATTTACACTATAGCCACACATAGCATAAAACACCAATTCACAATTATTATGCTCCCCATGTCCCTTCTGTAGATATGGATGGATGGAGGGCTGTATGTTAGGAGGGCAAGAAAGAGGGATGGGATGGACAGAGGCAGGCAGCCAGCCAGAAAGCTAGCCTGGTTACTTGCCATTGCTGTTAGTCTGGTTACTGACGACCCTGTGACTATTTTTATAGAGTCCGTTACTGGAAAGTTGCAGGGTGAACTGCTATGGGGAGGAGGCCAAATGCTTGGTTAGTGCTAGTACGCTTGCAAGTGTTTGTATTGCACTGGTTTGGCCAGTGCTAGTATTTTCTTGCAAAACCAACTAACCCACCTACTCACCCACCCACAAAGCTTAATTATGGAGGTGAGGGCCTAACTGTGAGGGCCCCCAGCCATGGTTGCAAGGTGGCCCCCTCAGGTAAGGTGGGGGAGAGGAGTGGGGAACTACTCTCCAGTACATGGTATCTTTGGAATCTTTGCTCCCCACAAAGCTTAGAGAGGGGGCCCCCCGGTGAGTAAGCAAGAGGGCTGGTTAGAGGGAGGTGTCCTGCACCCCCTTCTCAGTTACTGAATATGTCCCACCCACTAGGATCAGGAGGGGAGGCCCAGCCAAAGGAGGCCCCCTCAGGTGGGAGTCCCCCATGCATGGTTGGGGCCCTTCAGGTCCAAACCAGTGGCATAACATGCTACAGTAGTCAATGAGGATTTTATGTAGCAATTTCTTACAGTGCAGAACTGTATTTTCTGAGATATGACCAGTAACCACGAAGGAGTTACTAGGGAGGGACTATGCCAGAACACCATGGAGGTGGGGTCTTTGCCAGTAACCAAGAAGAATTTTTGATATTAAGGAATGGAGAGGAATGGAGAGGTGTTGCTTGCGCCAAATTGGTCATCAGGAGGGAACACAGAGTCTGTGCATGGTTTCAACCTGGGGACGGGCTGCTGCCACTGCCTCCTCTGACTCCTCCTCCTCCTCCACCTCCAGCCCAACCCCAGAGCTGAAAGTCTGCAAAGCCAGGATGTCACCTGCATCCCTGCAGAGAATAACGGACAGCTTGTCACAGAAGAGGGCAAGTGTGCAACCTGCCCCAGAATGAGAGTTGGCATCTTTTGCTCTGTAACATGCTGATCCGAGGAACCTGATCTTGCACTGGACCTGGGTCCAATCACGATTGTGCCCTCACACCTGCATGCCTTTTGCAATCTCAACATAAACAGACTTATTCCTCCTACTATCCAGCCTATGATCCTTTGCTCCAACCAAATGTTGATCCTTTGCTCCAACCAAATGTTGATCAAGAGGACACAGCAGCCCCCCTGGCTCTCCAGGGACCTAGCAGACCTCCTGAGGCTAAAAAGAAAGGCCTACAAAGGATGCAGTATGGGATTCACCTCCAAGGAGAATTATTCTGCACTGGTCCGGTCCTGCAGGGAGCAAACCAGGAAAGCCAAGACTGCAACTGAACTCCAACTAGCTTCAAGCATCAAGAACAATAAGAAGTCCTTTTTCAGATATGTGGGGAGCTGAAGGAAAAGCAAGGGCAACACTGGACCCCTGATGAATCAGATGGGGCAACTGACAACTGATGCCCAGGAAAAAGCCAACCCATTAAATGAGTACTTTGCGTCAGTCTTTCATCAGTCCCATGGGACGCCCATCCCCGCCACAGGACAGGGAGGTCCAGGGGAGGGAGATCCCCTACCCTCCATCAATGCTGACCTCGTGAAGGAACACCTTGAGAAGCTGGATACCTTCAAGTCAGCCGGCCCTGAC
>NW_017728886.1:31622241-31625775 GCF_001723895.1 Crocodylus porosus
CCTGCCCTTTGGGCAGGGGGCTGGACTCGATGATCTCCCGAGGTCCCTTCCAGCCCTAATGTCTATGAAATCTATGAAATCTATGAAAACACCTACAGGTGATGAAGCAGCTAACAACAACCAGGTGATGGGGTAAATAAGGTAAGGCCATTGTACCAGGTGATGGCTCCTCAATGGCCAGGAATGTTGCAAAAATCATTGATAAGTGCCTGCTTGTGCAAAATAATTTTATTACAGAAGCAGTGTTAAGTTTTCCCAGAAACTGGCAAAAGTTTTGAATAGGCAGGAGAGGAGTAGGCAAAACTTTTTTTTTTGTTTGTGTAACAGGGTCTCCATTGAGGCCCTTTGCTAAGGGAACAGGGGCAGCTGGAAATAATTACCCCACAAGGAGGGTGGGCCCCGGCCCTTAAAGAGCTAATGGTGACCAGACCCTGGGGGATAAGAAGAAGAGAAAGAGGAAGAGGGACGCCTGCGGGCACCACAAGAAAAAGAGGAAAATAAAGCGGAAGGAGCGAGGCTCTAGAAAGGAAGATCAGGGAGAAGAAAGCTCGGGACCCAACCCTGCTTGAAGTTACCCGGAGGCTACCAGGATGATGGTGAGTGCTGGGAAAAGGGGAGCCGAGCCGGAGGCTGGAGCCCTAGTTAGGGAAGAAACAATATGATTACCTAAGGTTGACGACGGTGGGAGCAACGATTCCTGTCCTGCCCTGAAGAAAGAGGAGGAAATACTGAGGAGAGAGAGGGACAACCTGAGCTGGAAGGAGCCACAGAGCTGAGGAAAGCCACAGGCCAAGGCTGTAACCAGCTGCTAATCACCTAATTAGTGGCAATGACAGGACTGACAGGGGCTGTAACAAGTCGCTAATAGGTTAAATAGTAAAATGTAGGGTGGCATCCATTGTCTTTATCATTAGGATGGGGGCTGGCCAGGAGGCTGGAGACCCCAAGATTAACCCTTTGGACTGCAATCTCCCACAAGAGGAGTTTCCTGTTAACAACAGAGAGCCATTGAATAAAAAACACTAAAAGTAAGTTTTATTTGCGGGGTACTTCCCACGGGTACTTCCTTCTGTAACAACCACTTCCTCACTATTTCATTTCTTTAAGATCCAAGTCGTGGTAGGTGGGAATTACAAGGATAGAGGGGGTACTTGGCAGACTTGCTGACCATTTGCAAGCTTGATTATATCGTAACACTTAGTGGCTGCAAAGCTCGTGCAAAAGGCACAATGCCCCACGGCACTGGGATGAAGTGTTGAAAAAGGAGCTACACCAACCACACACACACAGTCCCTGCCACCCTGCTTGGTGCAGACAGATGAGGCTGCTGCTGGGAGATGGGCAACATGGAGAATGAGAATGAAGTACGTGATATGATGGAGGACATGCAGCATGAGGAGCAGGGGGAGGACACATTCCTGGAAATGCTGTTTTACTGTAGAATGCTGCAGGAAGTCTTCACCAGGAATATGACACTACACTTTTCAGTGGCAAGTTGTGTGATTCCTGCTTTAACAGCACAAATTAGAGCATATACAGCATACACAGGGGAGCAAAGTGAACAAGTGGAATCTGACCAGGTTCTGTTGATAAACCTCAGGAGGACCAGCAGAATCCACATGGTGTGGGCCCGTGAGAGCAGCTGAGACTGGTAGAAGCAAATCATCCTGACCCCTGGGAATGACCAGCAGTAGCTGGAGATGTTCTGAATCAAAAGGGAGATGTTCTACCATATTATCTGAATCCTGGGACCACACATCATGAGGCAGGACACAAACATGCATCCGGCCATCCCACCAGACAAGAGGGTTGCAATGGTCATCGTGAAGCTAGCCAGCCCAGCCAGCCTCCATTACATTGCCAACTAGTTTGGCGTAGCTGCCTGCATGGTAGGGCAGGTGACTCATGAGGTATTCCAGCTACTTAGGGACATCATTTCTAACAAAGTTATCTGCCTGGTGAATCCACAGCAAATGATGGATGGCTTTAATAAGAAGGGGTTCCCAAATTGCGTGGCAGCTTTAGACAGCACTCACATCCCAGTGCTGTGCCCCGCAGGGAGTGGGAGGCTTTACACTAACAGGAAAGGATATGCCTCCGTGATCCTGCAAACCATGGGGGACCATTGGGGCTGGTTCACAAATATTTTTACAGAGTGGGCCGGCAGCACTTATGATGCGTGTGTGTTCAGAAACTCCCCTCTTCCTGGCCTTCTGGAGAAAGGAGGCTACATACCCGGTGTGGAGGAGAGAGTGATCTGCAGTGTTGCCGTCCCACTCGTCATACTAGCAAATGCTGCCTACCCCCTGAAGCCCTAGTTTATGAAGCCTTATGGAGGGAATGCCCCGGACCCACAGAAGCTGGTTTTTAAACTACTGCCTCAGCAATTGCAGGATGGCAGTGGAATGCGTGTTTGGACAACTGAAAGGACAATGGAGGGCTCTTATGTGACAGCTCGACACGGATGAAGAAGATCATAATGCCTTTTATTGTGGCAGCCTGCATGCTGCAAAATATCTGCGAGAGCTGAGGAGAGGCTTCCAAGGACTCGTGGGAACAAGAAGTGCAGCAAGTGGTGGAAAGACAACAGAGGTGTGAGGCAGCAGCACAGGGACTGAGGAGATAGCCACAAGCAGATGCTGGTCAGGAAGCCGTTGTGTGAGATTGTCTTGCACGATACATTCCTGAGAACAACCACTAGGGAGTGCTTTGTTCCAAAATAAATGCTTTTTTCTTTTACACTTTAAAAAATCTGTATCTGTCTACAATGGTTTACAGGAGTGGGACATTACACACTGTCACCCACATCTGAATGAGCCCATTCCTCTCGGTGGGCTAGGCAGGGGGAGGGAGGGAACCAAGCCAAACAGCAAGCCACATTTTGAACAAAACATTCCAAAAACTTATACAGTAAAAACTGCGCTATCCAGCATCTTACAAGCCAGCATGCTCTACTAACCCACATGCCGGCTTGTAAGATAAAGTGAAATTGGAAGTGCCTACCATGGCACTTCCAGTTTCTCTGAGCCCCAACAGGCGGAGGCAAAGCAGTCTGCGCTGCCAAGCCCCCATGGCCCGGGGGCATAACAGGCTGTGTGGGACTGTGCGGAGCCCGCCTCCCTGTCCCATGGGGCCCACAGAGCCCATTGGACAGGTGGTGATGTGGCAGGAGGGATGGCAATGCTACAGGAGGGGCAGGGGGATGCCCCAGATATGGTGGGAGAAGCCGCGGCTGGGCTGCTCAATTAGCCGGCATATTTTGTTATCCGGCATCCCCCATTTGTGGGGGATGCCAGATAACAGAGCTTTTACTGTATAAAAAATATTCACAACAATTCACAATCCATCTCCAAAAAGCCATATGTGCACTATACAAACAGATTGACAGTGCACCTGGCCCAGGAATCATAGAAGTAGGGTCAGAAGGGACCTTGTAAATCTTCAAATCCGCCCCCCCGCCTGGGTGGGAGAAAAGACTGGACTCAAATGAGTCCAGCCAGGTAGTCCTCAAGCCTCTTCTTAAAGATCCCCAGG
>NW_017728886.1:31626285-31670310 GCF_001723895.1 Crocodylus porosus
CACCCAATCAGGTTCTGGTAGAGAACATTGTAATGCACTGCTGAAGTCTTCATAGATTTGCTAAAGGCTAAAGGCCCTGGGAGGTCCATGCTTGTCACTAGGGGTAGGTTTGTTTGTTTAGTCTTCTTTCTTGCAAGAAATGCTGGCTTCACATTAACACTGGCCAAGCATTCGACCTCCCTCCATCCAATAACAGTCCACCCTGCAACTTTCCGGTTATGCCATGACTCCATAAAAGTTGCATGGTCATCATCTCTCTGAAAAGAACCCCACCCCACATTGGACATGTATGCCATATATACTATATAAAACACTGCTGGGACATGGTCAGTAACCAGGAAGGGCCAGTAACCAGGCTGGCTGCCTGCCTGCCTCCCTGCTACCATGCAGCCATCCATCCATATCATATCAAGGGATTACTCAAGGGACCTTGGAAGCATACTGTGAATTGGTGTTTTATCCTATTGTATTGCTGGCAATGGCTGCACTGTAAAAAAATGCATTTACCAGTTGACTATGAATTTCATTGTTGAGTAAAATAAAAATATGTATACTGTTTTAGCTTTATTGTGACTTCTCAATCAAATTGATTCCAATTCAATTTATTGTGAACAAAATAAAGATAAGGAACAAAAAGCTCTGATTTATACTTGCTCCTGCTTTCAGGGCATAGACCTGGGAACAGAGGTGCGGTTTGCAGCCAGCCAGGGGCAGGTGTGCAGTAGCTTCCAAGGCTGGGCACAAAGCTGGTCAGGGCCCGTATTTCAGATTGGCCTCCGCTCCAGGCACCTCAGTAATATGTCTTGGGATAGCCATCTGCTGCATAACACTTCTGGTCTCTCTATAGGGAGCAGAGTGCTTTTCGAAACCCTGGCCTGGGCTAATCAGCAGCTCTGCTTACCTGAGACCCATCTGATGAGGACATGCCAATACCTAGTGTAGAAGAAGGAGTTATTACAGATTTCTTGAATTTGAATGAAAAGAAGTTCTCCCACAATGATCAAGCCTTTGAATACACTTGATTCTGCAGATGCCTAGAGGTAGCAGAACAGATTACCCTGGGCTGCCTTGGGAGCGTTGTTCCTCATTTGTCTCTCACCTTTTCCCTGTCCTTTGAGAAGACTGAGAGGACAGATATAGCAAGGGAGGACAAAGCAATCCTGAACAAAATCTGATGAGCTGTCTCCAGGGAGGAGCAGGTTGCAGGGGGCCTGGGGGGGAGGGGCAGGCGCAGAAGGGGGTCTGCAAACCCAGCTCCAAAAGGTGCTGCATGCAGGTTTTTGTAAAGAAAACATTTCATTGCAAAGAAAACATTGAAAAGAAAATGATTTTTGCATCGCACCTCCTATAACAGTACATCCTGCAAAGAAAAAAAAGAAGTCGTTTTGGAGCTATGGCAGCAGGGGTTAACCCCAACTCCCTACCCCCCTCAGCTACTATGCATATGAAATGCATTATAATGCATTAAAGACTTGCTAAAGTCTTAGAGGCTTGCTAAAGGTCCTGGATCTGGGGGAACGTCTGTTCACCAGAGCACCCCAAAGGATGACAAGATCAAATGGTCACAAACTCCTCCATAACTGTTTCAGCCTGAACATAAGGAAGAACCTTTTTACTGTCCAAGCCCCCAAGGTCTGGAATAGCCTGCCACCGGAGGTGGTTCAAGCACCTACTTTGAACACCTTCAAGAGACATTTGGATGCTTATCTTGCTGGGATCCTATGACCCCTGCTGACTTCCTGCCCCTGGGACTTAATGATCTTCCGAGATCCCTTCCAGCCCTAATGTCCATGAAATCTATGAAGTCTAAAAACATCACCTGGACGCTGCATATACTGGGCGTCGGGTCTGGCAGACAGCATCCTGCTCCTGGACATTTTTTGTCATGGTTCTGAAATGGAATGTGATGAAGTTTAAAGGAAGTCATGTAACCACTCACTCCAAAGTTTCAAACTACTTGCAAAAAACTTACCATTATGGTGATGCTGCAGCTGTCCTTGGGAACTATATCCACTGCAGCAGCACACGATGAGGGTGTGGCGGGTGGGCGAGGACAGGAGGGTACATGGGTGGGAGCGGGAAGACATACACTATAGGTGCGGGGAGGGCGGAAGAATTAAGAGGACATAGAAAATTAAGGGATTATTGGCCTCCCACGTTTTAAAATAATAATACATTTTTCTGAGCAGACCCGTCCCAACCTGAACCTATGGCCACTCCGCTGCGTGCTGTGAGGAAGAAGGGAGGAGGGAGGGGTGAGGAGTGAAGAGGGTAACAAAAACAACAACAACAACAAAACACACAGTGGTACCTCTTGGCTAAAGGCCGGAGCACAGCACCCCCTTGTGGCGAAGAGAATTAAAGTCCTTGGAGTTCTTGGGTGTTTGGACAAACAAATCCACCGTTGGAGCAGCGTACCTGGAGAGTACCCCAAATTGACACATCTCCCAAGTAGTGTTAGTTTAGGGTGCTAAATGGACTTTACAGCAGCAGGAAATCCTGAATCATTCAAACACTAACGCAGTTGCATCAGCGTAAATGGGAAATATCATTTCATCTACACACGCCCAAAGTCCCCAAATCCTGACCCCTGACTCAGCCTGTAATTTGGACTCTACCCCTGGCACCTGCCCTTCCCTAGTGGCCTAATCACCAGGCTAGACTGTCTATGACCTTGTTCTTATACCAGGATTCCCACTATTCTCCTGAACTAGGCAGAAGACCTCTCAGCACAGTGGCCTGGTATCTCATTTCTGTATATCAGGTTCCAGTTATGTTGTTTACCCATGTTCCGCCTTTTTGCTGGCTGTTGTTAAATGTTAGTGTGTAGCTACTTGCTTTCCACCATCTCTCCAAGGCAACTTTACGCATTTCTAACTTCCCTGTCCTTGACTGGGGAGGAGGCAGAAATCAAACCCTTCATGCCTTAAACATCACAGTATACAAGTATGTATACTGAAATGTACATACTGAGAAAAATACAGAAATTCTCCACATTTTCCATAACTTGCCAATCATAAGCATATAAAATAACACTTCTTGAAATTTCTGAGTTGCAATATTAGACGGAAATCATATTTCTCATCTGCAATGCACTCCTGACCTTGCTGGAAGCGACCTAGGCACTTACAAAGAAGAATAATTCTTTAACTATGTGGAAGGACCACTGACACCTGGCCTCAGTCCACATCTACTGAATCCAGCAAAAAAACAGTAGTTGGAATGCAAGTTGCCCTCCTTGATATGCCTGGGGGTAAAAGAAATACAAAATAAGGGAACAACCCAAAATAAGCAGCAAGACTGAGGCAGTAACTGAGTAGCACTCCCAAGGCACCTATAAAAGCATCTTCACAAACTACTCCGAGGTCTAGGCTTTTCAGATCTGCAGGTGACTACTGG
Source organism: Crocodylus porosus (assembly GCF_001723895.1). Classification (NCBI taxonomy): domain Eukaryota; kingdom Metazoa; phylum Chordata; order Crocodylia; family Crocodylidae; genus Crocodylus; species Crocodylus porosus. Next base: position 31,629,685 of record NW_017728886.1, read on the forward strand.
ACCAGGGAGCAGCTATTCCACGTGGCAATTCCCCAACCAAAATGGACCTCTGAGCAGATGGAATATTAACAGATCTCCATGACTTCTACTACCTCTTACACTTCCTTCTAAGATGGTAACACTGCACAGTCACTTGAGATGCAGTCAGTAGTAGTGTGGGTTCCAAAGAAACCACTCATTGAAGGATGAAGAAGATAATGGGTAGCAAAGTATAGAAGCATATGCAGACTCATTTTGTAGAAAAATCCAGATTCCTTGAGAACAAAATATCTGCAAATCTTTGCATTCCAAGCAGTTACAGACCCATCTATGCTTCTATACACCCATCTCTCCAGAAATAAGAATGTGTCCATCTCCACAACTCATAGGCACGGACATCTCAGGTTACTTCTCTCCCTTTTTCTGATTTTTACAGATGGAAGGGAACATACAGTTCTTAGAGTAAAAGAAGCCTGGATTGCTTCATACATTACTGCTTGCAAAGGCTGCCAAAGACAATAAATCATTATAAAAACAACACATGCCAGGTCACTCTGTTTTTCATATCTACAGAAAGAAGAAATGGGATCATCTTTACAAGAGAGTTTTACAATTACATAGGAAAGTTAGTGGGAGTAAGGAACTGTGTAAACAGGGTAGGATTGGGGCCTATAATTGTGTAAAATGTTAATTTTATAGCATACAGCATTTTATAAACTTACCACATCCTTGGGAGGAGGCTCCACTTCCTTCTTTATTTTTTTACCCATTCTAAGAACAAAACCAAAGAAAAGCAGGCAAGAAACAAATAAGTTACTTTCAGTGTCTTAGGACCTAGTTTACCAGATATATCTCAAGGAAGATCTATCTAGACAAAAGGTGGATGACTCTTCTGCATGGAACAAGAGTAAGTTCTTTGGCAGAAAGTTCACCCTTGGCAACAGCAATGTTGTGTTTGCTCCACAAAATAAGTTTCTTAACACTTGATCACACCTAGTGAACCCTGAAGGCCACCAAAATAAAGCTGGAAAGGAACCAGGTGAAAAACACCTGAGTGAAGTCCATGCGATACACCACAATGCCAGGTTATAGCTGTGGCGTTATACACACAGAGGAAATATATTAAGGGTGACCTTTTCTATAAATTTAGGTCCATTTGTCTGCACAAAACTGTACTGGTTTGCCAGAACTACCCTTGGAGGTAGGTATTCAGATGCACAAATATCTATTTTTCCATTTGTGACTGCAGTAATGGCTTGTGCTACTGTAAACAAGTGATCTATGCACACTTATGTGGGAAAATAACACTTCCAGTGCTGAAAATCTGGTTGCAAATGCACTTGGATTCTCCCTACATATTGTACACTAAATAAAACAAAGCCTGGCAAAAAGAATCAAATTCAGTAGTTATAACTTCCAATGACTTCAAATTGAATTAAGCTAAACTGAAACATATCCATTTTAATCTTGAAAGAAAATGAACACACAGGGGTTTAAAAATCCATTTTAAAATGAATTCAGATTATCTTTGCAGAATATTCCTAATAAGACAAGCCCATAGTATTTTAAGTTTACTTTCCATAAATGTAAGTAATTACACAAAGTTACGGAGAGTCGAGCCCTTCATGGGATTTTCCTTACAAGGCAAATAAATCTTTCATTTCAGAACATGCAATTAGCACTATGCTTTATACAAACATTTTTTCTATATTTTCAAGAAGCTTTTTGGCTTCTTGGTACTATTAAAACCAGTTTGATTAATAGAAACAAGGAATGGTATGAAGGAATTGTGTGTTCCCTAAGCGTAATTACTGTACTTAGTCCATTACTTCACTGCAGCAATTATTGTAGTTTTTGCCATATTCTGTCACCAACTCGTGTTGTCAGCTTGACTCCCAGAGTTCTCTGGATTTGGTGGTTACTTTCTAACTTGATGCAGTATTACACAGGGACCCCTTTGCTTACTGATAATTAACAATATAGTTTGTATTAAATTTTAATTATCTCAGACAACCAGTATGCACAGCTGTTGAACAGTTACTGACCCAGAAGTGAATCAGTTATACAAATACCTGTCTCTGGTTGGCTGATTGGTCTACACAAAGATTATACATTCTTATCTCAGTAATCATATTGTATGGATGTCTTTGGGCTCTCACTTCCTACTGTCCTCAGCCATGTATATCATAGCAAACCTTGTCTGTTTTCAGTCTGCATTCTTTCTGATTCCTTTCAACCTTCCCTACTGTACCTTCCTGTCCTGATAAAGACCAAGAATCCCACACACAAAACAAATTCCTGTCATATTCAAGGAAAATGTGAGAGCATTGTTAATTTATCTTTATTGTGGTTGTTTTTAAAATTAGTTCTGACCATGCATTAAGACAAGGTAAATTAGGAATAAACCAGGCGTATCCATTTTCAACAGCAATCTCCCTGCTGAGAAGATTCTGTTGCAGGCAAACAATTGACAGAGCTCAGGAAATGGGACTGGGGTAGAGTGCCATGACTGAGATGTCTTATGTCCTGGGATCCTGAACTTCAACCAACCCTTTAGGAATGCAGGTAACTGGCATAAAGTATAGTAGCCCTAAGGCAAAGAATTTCCCATACAGAATTTTATGGAGTGTTTTTATTTCATAGAGTTTGTTGTTGGGTCCTGCTGCTAGAGCCATCAATAATTTTCCTCTTGCTCTCCTCAGCTTTCTGATTTGCTCTTGCATTCGTGCCCAGCCTTAGTTTCTGTCTGTCCTCACCCTACTTCTGATGTCTAAAATATCTGAAGAAAAGTGAGGGATTTTATTCAGCTCTTAGCTCTGGGAAGGAGCAACACAATAATCTAAGGTGCAGTTTGTGCCAATTTCTATTAACCACTGGACTAAAGATACAATATAAAAGTGTTAAATATATACAAGACCATGAATTTACCAGAGAAGAAATTACAGTGCTTCATCTTCACGTGCTTACTCTATGGACCTTTTTATAGTCTGTAGAGTAGTTTGCATACCTTGGTTATGTAAGTAAGGCCCTTTAAGGATTGAGAAGAAAATACATACCACTACTTACAAGACTTTACTGCTTTGATTCCTTTCTTCCCAACTATTTTAAAAGCTTGAAAATTAAAGTATCCAAAATAAATATTTAGAATCCAGACATGTTCAGAGATTGTAATTGTAAATGACATCAAATTCTGAGTCTGAACTACTTAAGTGTCCTTTCCCCCACTCCACCCTTCCCCGCAAGGTCAGAATGACTTGGACCATGGTTTTTCTGGTCTTCCTCTGTACCACAGGACATTGTTTTCTTCATAGAATCATCCGAGTATGTATTAACCTGCCAAATAACCAGTGCTGTAACAATGAAGCTTGGGACCCAAAGCAAAGCCCACAGCAGCAGTCCACACTCACCCTGCGCACAGATCTGGGGGACACACGCAGCCACAGAAGCTGCCCTTCCCCCATCCCTGTGCCCTCCCAAATGAGCTGCTTGCAGCTCCATCCCATGCCCTGTCAGCACCCCTTCGCTTTGGTGTCCAAAGCAGTCACCCTACTTGCCACCCCTTTGCTATGCCACTGCAAATATGTCACTGCAAATACAGGTGTGATGCTTTGCCTCAGTACCATAACTAGGGCAGGGTGACCAGGGCAGAAGCCCCAGTCACTGACTTGAAGGTGGAGGAGCAAGGTAAAACTAACATTTGCTGCTGCAGCTGCACAGCTGTACTACTGAAAGCTGGTCTTCCATTCCTTGTGTGAGTATTTTCACCACTAGAACATTATATAAAAAGTGGGCTCAACTGTTGTTTTACCACAAAAGGGTCATTTCTGTTTAGTTCTTTGAAAGCAAGTACATCCTTACTTTCAAAATGTGATTACTTGTTCCTCATCTCCAGTGGATAAGGAGACTTATTTGCAGTGCTAGGACAGGCACCTCAGCTCCACAGAGTATTGTAGGTTTTCTGGATCACCATCCTGGGACACCTAATATTTCCTATGCACTGTATAGAGAGCCTAAACACCTAATTTATAGTTTTGGCTTACGCTTGTAGGCCCAGATGCTTAAAAAAATAGTTCTGCACTGCTTAAATGGAGACACCCAAGTCTGGATCTAGCCCTTAGCCAAGTATAAAATTAGTATTCATAATTGCCTTTTTATAGACAAACTCCACTGGCTTTTCAGTGTATCATTTCCCAATAAATGTGATTAATGAGTGTGCACAAATTGGTTTCTTTTCCACTAATTCTTACAAGAGTGATGGATGACAAAAGAACTGTAAGAAAGTAGTCAGTAAATCTTAGTTTGAACAATGGGATTGTGTTCTTTGGTATTTGCATGGTTCAAACACTCTCAAAATCCTGCTAGTTGTTCCTGTACAGTACCACATTTCTATTTCTAATATCAGACTCGTGCAAAAAATTATTTTGTATGCCTTTATAAACAAAAAATTGTACTGTCGTGAGCTTGCTATGTCTCTTTCCCTTAAAATGACAGAGAAAACAGTCTAAAAATTTGTGAGAACTGAATATCAGTATGCTGAGACATGCCAAAGAAATAAGCAAAAGGCACTGCCAGATGTGGAACTTACCTCCTTGTTAAGAAACCAGAGGTCAGCACTGAGGGCAGTTACTTCCTGTGGAGAGGAGAAAAGAGAGAAGGATGTAAGGATAACTACTGAACAGTTGTTTATCGCTTGATCCACTTCTGGAGCTAATGGTACCCTTGCAGCTGTGCCACTGCAACCTTTGCCACAAGCTTCTAGTTCTTACTGATACAGATCCAGAAGTGTATTATCTTCTAAGTAATAATTAGTTTCCCTTAATTTAATTAAAACTAGATCTAGTTAGACTAAGTCTTGCTGTTTGTTCCTCTACATTACAGAAACCTAAGCTTTTCTTTTAGTTCCTTTAGCCAAAATTCTTGTCCACACCCCAGTTATCTCCTGCTTATCCCACCTTTTGGAGTCCCCTGCGGTTCAGTGGTAGACTCCTTGTCTGCCCCACAGGAGACCTGGGTTCAGTTCCCAGATGCTTATACAAAAATATGGCCATGGAGGCACCAAACATCTGGACCTGGTCTGGCCTTTAGATTCTGTCTCAGTGGCCTAAAGGGAAGATGGAAGGTCTGGCCAGCCTCCATTCCTCCAAGAACACCTGCCCAGGCATATCTACTGAAGGTCTGGGTTATCTCCCCTGCATATACCATGACAGTTGCCAATCAGTGCAACTTCCTCCTCTTTTCTGGCTGTCACAATTCACATTGCTCCCTTCCAATACATGCAGCTGCTAAAATTATCTTCCTCATCTGATCTGACCATGTCTCTCCTCTTTCACCCATCCACTAGTTTCCCCTTTCCCTACCACATAAGAATGCTCATCCTCTCTGGCACAATACTATGGAATTCTGCCTAGCCTGCATCTCAGATCTCACTTCTTATTCAAACCTTGTTGTTCCATTCATGACGCCAGTCTTGAAATGCTGTTTCCTTCTCCCACCCCCGACTTTAACCTCTTTCTCATGCTGCCCTCTCTGCACGGACTACCTTCTTCCAACCAGCACCCCAGACCTCACCCACTTTTTCAAACCTTCATAATACTCTCTCTTCCATGAGGAACACAAACACTAACACACAATAAATGCTCCAATAGTGGATAACAAAAGGGGAAAGAAGAAATATTGGATCTGACTTAATGACCAAATGCTGCAGATTCATATGGTAAACTAAATCAACTGTATTTACCCCTTCCGTTAGGCCTGCCCATGCTTTTTGTTTTATCCGTACCCTTCTCTGAATTAGGAAAAGAGATCAGGGTTTGTTGCCAGGCAGTGCCTTAGCCACCCTACAGTATGTGTTAGTTAACTACATTACCTTTACCTAGTGTAGAGGCAGTTAGCATCTTTTACCTCAATTGAGATAAACCCCACTGACGAATAAGGCCAACCACAAATTCTGTCATTTCAGAGCACATTGCAACCCTTTCTTCAAAAATCTTCTAATACAACAAGCAACTACAAAAAATAAACAGTTTTGGGAGAGGCACAATGATTCACACTATCGACAAAATCCTGGTAGAGGCAGAGTGAAGTTCATACTAGGCATCGTTCTGAAAGTCTCATTTACTGTATTTGCTGCTTACATACTCTCTAGATACATAAACAGGAGAGGGAAAATGTGAGAAGTTCTTTTCCCTCTTTAGTTTCATGAGTCCTAAGATTTCAAATTAATGAGATCATCATAAAAATTACAAGATTTTAAAAGATATAATTTTGGATTCTTTTTATTTGCCTTCTGATTTTTAAGCCTTTTGGACTGAATCCTATTTCACTTTACACATGCAAATTTCGAAGCCACACAACTGCCATTTTTGGCCCTTGCACAGTCACACAGCTCTGTAGAGCCTAAAAGCTGAAACTATAGCCTGAGAAGAAAGAAGTCTCTCCCATTTATAGCCCAGTAGCCTAACACAGTGGCTTTTCTCAACCGGGGTGCCTTGAGAGTCTTTCAAGGGTATCACAGGGTGCCACACAATCAACAGTTAGCTTTACAAACATGGTTCACAACATAAACCCAGAGATTCCAAATAGAAACCCATAGTTGAGTTCTTTGTTACAGAAAAACTGCTCTGTTATTTTTCTGTAGGCAAAAAAGTGTGAAACTAAGAGCTAATGTTTTCAAAGGAGTTCCTTGAGCCCGTTCAGGGGGGCCTCAGGTGTAAAAAGGTTGAGAACCACTGACTGGCCTAGTGATAAGAGACACTTGCCCAGAAAGCTGGAGCCATTCAAACCAGAAGGATGTTTGAATTTACATCTTTCCAACTTCCCACTAGAATCATTCTAACCACCAGGCCACAGTTTAAGCATTAATCTGTACTACAGCCCTCTTTTGAAACTGAACCACTGCACCGTCCACTTAGTGTTTATTAAAGTAGGTAGAGAACAGCAGAGACACTTTCACCCCATGGGGAGCAAAGATCTAGGCTAGAATCTCAGGCCCCCACCCTTCCAGGGCAGCATTCATCTCACTGAGTCACACATCCTCTAATTTGCTGTTTTTCCTCTTAGCCCCACACCTCTTTTTCTCTTGGAGGCCTCAGAGGGACCCAGCTTCAAAAGGAGGACTGGAGAGGGGTCAGGGCAATGCCAAACCTGTGGGCTGGTGGTTAGTGCATTGTGCTAAACTGGAATTAATTAAATCTACTAATTTATTCAAATAAGTCAACAAACAGCCAATGTCAACTAACTGAAAGAAAAATGTTTAATGGACGGCCACTGAACCTAGCAAGAGTCACCCCTTCTGCACATGTATAACACATTCAATTCAAGCCCTATTAAGATTCTAAGCTACTTAAACCATGAATAGTATCTTTTACTGTTTTGTAGAGTGCAAAGCACAGTCTGTGATCAATAAATGAAGAAGCTGAGTTAATGGGTAGAAATAAAAGCAAAAGATAATCACTTTCCAAACCCCACAGTTGCAGGAGTTTTTAGACACAGAGAAATTGCCATATTAGATCAGAACAGTGTTCCACAACTGGCCAGTGTCATGTCTGTGTCAGGTCAGTGTCAGCCCAGCGTCATGAGACTGACAAGTACCAAATGCATGAGATGATGCTGGATGAAATCTGTCCCAAGGTCAGTCTTCCTTACTGACAGTTAGTGGTTTCCTCGTTCCCCAAAGAATAAGGGGTTATACCTCTTAGAATTTTTGGGTACAGTTGAAATGTTCTGTTTATTGACATAAGGGCTGAATGGTTTTTCTTTGTTCTTAGCCTTTATTGTATGTTTTGGCAATAAGTTACACAGGTCAATTGTACTTTATATAAATAATTATGTTATCAGTTTTAAAAATGTTATTTAATTTCACAGAATATCCCCCTGGTTAACTACAGGCAACCTGACTCATCTCCCCTATACTGTCCATTCTAATTTGTATCCCTCTGCACTGTCCATTCTGATTTATCACCTCTCTTAAAAAAGTCTAGTTTTTTTCATACCGTTTTAAATGTTTCTAACAATTTCTGTTCTTTCTCTCTGAACCACTTTTATACCTGATATATCTTTATCAGATAAAATTACAAGAAATGACTACAGTATTCTGGGTTAGTTTGCAATACTGATTTCTATCATGGCATTAAAAACTTTAGGAGACAATTTCTATCTAATTTCTTGAGCAAAGGATTTAACCAAGCTGTCTACACGGTTGTTGTCCAGATGAATTATCTATAAGGTTATGGTTAATTTAGATTCACTAATGCGAAGGCACAGTTTGAAGCTTTCCTTCCAAAGTGTTTGTGAACAATGCATTACATCTCCCATGGTGCCACGTATTCACCTAGCTTTGCTATCTCTCGCAGGAATTCCTCAGTTTTCTCCAATCTTGATTAACCTCAATAAATTTGTCTCATCTACAAATGCTGCTATCTGCATTCTTTCTCTTTTCCAGACCATTATGAGCATATTATATAACACCAGGTCTAGTACCTATCCTTGGAGAATCCACATTGTGACAAATGTGAACACAGGAATATTTAAAACTTATATATGAGATTTTAAACGTCTTGCTGAGACACATGGCAGAATCCTTTGTCCCGTGAGGGAGAAACTTTACCAGAAATGCCTTAATATTGCTCTAAAATAAATTAGATGTAGCAGCTACGCTATCATTTGCTGAATATGGTTCACACAGTCATCAAAGAGGGTCTGTCTTTAAAGAAAACCACTATAACCCCATACAGCAGGGACCTTCCTAACTACATGGGCAGTGGCACAACCTCCTGGGGGAGGAAGTGCGTTGCACGGTCCCTGCCCCCACCACCCTTGCATCCACTGTCCAATGCCTCAGCTGCTCCCAGCAGCACCAGATCTCATGACTGTACAGCTGAAAACAGATGTCACCTTTGTGCCACCATAATGTTTACAGTGAAACAAAGCGAAACCAAACATGTCCATGCCCTTTGTCACATCACAAACGTGTTTGTAGCCATGACAAGTGGTAGTAATAATCTGTGCCACTTTTTCAGAGGACATCTACTGCAGGGCAGGGGAGTGCAGGTGCTCCTGGGGCTTGAGGGCCTGGTCCTGCACACCCTGGGAAGTCCCAAGCAGAAGAGGGCCCTCACACCTGGGGGCACCTGCCTGGCTTCCCTGCTTGTGGAGATGCTCTCCAGGGCGGGAGCCCCCGCAGCCCTCAGGGAAGGTTGGGGGCCAGTCTCTGTTGGAGAAAACACTTCCAGTTGCCATCAAGGCAGTGGGACAAGCAGCTGGCCCGGAGACCCACCTTGTTCCCAAGGTCTGATTACAACTGGGTGTCCCCGAGGCCAGCGTCTAGCCCACCTCCACCCCCACCCCGCAGCAGCTGCTCAGGGGCGGGAGCAGGCACGGGCATCACCCCGGGGCCGCTCGCGTTCAGCAGCAGCTCTCGGAGGTGGGGCAGGCAGACACGCGCGGGGCAGGCCCTCGGCTGCACCACCCACGCGACACGCGAGGCGCCACTCACCGGGACCGGGGGCGCTGCAGGCTCAGCCCAGTGTTGTGTCTCCGGTTGCTAAGGAACCGAGCCCGCCCGCGCGCCTGCGCGCTGGGCTCCCACCGTCTGCGGCGGGCGGGGCCGGGCGGTGCCGCCGCCGGGACCGGGACCGGGACCGGGGCCGGTTCCTGCCCAGCGCTCCTCGTCGCGCCCTGCTGCAGCCCGCTGTGGAGCCGGGCACGGTCGAGCCCTGGCTTTGTAGCTGCCCGGCTCGTTTGCTAGACTGATAGTCCTGTTTGTGGGGTGACAGCTGCTTTGCACCTGTGGCTGCTCTACATTTATTGGGCAATTAATTGCATGATCTATGTAGTAGCCCCACAGGGCAGAGCGGAGGAGGGTTGTTACGTCATTTAATTGCCCCAACGATTGCAGCGGCCATGGGACTGACTTGAGTTGACTTGAGAAGGCGCCTACGAAACATAGCGACTGGGGCAGAAATGTACAATAGATGCTATTAACTTCCTCCTGTGATTGCTTTCCATCCCCAGTTGCAGGCTCCGGTGTTTGTCCCCCCAACACACACACACACTTTTATAGGTCAACACCACTTAAAAATTGTGGAAGTCTCTGTCTTGGTTGCTCCTTATTGTAATAGATATGATTAACAATAAAAATAATTTATCTCAAAAAGGATCGGCTTTTCTTTTTTAAATGTAAAAAAAACAACTGGCAATAAGGTGGTAGTGTTGGGATGATGCTGTGACCAGGATGGTCCAGGAAAAATGCTTAGAGGCAAAAGTTATAGCCCACAAAAATCCTCACCACCCAGATATAATTTTGCTTCTTATTCCACTTGTAACATCATTCAGTCGCATGGTAAACAAAGGGGTTTATTAGTTTCATCTCCATTGGAATTAGTCAAAGTGAACAATGTTGACAAATTAAAGCCATTTATAGCAGTCCACAGTTCAGCAGATACAGGAAACCATATTGAATTACTTGAACAAATTTAAGCACTGACTTAACCTCTTTGGATCTATATTTCTCTGTACAGCATTTAGAAAGTGCACTGAAAGATAGAGTACAAATTAAATAGATGTATCATATGGCACATAAAGGTTTTGAGGTTTTGTTTTTATTACATTATTTTCCATGACAGTTTCCTTGCCCATCTTCACTTCCAGGTAGTCTTTCTTGCCTATGCACATTTCAGTTATCATCAGTAATTGTTATTTAGTTATCATCAGTTTGTTCACTTAATTTCAAATTTATTTCTATATAAAGAATCACAAGCGACTGAGTTCAAATTGAGTTCCTTGTGAAACATGATTGTCGTTCTGACCACATGCAAGAAGATCAAATATCTTTCTCAGAGCAATGAGCCAACCATAGCACTAAAGGCAGAGCTGTCCAACTTTGAGTGGCCAGGGGATACAGGAGGGAGAGGGAGCCCAGAGACCCCAGTAGTAGCAGCAGCAATGAGGGGAACAGCACTTGGACCAGGAACCTGGGGGCACAGGTTAACCCCACAGGGGCTAACTAACTTCTTCTACAAGCAGAAGTGCTTATGGTCTCAAGCCTATCCACAGCATCTTCTCACAGACTTTATGGGGGTCTGAGGAATCTGTATGGTTAGAGACAGTCATTGAAAAACTGGGGGAATAGTGGTGATTTGGAGACATCATAGCCCCTTCATAGGCTCTCTCAGTGCAGAAATTGTTTGAAGAGAGCTAATTATGACCCCCAGCTGTGTTATTAAGGGCCATGGCTCCATGTGTGGGAATTCTGCAGTTTTTGTATCTTTCATATCCCTCATTGCATTTGCATCAGAGGAAGCAATAAGGGTCTATTTGATGTTTACAGAAGCTTATTCATAACAATTATAGTATTGTAGAGAATATATTTACTGATCATGCCAAATAGTTCAAGAAAAATATGTTTTAACTTAACCATGTAAAATATTGTTGCAGAGTAAAGGAGTGAAGGATGAATAAGATGGTAAAAGAAGAGAAACAAGGACAAGTGGTCAAATTTCCCACTCTGAAATGAAAATTTACAGCTCCGACTCGTATTTGTAAATCACTGAAATATATATTCACATGTAATTTACTCTAACTTTCATACAGATGCAAGCAACAAAAACAGTAAGAGATGTACTGGAGAATTAGAGGAAAACCAACTAAGAAATTCTCTAGAAATTCTCTATTCTCTAAATACTTAATGTAGTTAATAAATGTATTATTTATACATTCCGTCCAAAGACCTAAGTTTTGGCAAAGTTGCAATAAATTTTGCACAAATTCAAGAAACAGCCATGAATATACAGGACAAAATATCCTGCCTAATTTTAAGACTTCTCTGGAAAAAAATAACAAAGGTAGATTTTAAAAAATACTTCAAATGACTATTGTGGAATAATGTATTTGATGTTTCATTTTGCAAGGGTTGTTAAGATGCACAGGCTGCTGCCAAAATAAAGCATTTGAAGAATCTTAAGCTGTAGAATATTTGCATGCTTAGGTTTCTGAAATTATGTTTGTAAATGTACTGAGCACACTGCAGTGAGGGAGCCATTTTTCATTTCCTGAATCATCAGTATGAGAAGAAGTATTATTTGCTGGATGGCATGTCAAAGAAATTCTTTTTCACATTTTTCAAAGGCATCAATCATTTTATGCTTTTAGAATATACCTGCTGACATATTGTACAAACAATCTTCTCATATACCTTGTTTTATATCAGTCTCAAAAGACTGTTAAAAGGAACTTTTTCTGTTCTGACAGGATGCAGCTGATTTATGGAATAATGAATTTACAACACCTCATTTAGACATTCCAGCTGGGTGTATTACTTCATGCATTAAAATAGCCAATATCAATGTAAATGGATCTTTTTCTCCCAATAGAAATGAAAATCAGATTAACAGAGAGACCCTTCATTCTTCTGCTGAAAAAAAAGACTTCCAAAAGCTCATTCTGCATAGCCACCCTGATTATACATTCTCCATGCATACATGCTGGATTTATTGAGAATTTCTGTTCATTGTAGTTTTATTCTCCTCTTATTTTATACCCTGCTCAAGGCTAAACTATGGAATGCCTATTTGAATAAATGTATTTGGGCATCGTTTGCAAATGACAATTTTTGTAGCACAAGCATTTATGATATGGTGATACGTAACCATTGCCCTTGGTCTATAACTATATACATAAATTAGAGTCAAGCTTGATCAATTCTTGTGTAGGAAATCTTCAAAGAAACTCAGAAGAGGACACATAGTCCAACGTTTGGAGTGCTAAATTTAACTCAGGAGATTAAAGTTTGGCCACAATCCCAACACAGACTTTCTTGAGTCTTGGACAAGTTGTTTAGAGGGGAAAAAAAATCAAAGTTACTTAGAATCTTAATCACTCTCTCCTCTTTTAGAATCATAGAAACATAGGGCTGGATGATGCCCTCAAGAGGATCATCACGTCCAGCTTAGGTATCTAACTCCCATTTAATTAGGTGATTAAATACATTGGAAAATATGGCCCTTACTCACCTTCTGCCAAAGTTCATTGTCTGTAAAAAGGGGAAATTAACACTGTCTTTTCTTACAGATATGTTGGGAGGGTAACTACATTAATGGCATGCAGATATTACTGTAATATCTGTAAGCATATAAGCACTTAAGTGAGATAATGCTTCTGCTTCAGGAAGTCATTTCCAATTTACTAAATGACATTCTTTTCTCTTGAGGGTATGTTTATCCTAGGAAATAGGATTGTGGTTTTAAATGTAAGTGTTTAAACATAGAGGTGTTTGAATACATGCATGTCACATCATAGATTTTAAGGTCTGGAGAAACCATCACAGTGTTCTAGTTTGATCTCATAGATTCATAGATTGTAAGGCTGGAAGAGCCCTTGGAAGATCATTGGGTCCAGCCCACTGCACCAAGCAGGAAAGATAATTGGGGGTCAGGTGACCCAAGCAAGGTGATTGTTTAGTCTTCTCTTGAAGATTTCCAGGGTAGGTGATTGCATATCTAACACATCACTTGTGCATGATTCTGGAAAAACATTTAGTTTATGACAAGGACACGAGAAGATGACAGGCCAGAGAATTTCACCCAGTAATATCTTCAGTGGCCCAGCAAATGCTTTTAAAATATCATTTGTTTTCCCCATGTCCACATGCCTTGAGTGTATACTGAAGTAATTCTGCATTGTACTGTCACATACAGTGGGCATGCTGTCTTTCAAATTAGTTATACCCAGAGGTATTTCTCATGCTTATTGAAGATCCCACAGAATATATTTTCAAGAACAGATCTATCCTGCCCAAATTTCAGCTCTAATTAGTGTACTTTGCTATGCATTTTGTATCTGGGGCAACTGGGGCAGCCACCCTGGGTGCTGACTTGGTGGGGGAGGTGGGTGGAAGGGCAGGAAAAAGCACTGCCACCACAGCCACATAATCATACCTGCAACAATCACAAGTCGCTGCTGCACCCCTATGTTACAGCTGCCCCAGGCCCCCCAATGCATTATTACACCTCCAACCTGAGGGAAGGATGGGCTGGATTCCCATGAGAGGTGAGTGATTTCTAACTATCCAACACATTAAATAACAGCTCATCAAAAAAAAAAAAGGAAAATCAGTTGCTTCAACTAATATTGAAGCTGTTTAAATTATGAGGGTTCAAAATTAAACAATGTATCTTTTTAGTGTCATGTTTTTGGAAAATAATAATTTTTCAATTTTGAGTTTTCAAAATTTCAGTTTTTTTATTCTACCTCCATTCATCTCATTTTTCCTTTTTGTGCCTGAATAAAATAGAAGTATCACCAATCAAACTATTCCTTTTTTCTTTTACCTTTTTTCACATTATAACTTTTTCAAAACTTTTTTCAAAATTTTGTAAAGGAAAAAAACCTACATAACTACAGTCAATGTAAAAAAAAAAATAAAGGGGGGAAGAAACAGAAAATCCAAAGTTTTTTTTTCTGTTTTGAAAAACAAAACAGAAACATCAATATAAAATTACGTGTGGTTTATTTCTATTTGAAATTGTCACTACCAACTCATAAACATGACATTTTTTTCTGAAAAAAATTCATATGAAAGCCTATTTCTTGTTGGGAAAATTTTTAACTGAAAAATGTTAAGTAGTTTTATTATATAGGTTGGGGTTGTTCAGGATGAAGGGTACTTTATAAAAAATATCAATCTAAGTATTACTTAAATGGAATCAAATGATTCCATTGCTAAAATATTTTCTTATGTGGAGTCCAAAATATCTTGTGATATGTACCTGTTGTACTTTTACAGCTAAATCCCATTTTGCTTTACCTGTCTACAGGGCATGCATACAGTGATTTTTGGCATTTACCACTTGGGATTCTGTTTTTTAGATTTCTTTTATGTCAGTTGTTGGTGGCATCTATTCCATTATGACAACATTGCAAAAAGATGTGTCACTGCCAGGTCTCGACCTGTTGCTCATGTGCAGCTCTTGCTCGGGTAATTGATGTTATACACCTCGCGGTCTTGCACCTCCGCCTGAGCTGACGTCTTCCACCCGAGTCTTCAACCTTGTGCTTGCCTGCCACAACTTGTTGGACCTCAGTGTCCGGGGCTGTTCATCAGGTGTGCTCAAAGACCCGTGGTTCGTCCCAGTGGTTACTCACGGGGCTCCGCCACCCCTACACCTCGGCCTCACACCTCCTGTGGAGCGATGTCCAAAATGGTCGACACTTTACTCCTTGGGGCCCTTAAGGCAGGGCTACCTCAGGGCTCCGGCACTATCTACCTCCCCACGGGCCCGCTTCCTTCAAATTCCCCCTGGAGCTCGGGGAACAAATCAAAGAAGAAACTAAAGAAAAATGCTCTGGCACAACATCTGGGCTCCCTGTCCCCTTAGCTTCCCTTCTACCCCTCCCAGGGCTCAAAGGGGACACTGCCTTCCTTATCCCTTAGGCAGTCAGGTTCCCTGCCTACTCCAGGGCACCTCTGGGTCCAGCGGCAATATTCACCTTGATAACAACCCTTCCAGGGCTTCCCTGTGGTCCCCATCTCCCAGGGTGGACTCCGTACCCCCACCTGCCGTCCTGCTCCATCTTCCTGGAACATCCCACTGCTGCCTTCAAAAGGTGTTCCTGGTGTCCCTCCGTTGATCTGTCTGTGGCACTGTCACGATGGTCCTCCTCTTCCTCCTTGCCTTCATCCCAACTGCTCCTGCTCTCCTGGTCCCATGGCCCAGATCGCCTCTGTTGTGGGGTTACTCGTGGCTCTGTTCCCTGACTCCCCACTGGCTCCGCAGTGTGCGCCGCCATTTTTAACTTTGCTGGCCAGCGTTTGGCGCTGACATCACCAGCTAGCCACAGCTGGATAAACAGGCGGCTGACGAGCTGCACAGGCTCTGCCTTCCACCCCTTGTGTGCTGCATTCCGAGCTGCTGGTAAGTATTCATTTTTATAGCGCGTCCCGGGACAATGTGATGTCACTATCACTGAAAAACTCCATGGGAACTCAAGCCAGTCTATAAGGCCCATACTTTAAAAGAATATGTGTCTCCATTTGACCTAAGGAATATTTGGGGTCTTGCAAGTTTTTCCATCCAGAGGGAAACAGAAAATGGTAAAGATACAGGATTATGTTAAAGCAGGTCCTTGAGGAATCCATTTCTAAGCACTTGGAGGAGAAAAGGTGATTAGGAACAGCCAGCATGGATTCATCAAAGGCAAGTCATGCCAGACCGACCTGATTGCCTTCTATGATGAGATGACTGGCTCTGTGGATGTGGGAGAAACGGCAGAAATGATATACCTTGACTTTAGCAAGGCTTTTGAGATGATCTCCCACAACATCCTTGCAAGCAAGCTAGGGAAGTATGGGCTGGATGAATGGACAATAAGGTGGATAGAAAACTGGCTGGATCATCAGGCTCAGAGGCTCAATGTCTAGTTGGCAGCAGGTATCAGGTGGAGTGCCCCAGGGTCGGTGCTGGGGCTGGTTTTGTTCAATATCTTCAACGACCTGGAAGATGGCATAGAGTGCACCTTCAGCAAGTTTGCAGATGACACCAAGCTGGGAGAAGTAGTAGATATGCTGACAGGTAGGGTTAGGATTCAGAGAGACCTAGATAAATTGGAGGACTGGACCAAAAGAAGTCTCATGAGGTTCAATAAGAACAAGTGCAAAGTCCTGCACTTAGGACAGAACAGTCCAATGCACCAATACAGGCTGGGGGCTGACTGGCTAGAGTCAGGGATGATCTAGTTAGGAACTTTTGGAGGGGCTGGACACGTTTATATCAGCAAGTCCAGATGCTCTTCACCCTAGAGTACTGAGGGAATTGGTGGAAGTTGTAGCGGGGCCCCTGGCACAGCTGTATGAGTGCTTGTGGTGTTCTGGCCAGGTCCCAGAGGACTGGAAAAGGGCCAGTGTGGTCCCCATTTACAAGAAGGGGAGAAAGGAGGACCCAGGAAACTATAGGCCAGTTAGTCTCACCTCAGTCCTTGGGAAGATCTTTGAGAAAATTCTCTCAAAGACATCTGCGGGGGCCCAGCATGGGAGGTAATGCTCAGGGGCAATGAACACAGGTTCATTGCGGGCAGATCCTGCATGAGTAGCCTTGTTTCCTTTTACGACCAGGTCACAAAGTCCTTGGATGTGGGCGTTGAGGTGGATGTTGTCTACCTGGATTTCAAGGAGGCCTTTGGCACTGTTTCTCATTCCATTCTCATGAAGAAACCCCAGGCAACTGTGGCATTGATGCCTACACAGTCAGAAGGGTGGCAAATTGGCTAGATGGTTGCACCCAGAGAGTGGCGGTGGACGAGTCATTTTCGACCTGGAGGGATGTGGGCAGTGGAGTTCCCCAGGGCCCAGGCCTGTGCTATTCAATGTCTTTATCAGCAACTTGGAGGTGGGTTTGGAAAGCACGCTGTCCAAATTCACTGATGACACAAAGATGTGGGGAGAAGTGGGCACACTGGAGGGAAGGGACAGAATCCAACTGGATCTAGACAGGTTACAGAGGTGGCCGTCTATAAACTCACCAGGGGGAACCAGCATAAAATAGGTGGGGCTCTGTTCCCCCAGGCACCACCTGGGATAACAAGGAATAACAAACTGATTGAGAGCAGGTTCAGGCTAGATATCAGGAGGCATTACTTTATGGTTATGGCTGCCAGGCTCTGGAATGGGATCCCAAGGGAGGTGGTGCTCTCCCCTACCTTGGGGGTCTTCAAGAGGAGGTTGGACACATTTCTGACTGGGGTATTACGATCCCAACACTTGTTCCTGCCCAGGGCAGGGGGTCAGACTTGATGTTCTGTTCAGGTCCTTCCAACCCTAGAAACTATGAAACTACGGCTGGTCAGCAGCTCTTTAGAAAGGGACCTGGGAATTACAGTGAACAATAAGCTGAATATGAGCCAACAGTTTGGCAGATTGTGACAGAAGTATCAATATCGGAGCCTTTCTGGGAGTGGCTCCGCCCTCCTGTAATGGGCCAACTGCCTGCTTACTCGCCTACCATGCCTTGATCTTACTTGATTAGAAGATGGTTGTAATCAGCGGGAGGCTGCCCATTCTTCCGTGCCCCGGTGACAGGGGGCGCTACCTGCGGCTCCTTTTCCTCCCCTACACCGCAGCCCAAGCCTCGCAGATGGAGTTGACGTGGTTTGACCTGGGCCTTGTTATGTTCTGGCCCTCCTCTTTACTTCCAGGGCTCCTCGCTGCCCCCCCCTCAGGACTCCTCGCTGCCCCCTAGCTCCGGGGCTGGGGCCAGTGCGCCCCCAAACAAAGCTGCGCCCTCTCCGGTGCCAGGAGACCCCACGCTACCGTGGAGCTCCTGTGAGGCCTCTTCTACCCCAATAGCCTCGCCTGGTCCTCCAGTCAAAACAGTAAACATAAAACATAAAGCCCCTGGACTACAACATAAAAACTAGACCGTCCGGTCAAACAAAATCTACTCCCTACTAGAGAGTGAGGGAGCGGGGGGGAAGGAGGGCTCCCCAACCCCAGCAGTGACTGGGGAATGCTCTCACTGCCAGAGTCCTCCCCTCTGTCTGTCCGAGCTGAGTCCCTACTCCCACAGCTACTGGAGAGGGACTGCCCTCCTGGCCTCCTACCTGGGCTTAAGAAGGGATAAGCCCTGCCCCTTCCTGGTCAGCTGGTTTTATCAGTTGCCCCAGCAACCAGCACCTGTGCAGCCCTAGTGACTGGCAGCTGAGCCTCCCCTTGTCTGCCACTAGGGGTCTCCCCAGAGCAGTCTCAGCTCTCAGGCACAGGGCACCTGAGTGCACTGAGACACAGATCTTTATTCCATTAGAATTCCAGAATAGTTCTGGTGTTAGTGAGATATCTAGGAACAGAAGCCAGTGCCCCACAGGTGATGTAGAAACTTAACATGTTTCTTGGAGTTGTTTACATAGGGCTTCTCTTAGCCTGGTTAGTGCAGCTAGTAGAGACAGTCAGTACATGCTGTTCAAGTAAACAGAATTTTTGTATTTACATTTGCAGTTATTCTTTAATCTCTCCCTAAATTACATTATTCATTTTTAATGGGCACTTTTAGCTCAGAAAGCTTTGCTTACATGTAATTTTACTGTTGATAATCAAGCTGATGTGATATGTTTAACAGAACCTTGGCTTAAAGCTCTATATAATTTACTATTATAGGAAGCAAGTTGAGTTGATTACTTGTTTTTTTCCATCCACTGTGCCAGGATTTAAAAAGCAGCAGGTAGACATATACTTTATTCTGACCTCTTTTTTATAGTATGTGGGTGGGTGTGTGCGCCTATACACACACACACACACACACACACACACACACACACACACATATACATGCCTAACATGAGTAAGTGTTGGGCTTGTGGTTATTTCATATTAATATTTCAATCCATCAACTAGAAATCTATACCCTTCATTGCTGACTAATAAATTCTAGTAGTTTCTGAAACTTGGGGTGGAAACATCTTTCTTTCTTGGTAGGAAGAGAAAAAAATGAAATATTAGAAGGCAGCAGAGTAATAGTGGTTAGTTTCTTCTTGAAGTGCTATAAAGACACCTCAATCTCTGTTGGCTGTCTTCCAACTAGTAACTACCACTTACTTTGGACACAATGGGTGTGTCTACACATGCCATTAGGGGGCAGCAATAAACTGCAGAGCTTATTGTGCAGTAGTTTATTGCTCCCAGGAAGCCCATAGCCAGGTGGTTTACACATGTGCGGGGACCATAGCACATTGAGCTGGGTTGAAGCAGCCACAGCTGGCAGCGGGTCATGGGGGTCAGCCCATCAGCCCCAGGCTGCTCCATCCAGGCTCAATGTGCTGCAGACAGGCTAGGTGGGGTATGTGGGTCACTGAAGCACCCTCATGCCCCAGCCAGACAGCTCAGTGTCTACATGTGCCCTGCTGCACACAAAAAAACTCCACAGCAGAGTAGGACATGTATTTACAAGCTGCGGAGTTTATTACTTTTGTGCATCCTAACAGGGGTGCACATGTAGATGCCAATATGTTTACTGCACAGTCAATTATGCAGTAAACATCTCCTGTAGATGTGCCCAATGATAGTTTTTCATATAGGACTAAACCGAGACTGCTGTAGTCTGTGTTGTGAAAAGCTATTCATGCAACCCATCAGGGTAACAGTTCCACTTTCTTGGTCAGCTTTTCAGTTGGCATGGATTGGCATAGGTTACTTTAATGGAGCTACACCCATTTATACCAGCTCACAACTCTGATCTGTTGATTTCTATGGACGTATCTACATGTACTATTAATGCACTTTAATCTTACTGTGCAGTAAAATAAGGTGCAGTAAGCTTTTCCCCAGAGCGTGTCTATAGGTGCATCCATCAGCAGCAAATTTGCTCTAAATGTCTGCATCCAGATGAGAGCAGCCATGCTGTATGTGGCAACGTAAACACATCTGTGGCATCACATACTCCACATTTAGATGTTTTCCATGCTGCAAGGGCACACTGCCCATGTGTGCACTACTCCACTTTATTTTTCTGTGGGTTTTTTTGACTCCTGGATATCCAGGGTTCAAAAAACCCATGAAAAAAATGTGGAGCAGTGCATGCACAGGCAGTGCTCACCACACAAAAGTGGAGCCGGGCTACCCAGAGCCATGCTGCAGCTGCCAGGCAGGCTCCATGCAACAGAATCACTGCTGCCCCCAGGACCCCTGATAATGCTATTTGGGCCAACCCAATGCTGGTTCTAGCCTCCCTTATCCTACCTGACTACTCCTCCCCTGCTCTGCCCCTTTAAAGCAGCCAGAGGGAGCTCCAGGCTCCCCTGTGCCCCAGAACCCTAGGCTGGCAGGGGGCACTGGGGTTAAGCTTGGGCTCTGGGGGTTGGGAGAGCTGTCCTGACTCCTGGCCAGCTGCCTTCCAGCCCCATGCCCCAATCAGAGGCAGGCAGCTGCCTGAGCGATGGGACCATTTCTCAGCCCCATGTGTCGATTTGCTGATTGAGGAACAGGGCTGGGAAGTAGGCAGCTGCCTAGGGGAAAGGATAGTTCCCCCACCCCCTGCTGGCTAGGATAACTGGGAGCAATTTGTCCCTGGCCAGCTGTCTACATGTGCACTACTGCACAGTAAATCTACTTTCTGCATCTAAAGATGATAACCAACACACAGTAAACTAATTTACTATGCAGTCCATACTCCACACATGTAGATGATAACCCTTTACTGCACAGTAGATTAGTGTATGGTACAGTAAAGCATCTCATGTAGGTGTACCCTGTTAGTATTAAGCTCCTTCATTTAGGAGTGTAACTTTACACAGGGCTTTTGCTTGTGAAAGCATAACAAAAAAAACCTGTTTCACATTTCTCTACCTTATGATCTTATTTTACTGAACAACTTAATTATTCCTTTTGGTCTAACACAGCACGCTACCACGCAAAAATGACCTATTTTTAAAACTTGATCTATAGTCTTTTCAGTCCTGTTATTGGATATGCACTGCTAAATCTGTACATTAGGCAATGGTAGCAGCAGCAACTGCAAAAATGGAGAAGCAAAGGGTGAGAGTGACTTTTCACCTACTACAAAGGTGAATCTTAAAATTACTATTTGTTGATGAAACAGCAGAAGCATCTGGCCTCTGACTCTTAAACAAAGAGTGGAATATTGTTGGTTCCACAATATATGCCTGCAGCCACATAAATACATATGAGTGGGGCTGGGATATGGTACATTCCAAATAGCAGTAATGTGTATTTTAGGATAAAAAATGGTGTTGAGGGCTTATTTGATTTGTTTTTTGAACTCTTGTATTTAGTAATATAACCATTAGCCAGTAGGCCACAGTGATATGAGATTCAGCAGTCTCCCACTGGGTGTATCCCTAACTGCATCTAAATGCAGGGGCAGGGCGGGCGGGGTGAGGGTGGCGGAGTGATTCCTAAGTGGCAGATACAGATTACTTCATGTTGATGTCCAGTCTGTTTCTACTGTTTAATGCTAAAACAGACGTCCATGACCTTCTGACCATAAGTAAGATACTACAAATACATTGAATTAAGTATTCTCAACCCAGTGATTGTGAACCTCTAAAGGCCCTGCCTGTACTTACAATGTAATGACAGAGATCCAGTGACACTGAGAAGGGGCAGTAGTGTTTGCTAAACTATGCTTGCATGCCTGAATGAACATTTCAACCTCATGTCTAGTGAAAATTGGAAGTGCTTCAGATTCACCTGGAATAATCTGTAGATGCAGTGATGTTGTCATTTAAGAATTAAAGGTTTCCTTAAGTTGTGCAGCTACCATGACTTTGACGGAAATATTAAGACAAACTACTGTGGTGCTAAGGACACCAAGGTCAAAGGCAAAGAACTGGAAAAAGACTTAACTTTGAAGTCTACATCTTGTTAACAACAAAGGCAATTAACACAAATACCAGCAACGCACTGAAAGTGAATCTGTATTATCCATGAGAACATAAAGTTAGTATCATGAGCAATGACAACAAAAAGTGGAACAGGGAAGTGGTACATGAAGGTACCACTACATCGAAAGTTTGTTGGCAACTGAGTTTGTGTTTTGGTGTAGCTGTGCCAATATAGCTGCACCAGCTCAAATGCTTAAGACAGAGTTCTATTTGACTTTATGCATCCAAGTGGCACTTACCCAGTTGTGCAACTGTTATTTTTGGCACTTAAGCACAGTTACATCACTCTATGCACATGTAACTGAGTATAAGTCCCAAAATTGTTACCTGAGGAGGAAGAGGTCTCTCCCTTATTTTAGAGCAATAACCTAGTGTTTAGGACATTTAGGGTGAATCTACACATGCATTAATGTGAATTAGCCTAAATGCACGTTATGGGTGCATGTGTGCACCCTTAATGCGCATTAACTTAAACTAATCACATGTAAATTTCCTACCTGCAAATGCAAGTAGCAAATTTAGGTGTGATTAGTTAATGCTCATTAACGCATGTATAGACACAACTGTCTGTCTGTCCAGCCACTAGGGGGCTGGCCTAAGCTGAGCCCCAGGGAACATCCAGGGACTGAACTGTTGGGCACCTGCTCCAGGGCCCTGCCCCCTATACACCCCCTTCCCTGATGGCCCCCAACTCTGGGCTTGAAGACCAAAAAAATTATATACTAGCTGAAACCCACAAAACATTAGCAATTCAATTTTTATTGCAAAGGTATTTCTTTAAATACAGGATTTTTAGTTATCCTTTGACCGAATACTTTGGCAGCAGTAGCATTAGCAGATATATTCCCTGCTCAGGGAGTTTAGGCAGATAATAGTGGTGTGTGAAATGGGCCATATTCAATTTGGATTCAGCCTGAATCGGGGACAGTGATTCGATTAATTGATTCAGATCACTGTCCCTGATTTGATTCGGACAAATCTGAAGATTCAATGCTGATTCGGAAAATCAGTGATTTGTCCATAGACACAGCTTTAAATGTTTTTTCTACATACCTCAAGGTACCAGGCATGGCTTGTGAACGCTGTGTTGGTGGGGTGGATGGAGCATCCCACAGGAGTTGGGCGGGGCCCCCACGTGTTCAGCAGTGAACCTGGAAGTGGACTGGACGTACTTCCAGTCCACTTCGGGTCTGCCAGGGAGCATGCTGGGGGCCCCCCCGGCTTGGCTATCAGCCCCGGGGGATCCTCGGGTGCCCCCCTCAGACCCAAGAGGCAGGCACCAGTTACCAAGCCAGTGAGATGCAGGGGAGGCCCCCTGGCATGCTCCCCGATGAACCCAGAAGTGGACTGGAAGTGCTTCTGGTCCACTTCCTGCTCCCATGGGACACTCCATGTGTCCCAGCTTAGCAGCATTCATGAGCCACTTGGTACTTTGAGGTATGTAGAAAAAACATTTAAAGCTGTGTCTATGTCCGAATCGCTGAATCTTTCCGAATCTCTCCTAATCGATTCGGAGGGTTCCAGTTTGATTCAGCGAGATTAAAGGGTGTCCTGGTTTGATTTGGAGATTTGACCACCAAGTCAGGCAGAATCCCCACCAAATTGAATCAGGAACAGAAGCTTCGCACAGCCTTAGCAGATAAGACTTCCCTTCCCTTCACCCCCTTGTCAGCCCCTCCACAATGGTCAGTATACCCCCCGCCTCCTCGGGTACTGAATTAACTTGCTACACCTCTGATCAAGAGCTGCTGTGAGAGACAAGATGGAAGGTTTAACAGCTACTAGCTACTGGGTATTCTCAGTAGCATAACTAGCAGTGGGCAAGTGGGGAACATGAGCCCTGGGCACTGACTAAGCAGAAGTACTGGAACAAAGGCAGAGGGCAGCAGAACAGAAGCAGGAGGTTTCAAGATTTCAGCAGCTAAGGCCCTGCCAGTACAGAGCAAGTGGAAGTGGTCAGGTATGAGCAGGCAAGGTTCTGGAGTGTGGGGCAGGTGAAGAGCATTAGCGGATGGCATGAGCAGGTTCTGCAGCTAGAGAGTTAATCCTGCTGCCAGATTTAGCATTTTATATCATTGGTCAGCCTGGCTGTTAGCAGCACCCTCAAGCCCCACTACCTGCACCCCCTGGCTGCTGGGTCCTGGTCACTTGCTCCTACTCTGCACCAATGGAGCCCATAGCTGTCAGAGCCTGCAGACCCCTTGGGTGCTGGGTTTTGCCCACTTTCTGCCCCTCTGAACCAATGGAGACCATAGCTGGCATAGCCTGGAGCCCCCTGCCTCTGTTCCACCCCCCTGCCAGGTATGCCTCTGCTGCTGAGGGCACCAAAAATACTTGTTACACCTCTGAATATTCTTATTCCAGAATTGTTGTTTCCAAAATATGTAACAATCCAGATTATAGCTGTCTTTCATGGGTATATAAAATATTGTCCTTTTACAACAAAACCCCAGTCCCATGACTGTTGGCTTGTTTTGCTCATGGGGGGAGTGACTTTTTGAACAATAAGTTAGACTGAGTCATGCCAATGGACAACTAGTATTTCATGAAGTTCCATGTTTGTTCATAACTATAAACTGCAATAAAGGTATGCTAAGTGTAAAAACTTCACTTATTTTTGTTCATTTCTGTCATTCTCACCATCATCTCACAATGACTGGCTAACTGGTTATGTACATTAACACTAACATTTTGTTGCAATAGGTTTATCAGAACAGAAGCATCTGAGATTGCTACAAGAAATTATAACAACATTTGACAAGTGCCCAGTGAGAGAGGATAAACTTATCTTTCATCAGGAGAATAAAAGATAGAATAACTGAATATTGTGATTGGTGAGATAGGTATTAATTCAATCGAGAAGCAAGTTAAGGAAAAAATTGCAAAAATTCCAAACCATCATTACTAACCATTTGTTTTCCACTTTGCAACCTTTGTATTACCTGTGGCATGAAGGAGTCAAATGGATATAGGTCTAAGCTCTAGGAAGCTTTTGTAAAAATTAAAGAGCTATATTACTTTTGCAAAAAGCCATAATGGGGCATGACAAACTAGACCTTCTCAGTCTGTATTTGTGACTCATACACTTCTGCTAGTGAGTCTCTTTTGCCTATAAAAGATTTGACTTAACTGTTGAGCTTTTTGCCACTTTGGAATTCGCTAGTACTATAGCTGTATTGTATGTTTTAGCACCTGTTGTTATTGTCAAGACCCAGGGATAGTGACAATTGCCCTTTCATTTCTGGTACGTGCTGTTCTTTCTGGCTTCTATATAGCTTATTGTTTCTCATGCTCTAAACCTGTCATCTTCACACTGAGTTATTTTCTCACTATGGGACCGTTAGTGAATCATCAGTCAAAGACTTCTGTATGGGAGAAATTTATTCAAGGCTGTGAAGTTGTACAATAATATCAAATCTTGTTTTCCGAATGACACTAGTGATGCAGTTAGCAAATGCAATATAAAGGGGCAAGTTTTTTGTATTGTATACTTCAACAGAAATTGCACATTCTCTGCATTCTGGGGTCTCTTATTAATTATGAATCCTGTGACTCAGTGGACTTGTGTAGTCATTCACAACTTTCAAGTGAGAATAGTAGAAGTTTGTATCCACCTCGTGTTCACTTTGCAGGGATTCTACCAGAAGCAAAGAGCAGAGGCAAATCAGACCCACTGCTTCTGGATTTTCTAAAATGCTTTACCAATAAAAGCAAAGATACAAATGTTGGGTTCCAAAAAAAGATACTGTTATGATATGTGTCCTAAAGATGGATAATTTTTCACTTGAATGCTCCTATTAGGTTGGTCACAGCTTTCAAATCCAGGCAGTAAATGATTAATATGGTCTGTCTCTGGTTATCAAATATATGAAGGTAACTGCTGTTTTGACTGATGTAGCCATTGTTGATTTTAGGTCTTGCCAATAGTAATTTTCAAAGTTTCACTCCTCCATTTATAATTCAGCACCTTTTAATTCAACTGATAACAGCATTTTTTAGAAGTTAGGTAATTGTTGCTTTCCTTTTTACCACAAATAATTTGCTGAAATTGTACATAAATTCACTTCAGACTGGATCTATACTATTCTTTGTTCTAACTTCCTTAAAATATTTCAGTAGATGAGCTTTTGCCCATGACAGTCCACATATATGGATTTTTTCTTATCACTTCCATGTAGAACTGAAACCAGATCTGTATAGTGGGGGTACATTTTGAAGTCCAGATGCAGACAAATGCTGTATTTCTTTCACACTCCATCATGAAAGGATGTGGACAAATTGGAGTCCAGCAGAGGGCAACAAAAATGGTGAGGGGGCTGGAACACATGACTTGTGAGGAGAGGCTGAGGGGACTGGGCTTATTTAGTCTAAAGAAGAGAAGACTGAGAGGGAATTTAATAGCAGCCTTCAACTACCTGAAGGGGGTTCAAAAGAGGATGGAGCTACAGCTGTTCCCAGTGATGGCAGATGAGAGAATCAAGTTGCAGTGAGGAAAGCTTTGTTTAGATATTAGGAAGAATTTTCTCACTAGGAGGGTAGTAAAACACTGGAACAGGTCATCCAGAGAGGTGGTGGACTCTCCATCCTTGGAGGTTTTCAAGAGCCGGATAAACAAATATTTGGCTAGGATGATCTAGTTAGGGATGGTCTTGCTTTGGGCAGGGGGTTGTACTAGATGACCTCCTGAGGTGCCTTCTAACCCTAATTTTCTATAATTTCTATGTTTATGTCAACAATCAAATATAGAGTTAATTTATTAGTAGTATAACTGAAAATCTTCTTTTATTGGAGCTGCTGCTTGTCAGGACTCTTTAAAACTAAATATATTTTGTCACAGTATTGTGATATTGATCTTGATTGTTTGGTATTAGCGATAATGCATACTGCATACTGCATCAGCAGAATGAGTTGTCATTACCTGCAGGTACTCCTGAATAGAGTACAAGTCCAGTTATCAACAGAAAGTAGTTGTCTAAATGCTTCCTTCTTAACTTCTTAAGATTGCTGCTTATAAAATATCCTGTACCATGCAGTTTTCAGGTAGAATGTGACCTAGCCACTGGTAAAATAGAACGGTTCGAAGTCTAGCCGGCAACTGGTATCAAGTGGAGTCCCCCAGGCGTCAGTCCTGGGCCTGGTTTTTTTCCAATGTCCTCATTAACGATCTGGAAGATGGGACAGATTGCACCCTCAGCAAGTTGGCAAATGACACCAAGCTGGGATGAGGGGGGATGTAGTAGATATGCTGGAGGGTGCTAGAGTGACCTAGACAAATTGGAGGATTGGGCCAAAACAAATCTCATGAGGTTCAACAAAGACAAGTGCAAAGTCCTGCACTTAGGACAGAATAATCCCATGCACTGCTACAGGCTTGGGACCAACTGGCTAAGCAGCAACTCTGTAGAAAAAAACTAGGGGTTGCAGTGGACAATAAGCTGGATATGAATCAACAGTGTGCCCTTGTTCCCCAGAAGGCATACTGGGCTGCACTGGTTGGGGCGTTATCAGCAGATTGAGGGAAGTAATTATTCCCCTCTCTTCTGCACTGGTAAGGCCACATCTGAAGTAGTGTATCCAGTTTTGGGCCCCCAACTACAGAAAGGATGTGGACAAGTTGGAGAGAGTCCAGTGGAGAGCAACGAAAATGGTTAGAGGGCTGGGGCACATGACTCATGAGGAAAGACTGAGAGAGCTGAGCTAATTTAGTCAGCAGAAGAGAAGACTGAAGTGGGATTTGATAGCAGCTTTTAAGTACCTGAAGGGCCGTTCCAAAGAGGATGGAGCTAGACTGTTTTCAGTGCTGGGAAATAACAGAACAAGGAGCAATGGTTAAGATGGATGTTAGAAAAAAATTTCCTGCTAGGAAGGTGGTGAAGCACTGGAATAGGTTACTTAGAAAAGTGGTGGAAAATCCACCCTTGGAGGTTTTTAAGGCCCAGATCAACAAAGCCCTAGCTGGAATGATCTAGTTGGAAATGGTCCTGCTTTGAATAGTGGGTTGGACTAGATGACCTCCTGAGGTCCCTTCAAACCCAAATTACTATTTTCTATGATTCTATAACTGCTAATCAATAAACACACAATACAAAATTAAAAGGATATTTTAAAGCCTTGTATACACTAAGATTTTAAGATATTTATTTAAGAGGTGAATCTTAAAAAGGCAGCTAACCCACATTAACTAAGTTTTAGCTTGTGCCTTGTCCAGACTGAACATGTAAGATACGCTGGTCTACATGCAACTGTGGCACTGTTAGAGTGCAAACACATGCACATGATTCACAAGAGAAACCTAGAAATTTCAGAGATTTCCATAACATTAAAAACATTCTGACTTGTGGTCTCTGAGTTCTTTGCAACAGAAGAATTGCTGTCTGATTTTTCTGTAGTCAGAAACAAGCGAAGCTAAGAGCTGGCATTTTCACAGGTGTGCCTCAAGTCTAAGAAGGTTGAGAACCACTATCTGAGGTGTAATACTATGAATTCTGTGTTCCTGTGAGTTTATCATAGCTATAGTTTTTGTTATTAATTTATTTTATTCAGCTAATTTTTTCATTGTTACTATATTAGTCTATAGGTTGCATACAGAGTAGGCACTGAAATGTACCTGCTCACAGGGCACAGCTACATGTTCATTAATGTACAATGGTTACTGCACATTTAATTTAGTACTTGTACAATCAAGTACTAAATAAATGCACAATAACTGGAGTTACTGCACAGTAGTGCTGGCAAACACTTTTTATGTGAGCCTAATACTACTGCACAGTAGCATATTAGCACTGTTTGTGCTGTAATGTGCTACTGAACAGTATTATTAGGCTACTGCACTGTTAGTATCTCATGTAGACATGCCCATAGTGATGTAAAGTTTCTGTGCTGAAAGCATACATAACCTCAGTGGGTCAGAGTCATCCCACTAAAACTCTACTGAAGTCAATAGTTACACCATGGCTTCATTCCTAATTGAATTCCATATTTATTGAAGGCTTACCAGGGAAGACAAACCCATATTACTGTGATGGGGGCAGCTACTTGGTTAGCTCTTTCTGTGCTGTTTTTTTTTTCTGGTTGTAGTACCTTGTGTTTATTAGTAATTAATTTACCTCCATTGTCTGCAGCTACTGCTGCTTTTATTTTGCTGGTCATTTTTCAGTTTGGTTTCTGTCTCCTGCACTGTGTTTCCTATCTCTCAAGTTTGGGTGTTATCTGCAAGTGTTATCATTAGCTGAATTTATATGGGAGAAATAACTAGCAAAGCAGGAAGCAGCTAGACAGCCCTGATGTAGAAGGTCTTGTAGGTTTCCACATATTTTCCACGGCAAGTTTCCAGATAATTGCTTGTCTTTCTTAATGTATTGCAAAACTGTACTTGAATCTTATTTACCTGTCTGTCTAAATAGAATTCTCCCTCTCAAAAAATAATTCTCCCTCTCAAAAAAATTAATTCTGTTAAGGCCCTGTTACTCTGTTCATGAAGGGTAAAGGAGTTAAGCAGCTGGTTTATAAAGACAGCCAAGAATTTCCTTGGTAAAGAGGAAAACCCCAAGTGACATAAAAACAGTGTAGCTGATGTGGTCCAGGATAATGCATAAGAATGTTGTGTGGGAATGCATACTAACAATAATATGCAGCAAAAGTTTTCCCTAAATCTGGAAACCAAAAAAAGAAGATAAGTTATAAAATGAGGACTAGTCCTCAAGTCCTCAAGGGATAAACAGTGTAAAAATAATTCTGCATATGTTTATGGGACTGCCAGGCTTTGAATAACTGCTCTTGAGCGGCCTTTGTTCTAGTGGTGGATGTCAAGCACCTCCCGGGTTTGTGTCGTTGCCGGAGTAGTTCTCTTCTTCCTGCGTTGCCAACCTCTGCCACGCCTGGCATGACTTGCTGTTCCTCAGTAGGTGGGGTCGGTTGACGGGATACTTGGTGGTCCAGGGTTCTCCCAGCAGTCACTTACGGGGCTCCACCATCCCTACACCCCTGCCTCATGCCTCCTTTGGTGTGCCGCCGAGCAATTATCCACGGTCTCTACTTGCGGGGTCACCCTCTCTGCTGTTACGTTTAGAAGGCCCCGCTTGCCCATGTGGGCGTACTCCACAGCCCTTCACACCTCCATCCCTTCCTTCAAGGGTACATACAACCATGAGGGGGGAGCCCTACTGAGGCTTCTCCACAGCCCCACACCTTGGTCACTCATCCCTATCTCCTATGCACTTTCGCCCAGGATAACAAAATAAATGTGTTAACCAAAAACCGACCAGTAAGCTATTCCCTGCCCCTTTCTATCCTTTTCCCCAGAGCCTCACAGGGAGAGGATATTTTCCTCTTGACCCGTTGCTTCCCGGATCTACTTCTGTCTGTTCCTCATTCCAGTGGAACCCAGCAGCGATACCCACCTTGACCACAAACCCCTTTAGGGCTCTCCCGGGGTCTTCACCCACTGTCATGCCTTCCTCCACACCCCGTCATCCCGGCACTCCCACCTGGGTTCCGCTCTGCTTCCAGGTGCCGCTTCAGCTCCATCTTTGGGCGGCAAACCTGTTGCTCCTTCATCGTCCTGTGCGGGCACTCATCGGGGTACTCCACCCTCCACTGCCTGCATCTGCTCTAGCTTGCCAGGCTCCGTGGATCCAGCGAGTAGGGTCTTCCCTGCTGCCGGCATCAGCCGTGGCTTCATTCCTCGGCTATCTGCCCCCTCCACAGCAGTGACGGCCATTTTTATCTCTGCCAGCCAGCGTCCGACGCTGACGTCACCGGCCGGACGTAATTGCACAAAAAAGCGACTAATGAGCCACGCGGGTTCCTCCTTCCACCCCATGCACGTCCCATCCCGAGCTGCTGGTAAGTGCCGCTCGTTATTTTGACTCCTGGGACAGTTTATAATAATAATTATCTTGTCAATAAAGACTTTAGGTAACTTTGAAGCAGTTAAAGTGCATGATTGCACCAAAAGAGTATTTATGTAATGTTAAAACCAATCTATCTGCGCTAGATTCCTAACCTGGCTATCATATTGGTGAACTCTAGTCAAGTGCTGTTTGAACTGTTGCAGCTGCAGGACAGGCTCCCCACATGTTGTCTACAGCAGCTCCCACAGTATGGGCTTTCTGGGGACCACCATTCTGGTGTCCCTTTAATTCAGTGCCTAGAGCCGGTGCCCCACTCTACACCCTTGCTACACTGTTGGCTAGAGCTTCCCTAGGCCAGGGGTGAGCAAAATGTGGCCCATGGGCCAGATGTGGCCAATCAGGCCATTCTATC
This sequence comes from Crocodylus porosus, assembly GCF_001723895.1. NCBI lineage: Eukaryota > Metazoa > Chordata > Crocodylia > Crocodylidae > Crocodylus > Crocodylus porosus. Next base: position 31,661,308 of record NW_017728886.1, read on the forward strand.
CGGCCCACAGGGCTCCTAAAAATTTAGAAAATTAATATTTATCTGCCCCAGCTGTCTGTCATGTGGCCCTCGATGGCTTGCCAAAACTCAGTAAGTGGCCCTCTGCCCAAAAATATTGCACCTAGAGCAAGCAGCAAAGTCCCACCCACTAGTCATGCTATTAGCAAAACTGCATTTTCTAGCTTCCCCCAGGTTGATGCAGACTGTGGACAACTAAGAGTGTGTAATAAAATCACTCTAGGGCTCCTGTAACTACTATATTCCTCCATCTACTCCAGAGATTGTACATAGCTCCACTGAGCATGCTCAGAGGCCACACAGGCAGTTTAAATATGTACAGTATAGCCACTTAGCTCATCTACACATGTGATTGTAATTAAAAAAAAGTGCAGTAGAAATATATTTAGACAGATAGGTAAATAAGCAGGACTTAGCATTACTTACACAGCTACTTTTGTGGGTAATAGCTTTCTGTCCTCAATTTCCACTGAAGGAGCATGCATTTTGTTCCTGTCTTTCAGTACATATCTGAAATGACTCTGAGCTCTTAATTTTAAAAGGTTCTTAAGGTATTCTAACAAACATGCATTAAACTATTATTCCATGTCAATGAAAAACAGATGGTACAATAACCATGATGTGAATAGACTAGAGAACTTAATCTAAAACAAACTTGATACATATCTGTAGTCCAGACTGTGTGTGCTCATATGGTTTAGTTTGATAACAGAAGAAAATCATGAGGCAAAACTTTGGTATGTGAGAACCTATATTTGCACAGCTCGTCTCAGTCTTCTTCTGACAAGAAACATTTGGACTAATTCTTTGTGTTGCCTTTGACAAGAACCATGGAGGATATATGTCTGGTTCAGCATCAGCTGGATTTTAGACTGTTTGTTAATTATTTACTCTTTTTCTGTAGTGTTTTCTAAGCAACAAAAGTTGAAGACTTAATATGATATCTAGCTGCAGCACTCTAGGTGCAGAGGGTGAGATGTTGATCTTAACTATAGGGGTGTGCAAAGCAGGCCCTATTTGATTTGGATTTGGCCCAAATTGAGGACAGTCCCTGATTCGATTCAACTGAATCCTAATCTGAAGATTCACTGCTGATTCAGAGAATCAGCAATTTGGACATAGACACAGCTTTAAGTGTTTTTTCTGCATACCTCGAGGTGCCAGGCATGGCTCATGAATGATGCAAGTTGGGGCAGATGGAGCATCTCACAGGAGTGCGGGGGCCCCCCTACATGCTCAGTGGCAAACCCAGGAGTGGATCTGCCAGGGAGCATGCTGGGGGGCCTCCTGCCCCCCGGCACAGTGATCAGCTATGGGGGGACCCCGGGTGCCCCCCTAGACCAAGGAGGCACCAGTCGCCAAGCTGGGGGAACGCAGCACGCTCCCCAGTGGACCCAGAAGTGGACCACAAGTGCATCCGGTCCCTTCTGGGTCTGCTGCCAAGCATGCTGGGGAGCCCCCCCATGCTTCTGTGGGACACTCCATGTGCTCCAGTATAACAGCACTGATGAGCCTCCTAGTACCTCGAGGTATGTAGAAAAAACATTTAGAGTTGTGTCTATGTCTGAATCACCGAATCTTTCCGAATCTCTCTGAATCAATTTGGAGGGTTCCAATTCAATTTAGAGAGATTAAAGTGTCCTCTGATTCAATTTGGATTTGGAGACTTGAACACCAAATCGGGCCAAATCTCCGCCAAATCAAATCAGGGACCAAAGCTTCACACAGCCCTACTTAACTACCCTGATAAAAAGCTGAGTGAGATAGCCACATTAGTCTGAAATCAGGCAGAAGGCAGGGTAAAGATGCACCTTTTAGATTACCTGAATGGTAGGTGTGTAAGCTTTTGCTAGCCACAGTTCACTTAATCAGATGTAACTTATTTAGTTAGTCTAAAAGGTGCACCTCTACTCTGCATTCTGCTTGATATAAAGTAGCTGTGTACAGAAATTCATTTCTACTGAAAGAAGTCTCTTCCAAAAGAAAAAATAGTCCAGGAGTTTGACTGTACAGACATTCCTCCAGCCCCATGACTGGAGAGTTTCTCCAGGCAGGGAGCACTAGGGGGATGCGCCCTGGGCCTCCCACACCCTTACGGGAACCAGTAAATTGACAGTTTTCCATCTCCCCTGCCTAGAAAGGGAGCAAGCAATCAAGAGGAGAGGGTTCCAGTCTTAGGAGAATGCCCCCCCTCCCCCACCGCAACCTACCAATCTGCTGATTAGGAGGAGGGGAGCGTTCTTCCATGGTAGAAACCCTCCTGGATCTCCTTTGCAGGAGAATAGTCCTGCTCCTTGCACTCCTCTGGGCTGACCTGGAAGAGTGCAGGGAGAGCAGGTAAGTACTCAGCCTTGTGGCAGGGTCACAGCAGCTTGCCTCACCCCACATTGCTCTAAGGCAGGCTGACCAAGAGCAGTGGGAGCAAAGCAGGGACAAGCTTTGCCTCATCCCACACAGCTCCTAGTCAGCTGGGAAGCAAAGGGAAGTCTGTGGGGCTAGGAACCAAGCTTAGGGAAGCCTAAGCACACTAGGCTCTCAGCCCCTTTTAAATTGCTGTTCCATCACTCAGCTAAGTAGAAGGGGAGCAAGGGGAAGCTGGAGGGGCTGAGAGCCAGGTTTGGGAGGCTTTCACCAAACATAGCTCCCAACCCCTCTGATTTTAAATAGCTGCTTCTGCCACTCAGCTGAGCAGTAGGGGTACATAAAGGGAAGCCAGTGGAGCTGAGAGCTGGGCTTGCAAGCCTAGCATGGGTGACTGGTGCCTCCTGAGTCTGGGGAGGCACCAGATTGCTGAGGGGGGTGTTCCTCCAATGGCCAATCAGTGAGTCCAGAACCACCAGCGGTGAAATCGGAAATGCACTTCAACTGGCACTTCTGGTTTCAAAGCTGGAGCTTCCAGGGGCTGCACAGTCAATCTCAGGGAATGCACATGCTGCTATTCCTGCAGCTTATCTGAATAGGGTTGGGAGCACAGGAAAGGGAAGGGGAAGCATTCCCTGTGCTTGACTCCTGAACCCCAGAAACTGAACAGAAGGAACAGAATGGCAAAGCTCCTGCCTGTTTCTCACACCAGGACCTCTAGTATGAGAGGAAGGCAGAGAGCAGCTGGGGCTGCTCTGCCCTTCCCCTCCTCTCCCATTCATGGGAGGGTGAGAGCAGCTGCCTCCCATGCCTTCTCCAGTCCAGTGTGACCCTGGTCTTAGAAAAGCATAGCAGTGTATTCCCCAGCTCTACACCTCCTGTTCCCCAGGGGGACTTAAGCTGGAGAAAAGTGTACAGATGTTAAATCTCTTGGGAGAAACTCTCCCAGGGGTGATTTAACCCTGATTGTTCCTTGGTTATTCTTTTCCTGAGCCAGCCATTTTTGCTCTGGGAGAAAAAGCTTGAATATCTGCACACTCCCAGTTCTTACTGGGAGAATTTTACTATCTGTTTCCCTGATAGAAACTGAACAGCTGTACATGTTTAGTACAAAACTACTGAAGTAAACAGAGCTCCTGTGTCCTTATTTAGAAAATCTTTACACAAGAGTAATCTGCTGTTAATGGAGTCACTTTTGATTAATACTAAATTGAATTCAGAATCAGGGCCACTGGAGTTACTTTTGAGGTCAGAATCAGGTCTAGTGAAGTGACCATGGACTTTATTTACGTTCCAAATGTACTTATATTAAATGCTTAGTACAATACACAGACAAAAACCCATAAACGTTAATCAGATACAAAACTCATTAAAATGTATTAATAAAATACAATCTTATTTCCAGGTGTTAGGGAAACATGATATAATTCATTTTTAATCAGATGAGAGTCCTTAAAACAATTATTCTCTGCTGCCCTCAAAGTGTTCAAAATGGCATCTGTCTGTCCCAGCATTTGAGACCCGTCTTCTTTAGGATAGTCTTTGAGATTGGGCTAGCATACCAGTGTATTGTGAAGGTCCGTAAATCCAGGCTTTCGCAAACTAAGGCAGAAATTACATGTCAGAAGCAGGATGTTTTATCTTAACCAGCATAACTGAGATAAGATTGTGGTCCAGAGCCTTGTGATCTCAACTTCAGAATGGAGGAAGATTTAAAATAAAATAAAAAGATGATGAATAACACACTTTCATATTTTCAAGACATTTAAATATTCTGTTTTCCTTGTTTTTTTGTAAAAAATAAATAAAATAACTATAGCTATTTTTGTCATTTTGCCAATCTGTGCCAAACCATCATATTACTGCATAAGGGTAAAATGAGTGTATAGGTCTCCAAATTCTGCCCAGCAAGGTGCCAATGAACTCCCCGCATTTTAGCCCCAGAGGGAGGGGGCTTAAGCTTACATTTTGCTGACTCCCCACCACAGTGACCACTAAGCTATAGTTAGGTATCATCTATTCCTCAAATCCACTTTTTGAGGCTTATCCCTTTGCACCCAAGAACAGAAAATAGATGGGGCCAGGAGGAAGAGATCAAGCTAAAGGTTGTGTGACTGACAAATCTGCCACCCTGGAAGGAGGCAGTGTAACAGGGAGCCCAGAGGCTCCTGTTGCTTTAAAGGGAGAGCATGGTAACCTAAGCTTCCTGTAGGGAGCTAGCTGCCCTACAATAAGCAGACAAGGGGCAGACATCCAGGCAGTGCAAAAGTAAAGGCTGCAAACAGATGAGTTAAACTGCCACAGAGGAGGGCAGGCTGGAATTCAAGCGAAAGTGGAAAACCCTGTGTGTGGAGAGCCTCCTGACAGGAAGGCTCTAAGGGTGATGGCTTCAGGAGATACATTGGCAGACAATCTGAAGTGCCCCATAATGGAAGGAGAAAACTGAGGGGAACTTCTGGTTTGCTGAAGCAATGGTCCAATGTGGGGAGGATTTTTGTTCTGAAGCAGCTTGCTTGTGTCTATGTTCTGATTAAGTTTGACCGGAGAACCAGATAGCGGCTATCAGGGAGAAGGAGTTAGGAGACCATGAATGGGGTGCCTGAGAGGCACTTCCCACTACCAGGGATGGGAGATTAAGCCCTGGCTGAGAAGGCTGAAGTGGGTGCAGTAAAACTGGAACACCAGGCGGGTCTGCAGCCAAGTCAGAAGTGAGATCCAAGAGCCAGGGTCTCAGACAATCAAGCAGGTCTGAGGGCTTGGACAGAGAAAAAGGGGGGCCAAGGCTGGGACTGCTGAAGCTCCAAAAGGTGCTTGGAAGTACACTGAGAGAAGCACAGACCCAGGTGTGAGCATGGCAAGGAGAAAGCTGGGAGACAAGGGAACCAGAGAAGCTATTTCCAGCCCCAGGGACAGCCTCCTTAGTAAACAAACAATGACATCAGTGTGGCAGTTGAGACTGGAGGTGAGGGGGAGCCAGAGAGAGCCGGCAAGTGGGTTAGACCCCAGGGAGAGAACTAGGTGCCACGGTAGTGGACCCACAAGACCTGTTGGAAGCAGATTCTGTGTTCTAGCCTGGTTACTTGCTCCCAATGGGGCAGAAACCACTTCCCATATATTTTAACTAATGAATATTAAGTGAAAGGTGCAATAGCTCAGCTAAATTGTAGCTTAAACCATAGGAGGGTTCTCCATGTCCAACACCTGCTAGTCATGGGTTTTTGCCTAGTAGAATTTTGTGACTTATGAAAGCTCAACATACAAGTGTGTGGAGCCACATATCTGCCCAGCCTGTGCATGCTTAGTGAAAGTAGTCGAACGTGATCAAGTGCCAAAAATGCCTCTTTTGCAGCTGGAAAACTATCATGTGAATGTGTAAAGTGAAATAGATTTCTGTCTCCAATGTCTGCTTGTTTCAGTCCAGCCCCTTACACTATCCTGAAAGGCTAAATAAGTCATAGACCTGAACTAAGAACTGACAGAACTGGCCACTGGGAAGGAGTGTGATGCGGCCAGGGAAGAGTGGATCTGGTCAGATTACTGCTGAGTTCCAATCACATTTGACTGCTGCAGCTATCTTCATGGGCACATGAACATACTTCAGAAGGTATTGAGAACTGGTGATGCCTTCAGAAGTTTTCAGCAATTCGTAAGTTTGGGCCATGGTGTTGTCATAATAATACTGTTTTATGAATACCACAGCTTGGTGTTCAAGAAAAGAAAACTAAGCTATAGTTGGTATAGAAAAGGTAGAATACTCCTTTTATTATTTCCTCTTTTTCAGACACTTAGTGATAGAGGAATTGTAGACTAATATTTTTTAGCCCAAACATGATTTTATTTGTTTTGAAGTAGAATGACAAGACACTTTTGCAAAAGGTAGGGCAGATTTGCACCTTACAGACTAACTAATCAGAGAGGTATAGCATAAGCTTACATTAACCTGTTTTTTAGAGGTTTTGGCCATGGAAAAATAAGTTAAAATACAAGTTAAAAATAATTTTTCTTTAAGTAAATATATAGTAGCCATATGAATAGCAAACAAACAAAAGCAACACCCCCTGCAAAATCAGAGCAAGTGAATACTTTTTTCATATCTAAGCCATTATGCAGTGGTGTCATTTCATATTCAAATGGTTAGATTTGATATGACTTTTAGTCTTGGTAAGGCAAGTACAAATTGCAGTATACCTGTATTGTATAAACGTGCAGGAGATCAGTAAAGCCAGGTGTAAAGTCATATATAATTTAAAAGAGTAATTGCAAAAGAATAACAGCAATAGACTACAGTGTGCTTTTCAGTTCTGAGTGCATACCCTGACACTGCAAACCTACTGCAGCTCCACACTTTACTTGCCTTTTGGGCAATTCTTACTCAGATAATATGCCTTTTAATGTCAGTAGGGCTAGCTGAGCAATATAAAAGCTGGTTTCACTTAATTAAAAGAAATAATAAAAGACCATAAAAGCTTTTGAATGCTTCCTTGAATTGTCCTATAAAATAAAGAGTTTCTGGCTGCACAAATGCTTGCAATCTGTGGAAGATTTTTTCCCCCACTGATTCCTGAGTTATTTGCTGCTTCCAAATATTTTGGTCATGTCTACACTACCACTGTACTGATTCTTGGAGTGCTACTCTGTAGCATTCCCCATTCTCACTCTTGTTTTGTGCATGCCAACTCCCAAAAACGAGGCAACATAGCCTTATTAGAGTGGCACATCCATAAGCAAGCCCAAGACAGATTGCAGGTGCTGGACCACTCAGTGCCACTCTAAGGAGACTATATTTTCCAGAGCTGGTGTGAGAGAAGTGAGTGGATAGAGTGTGCTTCATGGTGCATGTAGAAGTTCTCAGCAACCTTTCAATAATGTAGGGCCTGTCTGTTCTGCCTGGATCTTCACCTGCTCTCCTTCCAGACTTACCTTCCATCCCTTTGATGGTACGAAAAATATAACAGAAAGTAAATTCTGCCTTACTTCAAACCAGGTACAAACTCCCAACCTCTTCACAGGGCTCCTCCATTCACCACACCCTGCCCATACCACATCATGGATGATGATTGATGGAAATGCTGGTCAGTCTTTACCCTCAGAGTGTCTATCCACACTAAAGAGAACAAACAGCTGCTCTTAACTGGCTATGCCACTATTAATCCCAGATATTGCTTGCATAGAATATCACCAATACCCAGGCTTATGCACTGTGCATGAGATACATGCTCTTATTTCCCAAGTCGAACTGTCTGGTACCCACACACAGGGTCCCTATCAATTTACAACATCTTTTTGAAGTAGTCACTACGGGCTGGATAAATGGACTGTAAGATGGCTAAAAAATGAAGCATTGGGCAGTAATCAATGGCTTGATGTTTAGTTAGCAGTTGGTATCAAGTGGAGTGCCCCAGGGATCAGGCCAATGTCATGCCTATCTTCAAGAAAGGGAGGAAAGTAGATCAGTCCTGGGGCTGATGTCTTCATCAGCAACCTGGAAGATGGTAGAGAGTGCACCCTCAGTAAGTTTGCAGATGACATCAAACTGAGAGGAGTAGTAGATACACTGGAGCATAGGGCTAGGATTCAGAGTGACTTAGACAAATTGGAGGGTTGTTGAACCAAAAGAAATCTCATGAGGTTCAACAAGGACACGTGCAAAGTGCTGCACTTAGGGTGGAACAATCCCATGTACCAGTACAGACTGGGAGCTGACTGGCTGGGCAGCAGCTCTGCAGAAAAGGATCTGGGGGTTATAGCAGACAATGGGCTTAATATGAGCCAGCAGTATGTCTTTGTTGCCAAGAAGGCTAACGGCACACTGGGCTGCATTGGTAGGTGTGTTGCCAGTAGGTCAGTTTTTAACCAATCCCATGGGATGCCCCTTCCCACTGTAGGTCAGGGAGGCCCAGGTGAGGAAGATTCCTTGCCCTCCATCGAAGCTGACCTCGTGAAGAAACACCTTGACACACTAGATACCTTCAAGTCAGCTAGCCCTGATGGTTTACACCCAAGGGTACTCAAGGAGCTGGCAAGCATCATAGCTCAGCCCCTGGCATAGATCTTTGAGAGCTTTTGGCACTCTGGTGAAGTGCCTGAAGATTGGTAGAGGGCCAATGTCATGCCTATCTTCAAGAAAGGGAGGAAAGTAGATCTGGCAAACTACAGGCCCATCAGCCTGACCTCTATCCTGGGGAAGGTCTTGGAAAAGATTATCACGGAGGCCATTCTTAACAGACTAGCTGAAGGCAATATCCTGAGGGATACCCAGCATGGGTTTGTTGCAGGTAGATCTTGCTTGACCAATCTCATTTCGTTTTATGACCAGGTGACTTATCACCTCGACAAGGGGAAGAGCTTGACATTGTATACCTCGACTTTAAAAAAAGCCTTCGATCCGGTATCCCACAATCACCTCTTGGCTAAACTGGCTAACTGCAGCCTTGACGTCACCACAATCCACTGGCTGGGGAACTGGCTCCACAGTAGGACCCAGAGGGTGGTGGTCGACAGGAGCCAGTGGTGCACTGTGACTAGTGGGGTCCCACAAGCCTCTGTCCTAAGGCCTATACTGTTTAACATCTTCGTCAATGATGTGGACATTGGTGTCAGAAGTGGACTGGCCAAGTTTGCCAA
>NW_017728886.1:31672340-31692326 GCF_001723895.1 Crocodylus porosus
CACTTTGAACGCCTTCAAGACACGTTTGGATGCTTATCTTGCTGGGATCCTATGATCCCTGCTGACTTCCTACCTCTGGGGCAGGGGGCTGAACTCGATGATCCTCTGGGGTCCCTTCCAGCCCAAATGTCTGTGAAATCAATGAAATGATTATTCCCCTTTATTCAGCACTGTTGAGGCCACATCTGGAGTACTGTGTTCACTTTTGGGGCCCCCACTACAGAAAGGATGTGGACAAATTGGAGACAGTCCAGCAGAGGGCAACAAAAATGGTGAGGGAGCTGGGGGACATGACTTATGAGGAAAGACTGAAGGAACTGGGCTTATTTAATCTAGAGAAAAGAAGATTGAGAGGGGACTTAATAGCAGCTTTCAACTACCTGAAAGGGGGTTCAAAAGAGGATGAAGCTAGGCTGTTCTCAGCGATAGCAGATGACAGAACAAGGAGCAACGGTCTGGAGCTGCAACAAGGGAAGTTTAGGTTAGATAATAGGAAGAATTTTCTCACTAGCGGGGTAGTAAAACACTGGAACAGGTTACCCAGAGGGGTGGTGGAAGCTCCATTCTTGGAGGTTTTCAAGAACTGGCTGGACAAAGCTTTGGCTGAGATGATCTGTTTTGGGCTGGTCCTGCTTTGAGCAGGGGGTTGAACTAGATGACCTCCTGAGGTCCCTTCCAACCCTAACTTTCTATGACTCTATGATTCTACTTAGTTAGGTATCTTTGTTCCTTGATGGGCAACTTACAAGTTCATTTACATTCACGACAATGGGGAACTTTACCAAGTCTAAAGAGTCTTTTATCCCTGCTTCCCTGTCACATGCTGCTTCACAGAATCATCCCTGCTAATGCTTGCATTACCTTCTAGCTTTGTTTTAGGTAAATTAGACGTCAGCTGCCACACTCACCAGGATGCTGCTTCTACTCTGCATTCAAAAATCCCAAGGCAAATCTTCTTTCAAGGTAAGTTTCACTTTCCCTTTGCCTCCAGCAAGATGTAGCTAACTCCCTGCCTAGGAGTCGGGTGAATTGCTGCAACTCTGTGCAGCCAGCTCAAGCCAAAGCTCCTCTGTGTGTCCCCTGTCCAGGGAAATGACCTTCCAAACCACACGGTTTTAACTTCCAGCTCACAAACCAGAGACAATAAGGATTGGCTTCATTCCTGTATTGGTTCTCACCACAAATCTCCGGCAATAAATAAAGACCCTGGGATTTGAGACCTGTTACTTTAATATCTTCCCTCCCTTGAGATATTTAACTCTTCCCTAGTAACAGGCTCCCCTCCTTCAACAGGGCTTAATACGCATCCTGTTATAGTGTGCTCCTGGGCTCGGGGTAGAGGCATAAGTATTAGATATATGCCTTTTGGGCCTGTAGTCAAAAAAGGCCTGTCCTACAGAGTGAAAAGTTCTAGAGGCTTCATTTATTCTACTAGAATTACAATTACATGCCAAAATCCTGAGGCCAAGAACTGAAATTGTTTCAAGAAATGGATTTTATGGATAACTGCATTTGCTACCGGGTAATTCTGTAGCAAATGCAGCATTTAGAAGGGTTAACCCTTCTTCAGTGAAGCCAGTGGCAGAACTTTCACTGATTTCAAAGAGTGGAAAATGGTTCATGTCAGAAAGTCTGCAGCTGAGCTACGGCTCTTCAGTACCTCTCCTTCTTTCTCTGTCCCTTGTGTGTAAGCAAGTATACTTCTGTATAGATTAGTGTACTGGCAAAATTAGAGTGGTGGACCAAATTCCCTTCTGGTATAACTCTATTGATTGTAAGGTTCAAGTGTGAGACCCACTGAGATATTGGATGAATTTGATCCTGCCTGTAGGAGTAGTTTTGCTTTCAGAATATGAAATATTTTAGAATATGGATGCAAACAGGGTTTCCTACTGTTAGCAATTCCATTTAATTTATTTTGATTTTCCATTAAGATAAAGTACATTCAAAAGATTGCCAGAGTGAAAGATGCATGTAAACAAATCAGACACGCAGATTAAAGCTTTCAGCTGATTAGCTAGTTGTGAATGCTGCTGTAAAAGTGGACAAAAATCCATTGTGTCCCTGTGTTATTGCTTCTCCACAGGCCATACAATCATGAGTATGTGGGAGGAGGGTTAAAAGCAAGCACAGTACTCTCCTAGCTGTATGTTTTCAGGTTACAATAGTGACATCTGATGCATTGGTAGAAACAGGCCTTTGCTGAAATCATAGATTTCATAGACATCAGGGCTGGAAGGGACCTCGGGAGATCATCGAGTCCAGCCCCCTGCCCAAAGGGCAGGAAGTCAGCTGGGGTCATAGGATCCCAGCAAGATAAACATCCAAATGACTCTTGAAGGTGTTCAATGTAGGTGCTTGAACCACCTCCGCTGGCAGACTGTTCCAGACCTTGGGGGCTCGGACAGTAAAGAAATCCTTCCTTATGTCCAGCCTGAAACGGTCTTGCAGGAGTTTGTGACCGTTCAACCTCGTCATCCCTTGGGGCGCTCTGGTGAACAAACGTTCCCCCAGATCCTGGTGATCACCCCTGATAAACTTATAGGTGGCCATCAGATCACCCCTGAGCCTACGCTTTTCCAGGCTAAAGAGTCCCATGTCTGTCAGCCTATCATCGTAAGATCTGTTTTCCTGACCTTGATGATAGATCTTTACAAAATTACTTATCAAGACAACCTAGGTATGTGAGGGACAGGACTGCATTAGAAAAATCAGATATCTGTGAATATGCAATTGTAAATTTGTGACTAAAATCACTGAGAAGAGCTGAACTATTTTCAGATGAATTATCAGCTATTAATTGTAACAGGGTTGTCAAGATGAACATATTGTGCTGCATAATGATACTATTGGAGGTGCCTCGTATCTCATTATTATTGTGCCTCATTATTAATAGAATGAAGAACATTATTTTTGACTAACTGTTTTCATGGCTTAGCTTTTCAGCTACCCAATATCCACTGGATGCAACTGGAGATAAGAGGAGGGTACAATTGCTGGCGCTCCCCAGTCCTGGCCCTGTAACCCCAACCTTCAGCACACCATTATGTATAGAAGTTCACTGGCTAGGTGCAGCCTTCAAGGACTAGAACATGGGCCAAGGGTAGCTGTCATGCAATTAGTGCTCTGGCCAGATTCTCTTCTCATGATTAACTCTAACAAGCCTCCTCCATTAGGGGCAAGATGAAGAGAATCTCTTCAGATGAAGAGATTCACTAGTATTCCAGACTCGTTATACTGCTGGAACAGCATAACCTGCTGATGTTACAAAAGTAATATAGCTAAGAAGGGACATATAAGAATGTTTGAACAGTACACAATAAATCTTCCTATATTCCCCATACAGTGATGTAGTATTTTTGGTTTTCCCTATAAGGTGCATATATAACACATTTTAAAATTTGAGGTCACTCAGAATGTGGAAACTTGTGTCAGCTGCTCAGAAGGCTACAAGTGTCTATATCACGTGTTAACAGGTTATAGGCAGGGATGGTATTGCCCTGAATTATAAACATTGCCTGACACTTCCCATTATAAGAACCTTTTCTGTGACTAGATGTGGTATCTTTTATTAGAACAACTAAATAGCTGGAAAAATTGTTCTCTGCAAGCTTTCAGGCACAAACACCCTTCTTCAGGAATAGGGAGAGTTTGCTGGTATAATGTGTGCTCTCCTGGGTTTGTGCCTGAAAGCTTGCAAAGAACAATGTTTCCAACTATTTAGTTGATCTAATAAAAAATATTACATGTACCCAAACAACCTTGTCTACCTGTGTCCGTAGACCAACACGGCTATAACCAACAACCCTTTCTGTGGCTGTAACTTTATTCCCCCATAACACAGAGAGCTTCATCAGCTGTGGAGCTGGCTGTGGGTGGTGCACCTCTGTGGCTTGGAGCCCCCCAGCTGATGAGGGTCCCAACACAGTACAGCACCTGGCCACATGTTCAATTAATGGTGTGATAAAAACAAGCAACAAAGTTTTATTACACATTTTTTGTAAAATAACGTTGTGGCTTATTGCTTGTTTTATCGCACCATAATTTGGTTGAATGTGTAGCTGGGTCACAACTTAAGGACTGATTAACAGGTTAATCACATGGATCCTGTGGTTTAACTACTTTGTTTGCTCCTTTGTCTCTTTCAGCAGTGCTCCTTCTCCTTTCTTCTCCCTTCCCTGTCCTTTCTCTCGAAGTGACTATTTTCTGTTTAAAACCCCTGCTCCCTGCAAGTCCATTCATAGCAACTCATGGAGTGAGCTGTTACTTACAAAAGGTTATGCCTCTCTGATTTAGTTTATAGGGTGCCACACTGCTCTGCCTTCTGACTGATAGTTAAATGACATAAATTGGTTACCAGAAGTAGTATAGGCATGTTGCTTCCATGCTCAACCTCAGTAATTTTAGCTCTGCTTCTTTCAGCATAGACCCTCCTACTGTATTTAGCCACTTCTTAGCAGGGTTGATTTACCCAGGCACAGCACAAGAGCTATGATACTTCTGGTACCAAAGCTGGCCTAGATATCTCTGCATATAACTGCATTGTGTGCCATATAGGCATATTGTTAGTGCTGAAGAGGCACTGTAAACTAGAAACGGCAGCACAGGGTAGGCAGTCAGAAACTCCTGAATAATATTCCTGACTGTCACTGTTTTGTGTGCCTTTATCCAAGTCATTTGAATCTCCCTGTGTCTAAGTTTTTTTTTCCCCTCTGTTGTTAATTAACTGATTTTCAATTAATTACTGCTGTGTAGTGCTTGGAAAATGTAGCATGCTATAAAATTTGAATACTATTACTTTTGTTGTGATTTTAGCAAAAATAAATGGAAAGATCATATGCTACACTTCTAAATAGCTCTGAATAGTTTTGACATGACTGGAAATTTCATTCCATGTTTATTTGTACGGTGCCACTAATATACATGCACTGTATGGTTAGAAAGTTGTGCCAAACATACTGTATGCTTTTGCCATGTAAAAGTTAGCATATCCTAAAAAGATAAAGGCATGAATCTTCTATTGGCATAATCCTAGAGACAAGATCCTCACAGAGAAAAGTCTATTACGTGAGAAAACTGTTGTTGGAAAGTAGCTATAATTGACCCCTGCCAAGAGGCTAGCAGTGTGATTCTGGCCAGAGTGGGTGGAGGTGAACTGATCCATTGTATCCCTCAGCATCATCTAACATTAAAGTTGATAAGAAACTTGTCCCTATAGTCAGCAAGAAAGCAACAATTTGTCATCTTCCATCATTATAAAACCAAACATTACTAGACTCTCTCCCCTGCACTATACCATATGTCCTCACATACAGTGTGCCCTGGAATGCCCTGCAGGATATGCACCTTGTGGTAGAAAGAAGAAAAAAGATTATTCCTTGAACATACTGATAAGTAGCAGTGAGTAACTGAGTAGGCAAATGATTTGTGTAAGATCACATAGCAAAGCAAGAGCTGAGCCAGGAACTGAAATTTGTTCTCTTCTTAGACACACTGTAGTATTACATCTACTAAACCACAGTACTTCATCACTGGGCTATGGTCTCCTTAAAAATTACACCTTTGCAGCAGATCGATACTTTAAAGCAAGCACTGGTAACCCATGGCCCATGAGCCAGATCTAGCTTGTGGAGCTATTAGATCTGTCATGAACCGGGGGAGGAGGGGGAGGGTTGGGTAGGGGAAAAGGGCATCAGGAATATTTGGCAGCAGTGGGGAGCTTAACCATGGCTGCTCCCACGTTGAAGGAAGAAGCAATGGGAACAGCAACTAGGTCCTAGCACCAGCCCACCTTCAGCCCAAGCCAGATCATTCTAGCTCACCACAACATAAAGGTTGCCAACCACTGCTTTCAAAGATACCTGGGATCTGGAATTGCCTATTAGTCTAATCCTCACTAGTAACTAAAACAAAACAGTAGCACTTGAGACTCCTGGTGCACAATAAGCTACACAATCTCTGCATGGTTCTTTTCAAATAAATTGCAATGCTGCATTACAAGAAGGAAATAAAATATTTATATCTATCAAGATACTTCTTGACCATTTGCTTTTACTGCACACTGAAGCTCTCTCTGAGGTTTGTCATGAAAAACAAATTGACAGACTAGAGAAGAATATTTCACTACCATCTGTTGTTTTCATTGAGATTGTCATAAATATCTCAAGTGCATTTCAGATAGCCGAGTAAAACACCCCAGGGTTAGAAATCAAGCTGTATATTCCTTTTATTAATTATATCCACTCCTATATTTAACGTATACTTTATCCTTTCCAACACATTTGTTTAATTGTTATTGTTTAAAAATATTGTCATAATTCTTAAAACAATTATATATGAGCTGCATATATAACACTATACTACAAATAATTGACAAACTATTATGATAATTGTTCTTGTTATGTTAGCCATTTTAGTAAAATAAATATTAATAAAGCTAAGAATGTAGTTAATAGGTCTTTGTTGTGATGTGCAAAAAAGAGTCAGAGGATCTTTCTAGATGTAATATTATACTTTTAAGAAGTCAATGTCAAAGCATTTATACCAGATGCACAGAGAAAAATTCTGTCCTCAAAACTGTTTGTGTAGTGACTAGGGTGGCCATCACAGAGGACATTCTGGTTTTCTGCTACTCTGTCCTCTATTGATACGAAACCCAATGGCTTTGTCCTCTATATAGTGTTGGGTTTCATATCATTAGAGGACAACCGGACTGTCCTCTATGATGGCCACCCTAGTAGTTGACTCATTTCAGTGGAGACTACTTAGAATTTTGATGGTTTCTTGAACAGCAATTTTATTTCATTTTCTTTTGTAAAGCTATTCCAGACTTATTCCAATAACTGAAAATAAGATTTGGCCCGTAAATGGCTGTTTTTAGATTGTCAGAGAAATAAGATGACAGTCTTGCATAGATTAGTGGAGAAAAAGGAAAAAAATACTATTTGCAAAAAAGTAAATTGCTTTACATATTGCTACCATGATTGCAAAGTGTATTGAAAGCTACATAGCTGCCAAATAGATTTTAAATAAGAGACAGATCAGCGAAGTTCATAGTTAACTCAGTAGATTGTTGCTTTTAATATAACCGGGCATGGTTTAAATTACAGCTTAAATTTATCTCAGAGTTAGTACTGAATGACCAGGTGTATTAACCTGCATAATTTGAATAATGAGTAGTACCATCTACTGGTAGTCAACTTGTCTTCACCCTGTGTTTATATGGTGTAGATGGTGCCCAAAGGCGCATGTCTATGGAAAGGGACAATATATGCACTCCCCCATGGCTAGAAAGTTCTCCCCTCTGTTCTTCAGCTGGCTGGCATAGTATCATAGCTAAACTGTTGCCATTTGCTTCTGTGATATAAGCTTGCAGTCCACAAAAGACCCAGTACCAAGATCCAAACAGTCTTAATGGAGTAATGTGCAAAAAAAGTGGCCTTATTTTCCTGCACAGTGTAGTATGATAATAATTTTACTGACTGCATCAAACAAAAACCTCAGAAAAAGAGGTCCACAGTTATCAGCATTTCACTGTGGAAAAGAGCAAAGGAAAGAAATCACTAGCATGAAAATACCACATAGTTACAATACAGATTGTGTAAGGAAAATCATCTATTAGCATCATGGACTGTCTGTCATCTAAAACCAATACAAACATCAAAACCTGAGCACTACATGCTAGGGGTCAATTAATGAAACTGTGACAAGACTTAAAAATCTTGAGATATAAATTCAGGTGCCAGCCTACCTTTACAAGGATGCTGGCACAAACAGATAGAATACTTTCCCAAGCAATTGAACAAGTAGCCTCGATTTTCATAAGAGGGTGTTAGCAGCACAGAAAAAAACAACAGCAGTTACGCTTTACTTGACATAAGTGTTTGAATCGGACTTGACCCACATAAAGGAACTTGTGGGTAACATAACGCTTTGTGTTACTATTGATGAGATATGTGAAAATTCAACTATCACTGTATTTACTTTTTGCAGTAAAGACAAAGATGGCCATTACACTTTGATGGCTGACCTGAATGTCCCTGAATTTTGTAAAGCTGTTTCAGTACCAGCTGTAGTATAGAAGATGTTGGAGAGTTGTACAAAAAGAAATGGTGGAGAAGGTTGTATGATTAGAACAGCAGGTAATTGAGCTCATGAATAAATTATATGAAGACCCAAAAAGCACAAAGCTAGAATTGAACATGATGGTTCTTTTCAACCTCTGTCAATTCCTGGATAGTGTCATGAAAGGAGGATTCAGGTGTTCAAAACTTTTTGAAGATGTTGTAGATTTCGTAATGCTTTCTGAACCTCTTTTAAAACATATACATCCTTTCAAAAGAGAATGCTTTGCATTTTGGTGTCAAAGTTGAACCGTTAGTAGTCACAGTGTTATGTGGTGTTGCTGGTACTCACCGTTACTGAGGCAGTAAATATTCTGATCAAAATCTAACATTCATTTATTACTTCTCAAGGGTACAAATATCAAAGCCAAATAATGTGAATCTTTACAAAAGTACATGGGCAGCAGGGAGGTAGGAGGGGCATCGACAGTTTTTCCTCTTGGTGTTTTAACTGAAATGTAACACTTGTGATTGACATAATGAAAAACTTGGAGCTGTAAATGTTTCTATATTTCCAGTTTTCAGTAATATGAGAAAAAAGCAATGGTTTTATTTGAAAACAAACCCACAGAAGGGTTTTCCAAATTTGGAACTGTAACATGAGCTTTGTTGAATTAGTAGTCTGTAAAAGAACAAGATATAGAATTAAGCTTCCATTTAGTTGTTGCACATGGTTCTGAAAAACAAGTGGCATTCCCCTGGTCCAGAAATATTTCATCTCCCAAGATGAGATTTGAGAGCAGCTCTACTACATTGCAGTAGGCAGTACAAATAACTGATCCCTTCCAGAAGGCAGAGTTTCCTTTTTCTCAAGAGATAAAAAACACCACCAGAACATTTGTAGAACACCATTCTGAAGCAGTTCCACACAATGTTAGATGGATTGTGTGTGATTTCTGGAAAGAAAAGCAGCAATAGCCTGAATTGGTTTTGTTTTCTGTTGGGGCTGTTGGCATTACTTGTGTTCAGTGCAAATACTGAGCTAGCAATTTTAAATCAAAAGCTATAAGGAGAAGGGTGTTCATTGATTATAAAACGTGTTGGACTTCACCTTAATATTGGAAAGCCATAGAGCTAAATTCTGCCCTGTGTTTTGAAGTTGACATAATTGCTTAGAATTATAGAAAAACAGGGCTGGGAGGCATGACCTCCAGAAGCTGTCTAGTCCCACCTCCTATGGAAGGTAGTATCATCCCAGAAAAGCATTTGGCTAAACTATAACTAAAAACCTCAGTGACAGAGGCGTGTCTACATGTGCACGTTAATGCACATTAGCCTATTTTAATGCACATTAAAGTGTCACTAAAAAAACATGCTATTTAGTTCATGAGTATTAAGATAGACTAATGGACACTTTCCTAGTATCTCACAATTAAGGGTGCCTGTACACAAGCCAGGTGGCTGCTCTGATGTACTGTAATTACAGCACATTGGAACAGACTCAATTAATCAATGAGCTTTAGATAAGGCACCCTTGCCACCATTTTGAACTGTGGGGATGCTAATACACACGATGCTCCAGGTGCTTTAATTAGAGCAGCTCTCAGAGCTGCTCTAATTAAAGCAGACCCTCCTCATCCCAGAACATGTGTAAAAATGCCCAGAAGAACTAGATTTGATGCACATTAACTAAAGGGCATTAATGCACATGTAGATGCGCCCAGAATCTAACAAGTGCCAGACTCCAGGGGTGGCCATGATGTCCCCTGGTGGCCATGTAGCTCCTGTTCTATCCTAGGTCTCTGAGTATCCCCCACTTCTTCCTTCCTGCCATGCCTGTATATAATTATGTATTTTTGAAAGGGAGGCTGCCCCAGAGACCTCAGAGCAATCCCCCATACAGTAACAAGCTGGGCTCTAACCACTGTTCCCCTTAAGGGCTAATTTTGTGGCCTCTGACCTCCCCTGTAGCCACACCTATGACTCACAGATGTTACTATCCAATTAATCAATTTCCCTTGTTGGGGCCTCAGCTTTCTTGGTCTCTACCCCTTTTCTCTCTCTGGGCTGTCTTAGCCAAGGTCTACTGTGCTGGACCTGGCTTCTGGGCTCCAGCTGTTTTCTCACTCTGCCTTGGGCCCTCCAGCCCCATCTCTGCCCTGCCCTGGGCTTTCTGGCTTCAACTGTCTCACAGCTATGGGCTCCTGGCCCTTGTTTCTTCCCCTCTTGGCCTTGTGATCCTGCCCTCTCAACCTCAGGCCTGCTAGGGCCTGCTTGAGTCCTGTGCCACTCCCCTGGAAGGATTCCAGACCTCACATGCCCTTCAGGCACTAATTTGCAGTGCACCTCTCAGGCATCCCACCATTGCCTCCTCATCACTTCTTTGCTAGCTGTGCCCAATCCACTGGTTTAAACTTAACTGGTAACATAAGCACATTGGCCATAACCAAACTCTAAGCCTGCTGGCTGTAACACAACTCTAAGTCTATAGGCTCTATGACAAGCCCTCCGCATCCTGGGCCCCCAGCTCCCTCCAAGTTTTCTACTCCTTGCTTGCAGCTGCTAGGTATAACAGGATCCCAGCCAGTTGTTCAGCTACAGTCCTCTCCCTGTATGACTATTCCCCTGCAACCTGCAGGGCTAGATTGATTGCTCTAACTCAAGCCCTCAGCTTGTATGATTCCTCAGCCTTTCAGTCAAGTGACTTTTTCAGACTGACTACAGGTGTGCCCTTTACCTTGATGGACCACTTGCTGCCTAGGCAGCAGCATCTCTTTGCTGCCTTCCTGCTTACAGCTGATCCCTTTTTAGTTAGCTGTTTGAGCTCTAGCTGCTGCAGTTTCTCCCCATTGAGTAATAGGAGGTCTAAGATCCCTCTAGCTCTGTTACACAGGGATTCCACAACCCCTCTGGGTAATCTGATCTAGTGCTTAACACTTGAAGTTAGAAAGATCTCCCTAATATCCAAACCAGATCTCCCTTGTTGCAGTTTCAGCCAATTACTGGTTATCCTGCTTCCTGTGGATGCAGAGAATAATTGATTACCATCCAGTTTATAGCAGCCCATTTTGTATTTGTAGACTGTTATAAATATCATTTTTTAATCATCTGTTTTCTGAGTGAAATAATCTCAGTTCTTTCAGCTGTAACTCATATGCCATGCTTCTTAGATTTCTAATCATTTCTGTTGCTCTCCTCTAAACTCTTTCCAGTTTGGCCATGTCTTTCCTAAAGTGCAGTGCCCAAAAATGGACATAGTATTCCAGGTGTACCAGTCCTCATGAATGCTGAAGAGAAAGGAAGAATAATTTTCCATGATTTGCATACAGCCCTCCTATTAATACCGTATTTACGTGAACCCAAAAAGATTTCTCTCCCTCCTATGTAACATAGGGGTAGAGGAAGCTCCTTGTCTTGGATTTGAGTACAGTATGGTGGGTAGGGAAAATGCAGTGGTTCCAGCTCCAGCTCCAGCTCTGACCTGGGACTGCTGCCTGCACCCCCAACATTTCTGACCCCTTGCATCTCCCCTCCACAACCTCAGGCCCTCCCCCCCACCCCCCCACTTATCCTTGTTCCAGCTCTGGCAAGCTCCACCCCTGCTTTAGCGTAGGGCACAGAGTATGTGCTTGCTCCAGTACAAACTCCAGACTATTAGCAGTAGTGCTAGTGGCAAGGGTAAGTGGTGTTGTGGGGAGAACTGGCAGAAGCAGTGAGGGGTCAGGCACAGGAGGGGCAGGCAGCAAGGGGGCAAGTGGTAAGAGGGACAGGTGGCAAGAGGCAGGGACCAAGATGCCTGTCTTCCCCATTGCCTCCCCTACCACCTGCCTCTCCCACCACCTGCTCCCCTATTGTCACTGTTTTTCCCACTGCAGCAGTGGGGGGATGAATTTAAGATGACCCTCCAATAATTACATTCTATACATGGAAAATTATAACAAAGTTATAAATTATCTGGGATAGAATCTAATTATTAATGGGGTGTCTTAAATTCAGGGTCATCTTGGATTTGGATAAATACAGCACATATTATTAGGAGTTTTCTTGCAACAATATTACACTGATAATTCATTTAGCTCACAATCCACTACAGCCATCAGATTCTGTTCTGCAGTACTGCAGCCTAGCCAGTCATTCCCTTTTTTGCAACTGTGCATTCAATGGTTCTGGTTTGGATAAGGATGATACTGCCTCAGGCAGGGGGTTGGGCTAGATGACCTCTGGAGGTCCCTTCCAGGCCTACTACTCTATGACTGACTCTGTCCTAAGTGTAATTGTACTAGCCTTTATGGAAATTTTAGTTGGTTTATTTCCATGAATGACACGTGCCCCCAGAGGCTGGGGGGGCACAGTGACTGCCTGCAGGCAGTGGCGCTGCCATTGGGGGGCAGGATGGTGGCAAGCATCAACTAGCAGTCGGCAACCACCCACAGATGCCACTGGCAGCATTGGCAGCACTTCTTTTAGGGGGTGCACTGACAATCTCAGGGGGTGCATGTGCACCCTCATACACACTCTACACATCACCAATGTTTACTTCACCCAGTACTGGGGGACTGATTTACTCTAGATTTCAGTGTTACATTGATATAAATATGAAGTGACAAAGCAATGAATTAGGCCCAACATATTATAAGGTATATCAACAGTGCCTAGAGGGGAATCTACAAAATTCTCCAGTGTGCAAGTTAATCCATTAGTACTACTCATTATATGTAAATAGAAATTCCCATAGTAGGTAATCTGAAAAGCAGCTAAAATATCAAGGTAAATAAAAAATTATGTGGAACAAGGGATGAGAGCTTAAAAGGGCTGGTAAGGGAAGGTTTAATAAATATATACATATAGGATAAGGACAGAGCAAATTTAAATAGTTTAAATTTTGTTGATTCAAATGTGGAAGGAAAGGAAGAACATCAGAGGAAGAATTGAGAGATTTAATAGTTCTTACAGGTTTAATATTACCTGAAATATATGGAACTGATTAGAGGCAGAAGAGAGGTGGATGGAGTAAAAAGATGAAAGAGGAAAAAGGACAGCTCAAGCTGGGTGAAAAGCAGACAGGAACTAGCATAAAAGGAGTTCTTACTCCTTTTTATCTTAATTTATCTGCTCTATAATACTTTGAGAAGTACATTTCCTTAAGGTATTTTTTCATGTTCATACTGCCTTCGGTAAGCGTGTGGAATTGTGGCCAGAGATGGAGACAGTGCTGATAACTGATATGGAAAGGTCCTTGTGATGGATGAGGAAGTGAGTATTAAAGCCCGTTTTCCTCTTGGATGGTCTTACTCTTCTACTTATCAAGTTATCCTTCCCACTACATTTCTCTCATCTTTGAGATAATCCTAAAAATGTCTCTTTTCTCTTCCTTTGGACAGACTGTTTTTATTTACAAATGGAATTTTACACAGGACATACAGTTCTCTTCCTTTCTTAGCTCAAGCTGTGTCTTTCTCAGACCTGAAGAAGACTTAAAAGAGTACTTTGTGCTTGGAAAATTTATCTAAAAGCTCTCCCAACCACGCAGGTGATCCAATAAGAGATATCACTCCCCCAAATTCTTGCCTGTCACAAAAAATATTGAAGTTTCAATTTATACAAACAGTTCCTTTGTTCTCATTTATGAACCAAAGTGGAACTAAAACCAAACTTGACATCTGATAGGGCAGTTTACTTGGATGCAATATGATACGAGGCTCTACAGTCCAAACAGACGTTTTTTGATTTGCCTTATGAGGTAATTATGCAATATTTAAATCAGCTGAGTCTTGTGTTTTAGCTGCTTTTCCTTTTTAATGTTAGCAGAATGTACAGTCCTACCTAGAATTTTTTGTTACAACACAGCAGTTGTAAAAAAAAAAGGGGGGAAGAGAACACCCCCTCCGTCCTCTGTTCCTTTCTTTCCATTCTAGTATTTGCTTGTTCCTTCTTAGCCTTTCTTCCCCATTCCTTGCTTTGCCCACCATTCCCCTCACCATCATGTTTGTACATAAGCAACAAGTGAATGGGGCAATCAGTGTCTCTCCACCAGTCCCTGGAAGAAAGAAGAGAGAATACTGCCTGCCATGTAGAAGAATAAACTAGCCTGCCTGTTGTGTGTAAGAATAGTTAATGCTTTTTATTTAGAATATTTAGCAGCTGAGAGGATAAAAAATAACAAGTTGCATGATCCCATTCCTGGAAACATTTTTGGTCTGAGATCGGGAAAAGTGAGACTATCATCTGACCTGGGCCTTCCTTGCAGCCTGGCTCTCCCTGCAGGAAACTGAGTAGAAACAGCATGTAGATTACAGAGTGGGTCAGCAAACTGTGAAGGGGTGGTGGGGAACGGGGGAAAAATTCTATCCCTTCCCATTCACTAATATTTAAAATTTAGTCTCTCTCTCTCTCTCCTTTTATTTTTTAAACACCCTTTCCTTTTTGGCAGGCTTTTGTAGGCAAATATTACTTTAAACTGAAAGACAAAATCCTTAATAATGATTCAGTGCTGTACATTGAGGCCAAGTTTAAGAAATTCCTTAAGCAGTTACCACTTAGTATGGCAGGTTTTTAGAATCTTGGAGGCTGCATTGAACAGTCAAATAAAAAAACAGTAATCTGAGTGTAGCAGGACTGAGTCTCAGGGGCAGCTGTGATGCCCCTGGTGGCCTCACGATTCCAGCTTAGCTCCAGCCCTTTGTACCTTGCCCTTTTCTCTCTCTTACATGCCATGCCTTGCTGGTATTATTTTTTTGGGAGAAAGGGAGACTGCTCAAGGTACCAGCCCAAGACTTTGTCTCTTACTAGTCTATAGGCTGCTCCCATATCCTGCTGATCCCCCTCCTGCCCTCAAATGCAAGGTGGGCCCTCCGTGCCCCCAGGGCACTACTTTCCTTAAGGGCTAATTTCATGGTTCTGACCTCAACCATGCCCATGCCTCATAGATGTTAAGAGTCATCACTTAGATGAGGCATCTTTGCCCCAAGCTAATGCCAGGCCACCTAAGGCTTCTATTCCCTTACTGGGGCCTTGGTCTTCCTGGCTACAGCTCCTTTCCTCTGGTTGTACCATTTGCCTAGGCTGCAAGTCTGCATGCAACATCCTGGAGGTAAGAGCAGGAGCTGTAGGGGATGGCTTGGAGGCTCCTGGTCCTGGGCATGACCAGGAGTGGGTGGTCTGGTGGGGCTCTCAATGGTGCAGGAGTGAAAGGTGCATAGCGGTGCCTTGACCCCAGCCCTCACCTTTGGGTGTGTCACGTATTATCAGAAGTAGTTGGGGCCAGGCACGGCTGTGGCCACCTGAGCCCTGTGGGGTGCAAGACCCCGAGGAAAGGTAGTTAGGGCCAGGCATGGCTACAGACACCTGAGCCCACCAGAGAGGGAAGCCCTGTGGTCCCAGTAAGGAGGCAGTGTGGAGCCCCAGTGAGAGGGACAGAGCTAAGGAGCCCCAGTGAGGGGGCCGCCCCAGTGAGGCGAGGCCAAGGTATGTATTCGGATGCCTGAGGCTTCAGTTTGGGCTAGAGGCTGAAGGGGTGCTCAGTCCAAGAGAGAGGGGCGAGTCCTGACTGCGGTAAGTTGTCCACCACTGGGAGGCCGAGAGCGGGTCTAAAGTAAGAGCTGTAGTAGAAGTAGAGCACAATGACCTGCTGCTCCAGGTGGGGAGTGAGAGTCCCTGTGAGACCCTGGAGCACCAGTCATAGTGTGGGTTAAGAACGCCTCCGTGAAGGGTGGCCCCAAAAAAGGGGGCAGAGAGGGGAAGCCCTAGTGAGGGGGAAAAACCAGAGGGCTGGGAGCCCAGTATTGTTTGAATGTACAGAGTTGCCCTGGGAAGGGGCCAGGGCAAGCTCAGAACTGGTTGGATAATTGGCTGGCCACTACCCCAGTGAGGGTCATGAGAGAGGCCCAAAAGACGGTACATTTGCCACCCAAAGTATGAGCTAGCTAAAGTCTATGGCTGAACGGGCCCACTCTCAAAGGGAGCGAGGCAGTACAAATTGACACGTGAAAGAGACCCTGTGAGAAAGGGTAGAGTGTGAGAGGCCCTAGTGAGAGGACAGCGGTATAAATATGTGTGTGACTGAGGCCTGACAACAAGGCCTAAGCTTGGTCCAGCTATAGGCTGGGAGCATTGAGTCATCTGGATGCCATCTGCGAGGCTTGGGCTGCAGTGTAGGGGAGGAACAGAGCTGCAGATAGCACCCCCTGGCATCGGGGCAAGAAATGGGCAGCCTCCCGCCTAATTAACACCTTAATTATGAGTCATCAAAGGCATGGCAGGATAGACAGGTGGGTGGCATGCCCATGGGCAGGTGGAGAGATTAGCACTGTGGCTAGTTGGGGACCCCCACTTTGCCACACCACTGCCCTGGACCTGACTTCTGGGCTTCAGCCCCCATCTTGCCCTCCTTGGTGCTGGTTTTGCACTTCTCAGGCTTTGGGCCCCTGGCCCTGGTTCCCACCCTCTTGGGCTTCTCACTGTCCTGGGCTTTAGCCTCCTGGCTCTAGTTCTCACTCTCTCAGGCTATGGCCTTAGACATCCTGGCTTCCAGCCCTCTCTATCACCTTCCCAGGCTTAGGCTTTGACCCTTTCCAGTCACCACCTGTCATCCCACCAAGCCCAGCCCCTTGTAGAGCTCAAAACATCTGCATGCCCCTCGGGCACCACTATGGCCTGCGTTTCCTCAGCAGAGGAGATACATCCTCTTCACAGGGCTCTGCCACCCCTACAACTTGCCTTTACCACACCTGTCAGGTGGACCTAATGATGTCTGACACACTTGCATCCCTACCCAAGGCCTTTCGCATCACAAGCTTTTCAGGGTACAGTCATTCTTTACTCATGTCTCTTATTTTCTATGTAGTCCCTCTTTCTTAGATGTCAATTTTCTTTTCTCTCTCTCTCTCTGCCGTATCTCATCCATGGCTTACTGGGCAGTATCCTGCCAGCCAGCATCACCATCACTGGCTTGTCCACCCCTGGGACGGGGTCCCCAGAGAGACCTTTTTAGCCTTACCCAAGCACAGTCTTACCCAGTGACCTGCATCTGACACTGGTGGGTCACATGGTTGGCTGTCTTCTGCCCGCTACCCTTCACTGGCTTGTTTCCATCCTGGAGTTCGCCCTGGGCTCAGACCCAGATTCAAGCTGCAGATGACTTTCTCTGTGCCTCTGCACACAATGGTACTGCTCATTCCCCTCTCTGGTGTCTACAGGCCTTGGCCCTTCTACTTTTAAATCTACTGGGTCCCCCAAGGTCCAGTCATCTCCTGCTCCCCTGTCACATGGCTGCTGGCAGCTGTGGATTTCCAAAAGCCGGAGCTTGCTGGCACCTCTGAGTTCCCTCCCAGACATGCTGTTAATGGCAGTGAGGACTTGGCATGACCCCTAGGCTAGGTCAGGCAGGGATCCAGCTGCCTTCAGAAGCCTGCTTGTCCCTGGTAAAGGGACCAACTCTACATTGCACCTGGGTTAGTCTGGTTGTGGTGGTGGGGTTTCAGTGTGGCTCAAGGGTAAGAGGAGCAACAAGCCCGGCCACGCCTAGGATCCCACTTGTAAAAGGGGCCGGGAGTCGGCTCCCTGTTACACACTTTAAAAGGAAACCTCTCACACTCAGGGTGGACAAGCAAACATCATAGTAGCCCTCACCCCTGGGGTCTCACCACACTTGGCCTCATGAGCATCCTACACTGGTTCAGGGTCCCTAAGGTAGCTCCTTTCGTCCTATGAGCTCTTCTCCCTGCCACCACAAATATTGCCAGACAGCCTGCCCTGGCTCAAGCCATGGGTTTATCTTAACCCCTGCCCGTTCTGGTAAGGTGGCTTTCCAAACACCTGCAGGGGTTTCCTAATAGGCTTGATAGCTGGCCTCCCAGGCAGCTTAAAACTGCTGGGCTTGCTGCTGTACCAGTACCTCTGCTGCCCCAAAAGGGCTCTACTCTATCGTCTTATTGCAGAGCAGCTAACTGAAATAGGCACTTATAGCTTTTGCCTCCCCCCCCACTCAACTGCCTATTCCCCTGCAGCCAGCTCATCATTGGCAGTGTTCTCCCCTTAAACTAAGGCAGAGCCTCTGGCTCCCTGTATACACTGAGGAACTGAAAAACGTTGAACTGCACATCTCAGTCATGGATTTTTTTTGTTAAATTTATATTCAAAACTAAAGGAAGCCTCTTTGCCTTACTCTTGTCTGTCGTTTCCATATACAATCTAAGCTCTGTCTTAGCTATTGCAGGGTTGTTTAGAAATTGACATCCCTGGGTTGTCATTGTTATGTAGTAACTCCTGTAGCTGTGCAAATCTACTTCCTTTGTAATTTGAAAACTTTTACAGCTTCTCTATTAGCTTGACTTGCAGAGGAAGTATTGACAGGAAATTCATCTGCAAATGCAGAAGTGGCAGCAATAGAACTAGGCATAATCAAATCTGAAATGGTTTCTGCTATGGTTCTCCTTTTACATCTCTTTACTAGTACCTTTCCTGTACTCTTTGCATATATAAAAGTGGAACTAATTTCAAAGAATTATGTTAATGCAGAATTCCATTTTCCAGCCTGTATCAGTTGTTTATCTTAAGTACTTGTATTACTTTTATGAATTAATGTCTATGATTATTCCATGTTAAACCAGATGGGCTACTCTGCTGGACCAAAATCCTATAGCTTAACTGACTTTGACTTTTACGGAACATTGCTATTCTACACCAGAGAAGTAGCTGGTCTCCTATCTGCATGATTAAACAGGGAATTCCCCTATGCCTTTATTTATTTGCATGAATAATTGTATAGTTTACTTTAATCCCCACTGAACACAGTTTATGAGTCACTTACATGGTTCCTGATGGATATCTGCCGTGAAAAATAAAACTTGCTAATATATATAAAAGCTATATATAAATTGCCTTTCAGATCTTTATTAGCCACTTTTTTTCAAGCAAGATATATGGTAAAACAAATTATACTGATAATCATTCTAAATAATTCTAAAGCAAATGCCCACATTGTCTTGCTTTATCTAGTTTTACTACATAAAAATGGACATTTTTCATGATCCAAAAAACTGTTTTTCCATCACAACATTTTTTTTTTGCATTTGAAAAACTAAGAAAAATCTGAATGTCTTCAGTTAGGATTATTTTGATATGTGCCAAGAATCTTTTCTTAAAAATGAACATTATTGTTATTACAAATGTGTTCATTAATTTGGTAATACTGCCTGGAAATGTGATGCTCCAGATGCATACTGTTGGTGACTGGACATTGAACACTGACATATAGGAACAGATATCATTTGGTAACTATATATTTCCATCAGACTTAGAATTTAGGTAGTTGGGTCCTCTAGATTGTCCTCGGGTGATGCTCAACTCTCCTCACTGCCTGACTATGGAGTACAGGAGCAGAATCCTATTTCACTTTACACACCCTCTTTACGCAGCTGTGCAACTGCCATTGGGCATAAGCGGATTCTGGCCTGGGAGCCTAACCTTGTTATGGCCAAATACCTAAGTTTTAGTAGTTGCAATGCCTAAGTGGAAGTGCATAAGGCATTAATCTGATTTTTAATTTGATATCATCTGGTAAAGGCAGTCAATCCAGTCGGGCTTTGTTTTAACCTCATAAATGGATACCTTATGCTCCCTAGTCAGTCATCTTTAAACTTCTCCAATAATTCTCTCTACTTTATTTATTTAATATGTTCTATTTTGCTTTATATTAATAACAATGATTACAATCAGTTATTTGGACTTCAGAAAAGGAGACTTCAACAAGCTCTGGGAACTAGTGGGCAGGATCCTCTGTAAAGCAAGTCTGAGGGAAAAGGTGTTTAGAGGAGCTAGCTATAAATGCCACACTAAGTTTCATACTTTCATAGTTAGTAGGGTCGGAAGGGACCTGAGCAGATCATCAAGTCTGACCCCCTGCCATGACAGGAAAGAGTACCGT
>NW_017728886.1:31692731-31703429 GCF_001723895.1 Crocodylus porosus
TCTAACATGCCCACATCCCCCCACATCTTAGTGTCATCAGCAAATTTGAACAGGGTGCTTTTTACCCTCTCGTCCAAGTCACTAATGAAGAGGTTGAACAGTGCGAGCCCGAGGACTGAGCCCTGGGGGACCCCACTGCCCACATCCCTTTAGGTCGAAAATGACCCATCCACCACCACTCGCTGGGTGAGGTCCTCCAGCCAGTTAGTGACCCATTTGACTGTGTAGGTGTCGACACCACAGTCCCCCAGTTTCTTAATGGGAATGGGGTGAGAGACAGTATCGAAGGCCTTCCGAAAGTCCAGGAAGACTATGTCCACTCTTACCCCTGCATCTAAGGATTTGGTGACCTGGTCGTAGAAGGCCACCAGGTTGGTCTGACAGCACCTGCCGCTAATGAATCCGTGTTGGTTGCCCCTAAACATAATCTCCCCTGCTGGCCCCTCGTGGACTTGTGCCAGAATAATTCTGTCAAAAAGCTTACCCACGATCAAGGTAAGACTAACTGGCCTATAGTTCCCCGGGTCCTCCTTCCTCCCTTTTTTGAAGATGGGAACTAATTGGCCCTCTTCCAGTCCTCTGGCAACACACCAGAGCACCACGAGTGCTTGTAAAGCCGTGCCGGGGTCCCACAATAACTTCAGCTAATTCCCTCAGCATTCTGGGGTGGAAATCATCTGGACCAGCTGATTTAAATAGTCCAGTTCCTCCAGAAGTTCCCTGACTAGATCCTCACTGACCCTTGGCCTGGATGCACCTCTCCTGGGGCCTGAGGAGGGCCTGGTGGGGGGGCTGATCTGGTCCCTGCTCAGGAAAATGGAGGCAAAGAAGTTGTTAAATAGGTTAGCTTTGTCATCTGGTGTGACGACCAAATTTCCTAGCGTGTCTTGCAGGGGCCCCACGTCACCCGGTACCTTCTTTTTGCCCCCTATGTATTTAAAAAAGGATTTGTTGTCCTTGATCCAGGAAGCTAGTCCCAGTTCCATCTCTGCCTTGGCCTTCCTGACTGCCCTCCTGCATCCCCGAGCAACTGCAGTATAATCCTCCCTGGTGATGGCCCCTCCCTTTCACTGGGTGTACGCCTCCCTTTTAGCTTTTAGAAGACAGTCCTGTGCATAGGATGGTGCAATCACTAGTACAAATTAAAGACTGGGGAATAATTGGCTGGTCTGCAGAACTGCAGAAAAGGACTTGAGTTGTACAGTGAACTATAACCTGAATGCAAGCCAACAGTGAGCCCTTATTGTAAATAAAAATAAAAAATACCCTCCCCTCCAGTCGCATACTCAACTGTGTTATGAAGAAATTAGGAGTTCAATGAAGAGCAAAAATATGACTAGAGGCCTGGGAAACAGAATTTTTGAGGAAAGGCTGAAAAAGTAAGATTATTTTGTCTGGAGAAGAGAAGACTTACAAGCGATTTAACAACCTGAAGGGTAGTTCTAAGGAAGGTGGTGATAGACTATTCCTGATGGCCACAGATGCAGGACAAAGAGTAACAGTCTTAAATTACAGCAAAAGAAAATTATGTTAGATTAGAAAGAACGACCTATGAAGGTGGTTAAGCACTGGTGGGTTAACTTGACAGGTTGTAGAATCAGTATCCTTGGAAGGTTTTAAGATCAGGTTAGACAGCCACTGGGATGAGACAGTTTTTAGTCAGGGATGATCCTGCCTTGACAGGGAATTGGATTAGAAAATCTTGTGAAGTCCCTTCCAGCCGTTGTTTTACTTTGATTCTATAGACATAAATGTGATGGGCTGGCTGGTAGTGATTTAGCCCAGGGGTTTTGAAAGGGTAAAAGATGATTGGAGGACTTGGGATTCCCTTTCCTCACCAATCAGGCCCCAGAGATTCACCCTTCATGTCCCCTGATTGGCCCCTTGGGTCACCTGGAGGGGGATAAAAGGGGCAGCGCAGCTGACTCAGGAGAGGCCAGGAGGGACCACAAGGAAGGAGTCTCAAAGAGCTGGGCCAGTGGAGCAGGAGCAGTTGCCCCAAAAAACCTGAAGGAGTGGAGCCTGCAGGCAGCAGTGCGGCGTGTGGCCAGCAGGAGAGGCTCCCCGCTGGGCTCCAGGATCACCTACAAGAGGCTGTGGCCAGCAGGAGAGGCTCCCCAGCTCCAGGAAGGATCTGAGCAGTGACCTGAGAGGTTCCCAGCCCTGCTTCCAGCTCCTCCAGCAAGAGGCCAGGTAGCCTGATGTGAAGCAGGGGCTCCGGGAAGGTCAAGACCCCTAGCAGCTTGATGTGATACCAGCATTGGTAGCTGTGTGGTAGTGTTTCTGTCCACCATGTAACAGATCAGTATTCAAGTCCCTGCTGGGATAAATTGTGGTGAGTGAAGTAACAGGAAAAAGCTCTTGTTGCAGTGGAAAGGGGTCATTGTGTTTTCCTCCCCCTCCAGGTACCTAGGCCCTATATTTCTTGTTATTTAATGTTTTTTATTTAGTCCCTTTTATATTTTGCCAACCACTATTGTTTGTTCTGCTGTTTGTGTTTTATATTTTGTTAACTCTGTCTTTTGTCAACTGGATGACTATGTCTATGATTGTGTGCGTCTAACCTTTATTGAATCCTGCCCTCCTGGGGTGTTGTAGTGTCCCCTGTACCTCCTGATTTATACCTGTTATGTTCCCAGTACTGTTCTCTCATTAAAAGGCATATGCTTAAGTCTCATTGGTGGACTGGCTCTGTTCTATAGGGGGAGGAGGGTCCCTATGCCTCCCACAGCACTTGTACCCCCTCTCCAATTGAAGGGATCAGAGCAGGTGCACATCTTGGAGTACTGCCTGGGTTACATATATGTCACTTTACAGATGGAAGGAAGGCCTCCAGTGTATTCTGTAGGACAGGGCTGCCCAACTTTGGTGTAAAGTAGTACATTATTGTAAAGGATTGGGAGAGAGTTAGAACAGAAATAAATGTAGACCACAAATGGAGAGAGAGGGTTAAAGAAAGGATTTTGGCTGCAGCTAGAAACCTCAAACCTCTTTTGTTTAGTACATAATAATAAAAAGTCTGAAGAAAATAGATTTAAATGATAAATGAAGGAGAACTTGGATCTGCAACACTGTTAAAAATGTATACTTGCTGAAGTAGCATTGAAGTATTGTTGTAGCCATGATGGTCCAGGAAATACACAGAAGTACAGGGTTTTTGGTGATATCTTTTTATTGGACTAATTGCATATTGCCACTTGTATAGTTGGTGAAAAATGAATAGATCATATGCCAGATAGAGGAGAGTTGATTAAACACTCTGGCCTATGAAGAGACACAAGAAGAAAATAGAAAATGATCCACCCACAGGTCTGTGTAACATCATCTGTGGAGGGGACTGGTATCTCTTTCAGCCTGAAATACAATCAAGCTGTTATGTCATCATGGCTTCTACCTCCCTTAAGGTGAGAAGTCAGTTTCCTTTTCTCTAATGTCCTTGAAGACGTTACATGTTACCAAGGTATATGACAACCTGACACACTGTCAGACTATCAGCTAGAATACCAGCATACATTTATGGAAGACTGCTTAAGAAGTCTCTGCATACAGTCCTTTTTCTCTTTGATGTGGTAATGAACAAAATCATAAGTAAAACAGAAGAAAAGTGCACTTAATAATTCCATCTAGAGTAACTATGATAAAAAAAACAGATTTTTTCTGTATTGTTTCAGTATCTGCTTTCCTATTCCAGTTTTTATCACAAATAATTATTTGCATTTAGTATAAGGCCTTCCCTATTCCAACAGATTATACTTGGTTTAGAGAAGGGCCTTGGACAGTTTGCCGAAAGGGTCTCTTGATTGATTGCTTTTGACACTTCTTGGAAGAAAATGGTTCATTGCTATGCAAACAGAAAGCCTGTGACAAGACTAGTTATTTTAAGATTTCACTAACAGAATTGTATGATTTACTGAACACTAAATAGAAACTTATTATAATAGACAATATTAATTTTGAGCTGCAAGATGCTGAGTCCCCAAAAGGACACAAAGGACATGCAATGAATTAGCCTGATGATTGAAGTATCAATGTATTACAAATATATAGAAGAAATCATAAGGAAAAGCATGAGTTATGGGTAAAGCACAAGGTAGTAGTCAGGTTTTGTTTACATCTCTCTCAGTGACTGGTCATGTGACCATTTTAAGCAAGGTAGGGCCAACTTTCCAAAACTGGCATTGCTTCTGGGTGCCTTCATTTTGTGTGCCCTAGTTGAGACTAGGGTGGCCATCATAGAGGACATACCGGTTTTCTGCTACTCTGTCTTCTGTCCTTTACTGATAAAAAATCCAATGTCTTTATGTCTTAAATAGAAAAATAGAGGACATAAAGACGTCTGGTTTCATATCAGTAGAGGACAACCAGATTGTCCTCTATGATGGCCACCCTAGTTGAGATACACAAGGCCTGACTTTCAGAGGTTTTTACCTGCAGCACCCGCACTTCAGTGTTCAGGTACCTGGTATCTAAAGTTGGACATCTTAAAATGGAGATTCCTAGAATTAAAGACCACTTTTGAAGCCTTAGCCTTGACCTCTCTGTGCCTCATTTTCCCCCAGCCTTATAACAGGGCTTTCAGGTGACAGATTTCATTTATATATCTGTGAAACATTTTGATATCTTCAGAAAGGAAATACTATAGAAATGCAAATTCTATTCACATTAACATTGAATGAGGTTAAATACAAGGATTATTTTATTAAAACAATACACCATAATAACAAAGACAAAACATAACAGATGGGTCTGTGCTGTGTTTAGAAGGTACAGCCATTGGGGAGGGAGGTAGAGGTGGCTTTCAGTCACCTATGTGCTTCTTCAATTCTGAGTTGCTTTGAGGGGAAGCTGTACCAGCTTTTGGTGGAAAGTAGAACATTGAAAAAACATTTTTAAAAAAGAAAGGAGAAAGAGAAACTTAAACAGATCAGTCTATGTAACATTTATTACATGTGAAGAAAAAGCTGTGTTAAATGAAAATACACCCAAGACTGAAGAATAAATGTAAGGGTGAATTATTGAGCCTCCTTTCTGGATGAAAAATTCTTAGCCCTATCAATAAAACCTCTCCATACTTTTGAAGTGATATACTAAGTTAGATCTATTTCCCCTAGTTATGCATGTATTTCATTTTTTATATCAGTTCATATCATACATGCATTTAAAGCCAACTGCTCATCCTATGAACAAAGCGTGACTAAACAAATTTTTTACAGGATATTTATGCCTAAATCGGATGAGGAAAAAAACAACCCACAACATGAAGCAAGAATATATAGAAGTGACACCACTTTTCATAACTCACTAAATACTATGGATCTGGGATTTTGGTCAGTGGATAGACATTATTTGAAAGGTGGATAGATATTATTTGAAAGCTTCTTGCCTACTCTGAGTGTTGCATATGAGAGGCTTACAGGTTTGAGCTCTATTCCTATGAATCCAGAAAGGGTTAAGTTATCTCACTGGGCAGAAAAGAAGAGCTTAGCCCCTAAAACCTTCATAAGCTGCAAGACCTGGCGCTTGTGGCTTGTTAAACTTCTGGGAGGTGGAACTGACAGATGTGTTGCTTAAGTGGGGGAAGTCATAAAAAGGAAGCAAAAGGCCCAGTGGGACTTAGTTGCTCTCTAACTTTGCCTTGACTAGGGGAAATTAACTTCCTGCTTGACCTAAAGAAACCTACACTTGATATGAGCCTACAAGAAACAGTAGGACTGTTTGTGCTTGGTTGATTTTGGGTAGTCAGACTACGTGGAGGGAAGCTGCCCTGCACTGTTGTGTACAAGACAGCTGCACCCTAATCGATTACTGTCCAAGGTCTAAGAGTGGTGTGGGTTTTCTACTTTTTTTTCCCTCATATAATTTCAATGGGATGTGCTTCTGACCTCTGATGGTGGCAGGTGGTCTCCTAGGCTGTATAATAATGACCTAGATTTCCTGATGGGAAACAAAACAAAATTGGCAATCCTCAGATTGCCTCTAGATCTTCCAAAAAAAAATCTAACTCATTTGCCTTTGAAATTATGCTTATCCATGTTTCATCCTTTGCAATAATGTGCAGAGCTATAAATTCAGCAGCTCTTAAGAGCACAGCTGAGGAAAATAGTAAACTTTTAGAAGTAGTCAATGCCTGTATCTGTAAATATGTATGGAAATTACTGCTGATTACATACCTTTTCATAACTTTATAAAAGATTAGATTAAGAATTCTGCAGTTAACTGTTTTACAAATAAGATAACCATGTTTCTTTATAACATAAAAAGACCAGAGATGCTGTTTACAAAACACCAAGTTCTGTCTCCCTTAAAAAATATATATATTTTTAATTGATGCATGACCTCACAGGTTTTATTATCCTTTCTTTACAAAACTAAGATGCTTAAGATACTGCTTGTTTTCACCAAGACTTACAATGTTTGTCCAAAAAATAAAATTAGAATTTCAGACAAGACGTTAAGTATTCCAGCTTTGTTAAAAATGACATGTGCCTAGATCAATTTATAGAGTAATGGAACAATTTATAAGCCTGTAGCTGAAATTGGTGTCTGTGGCACTTGGCCCAGGGAAATTCTGTGGGCTTTCTGTTCTTTGCAGCTGCAAAAGATAATTGCAAAGGGAAATATTACCTTCCAGTAGCCAAGCAAAGCCTTGCTTATGAACTCTGTATACCCTCTTCTTCAAAGTACAGTCCTTTAACTCACTAGCACAATGTACTGAATGGCAATTAGTTCCAATCTTAGGGCACATACATACAGAGACAAATGTGATGTGTAGAAAACCCACTAATATGTTTTAACAGGTTGCTGAACATAATTTAGCAACTAGTTTCAACAGGGAAGGGTCTTGTTTAAAAGCAGGTTGGTCAGTCATGATTAACCCTAGACTGACTTTTGGCTGGTAAGTCCTGCTTCTGGCTCCATTAACCACTGCTGAGGTCAGCCAAGGACAGCAAGACTGGTGGGGAGAAAGAAACAAGTGAACAAGAGCTCCCATTGAGAACTTCCTGTACCAGATGGAGAGAAAAGTGGAAACTCTGGGCCCCAACTGCAGAAAACAAAGACTAATACAGGATGAAACATGACTAAGTCCTTCAAGCCTATGCTGAGACTGCTTTAGAGGCCAAGAGAATGTTCATGTTAGTCTCTTCTGGAGCATTCAGATCCCTCACCGAGGAACTATTGAGGATAATAACTGCATTATCAATCCTGAGTGCTTACAGCTGATATCTGAACCAAGCTCTGTATGCTGTAAAAAGATTGTAAGCTTACTTTGCTGAAAAGATCTCTCACACTTGGGAATGCTTTTCAAATAACATTGATTTGCATGATCTGCACAACCAACTCACAACCTATCCACATTCCTAGAGCTGAGCATGTTGGTTCATCAAAAAAAGTCTGGACACCCTAAAGGAATCTCAACCCAACACGTGTGAACCTGAGATACGGCCTTCCTAGCTTATGCACCATAATACTCATGACTAAAATGACAAATGCCTCATTCCAGGAAGGAATTTTCCAGTCCTCTTTCAAACACAATAGCCAACCCTGGATAGATTTATTCTTGTCCTGGTGTTAAGCCTTTGGCTCCTCAGCAAGGTCACAGTAAAATTGGTCCAAAGGCCAACTGCAAGCTCAACTTAAAATGAATGTTCTAGACCTAGCACAATTTGGATCTAGGCCAGGATATCCAACTAGCTGCCTTAGTGGCATTGATGGGTGATGTCCAACTATCAGTGGATAGCGGGCAGAGATATGGATACTTGTGTATTCAGTGTGGTCTGCCAGAAGGTGCTGTTGTGTCATCTGAGAGGGGTGAGAGAGGCCTAAGTAAATGTGATAACAGAACTAGTTCCTTCTGGAGGCTACACCCAATGAGTAGCGATGGAGAAACTGAACCAACCCTAGTCCTTACTTATAGAGTCCATAGACATCACTTTCTCTTGGTCCTATTTAACATCTCTATGTAGCCATTAGATAAACTGGTAAGGTGAATGTGGCTTCAGGTGAAAGTTATAAGCAAATGAGATACAACTTTATCTCTCCATCATTATGTATGATCATACCCTATCTCCAAATAGCCCAGTCTTAAATAGGGACCAAAGAACCAACTGATAGATGCTTAACCTGATCAGGACAGAAGTGATGCTGACAAGCAGAGGAAAGCCTTTGCATCTACAATACAGTGCAGTCTCCTTTGCAGATAGTCAGCTTGATATGTTCCCAGCTTCTTGGATGATACTAAACTCAAGCAAGTTCTACAAGAAACATTTTCTGTCATCTCTTGACTAGATAACTGGTGAATGATGACCTCGCCTGATTCATACATTTGTCACCTTTTAATTGGACTATAACAACCCAGTGTAGCTGGATATGAAGCCCTCGTGATTGAGGGAATTCTGGTTGTACATAACACTGCAACATGTCTCCTTGCAACATGGGCTCCCAGGAACACATTAAACTTGTCCTCTATTTCCTTTATTATTGTCTTGCAGAATACTGAATCATGTTCAAGGACTTTGTTATCTTCAGGGCATCATTGAAGATCATGGTCAGTAACATTGCTCCTCTGATCAAATGGAACTTTTTACATTTATGGTTACAATACATTAAGAGTAAATCTCACTTATGCCAGAACGGAAGATTTCTCAGAGGCTGCATCCAGATGGTGGAAGTCCCACTAGAACTGAAGACCATTGCAAATGTTGTCACTGCCATTCTCTTAATGCAAAGTGTATTTCTTTGAGCTTGTTTTCTCTATCGTAAACATAGCTGTGTACGTGTGATGGTGAAACATCCAAAACGCTCCCCGACTCAGGTTTCCCCTCTGAGAAGAGGATCAGAGTAAATATGACAGATGTTCATCACAGTGCTTAGTGCATTGCTGGAAGATGCTCAAATACTGTGGTGATAGGCATGGCTTGAGGGCCTGTCAAGAGGAGAGTAGGTGCTGAGCAATTCTGAAAATCTGGCTTTAAATCTATATTTAGGAATCTGTGGGGCCTGTTTTCAAAAGGGCTGACAACTCAGTGGCTTCATTTGCAGCAGTAACTTGAGGCACAGTTTGGCAAATCTGGTTTGAAGAAAAAGGACCCACTGCTCTGAACAGCTGTGTATGTTCCTGAGTGACATTTCAGTCCGAAAACAAGAACAGTGGAAAAGGGACTGGGAAGACCCTTGCTCTTGCTCCTTCTACCTTCCCCGATGCAGGTGGCAGGAGGCCTTCCGGTCACTGCTTGCAGGGCTGTGGGAGAGGAAGCAGCATTTGTTTCTGTAGCGTGAAATCCCAGCAACCTC
The DNA here is from genome assembly GCF_001723895.1 of Crocodylus porosus. Classification (NCBI taxonomy): domain Eukaryota; kingdom Metazoa; phylum Chordata; order Crocodylia; family Crocodylidae; genus Crocodylus; species Crocodylus porosus. Next base: position 31,702,023 of record NW_017728886.1, read on the forward strand.
CTGAGGAGCAAGAGAAGAGGAACTGGCAAAACTTGTCAAGGGGGTAGCACAAACCTCCGCTGCCATGAACTGCTGGGTGAGTTGAGCTGCTGCGCTATGCAGCAGCTGAAAGAATGAGCCAATAGCAACTAGTAAGAGGGAGTCCCGTGGCGGGTGATGGAGGTGCTCCCAACAGCGGAATGAAGTTCCTCATTACAGGCAAGGGAAGGCGTAGGACAGAGGGAAGTGCCTCTGAGATGCATCAGCACCTCACTACCTGCCTGGGCTGGTGGGCAGCAAGGAGGGAGGTGTGATTGCTGGGCAAAGAGCGTCATGCTTTGGCTGCTGCCCAGCTACAAATGAGAACACAGGTTGCTCCACTCCCCAGCTGAGCTCGAGGTGTGCAGCAGCATTGCCAAGGCTTAAATATGAAATTATTGTATTGGAAGCTCAAAATTATTGTATTTTGGTGAAAACTACTGTACACTGAAAAAATGTGCAGATAGGTATGCAAATGTCTTCTTTTGATTTACTTTATATTGCTCATTGTAACTTGCCATTGAGCAAGTGAGAACTTGGTCATCAAAGTTGAAGGAGGTCTTTATTTTGAGGCAAGCAGTCTTAGGAAAGTGCTGACAGCAAACCCAAAAGTCTGTTAAGGCTCCCTGAGAGTAACTTGGGTTCTGCATACAGGTTTCCCTTGCCAACCACTGAGGTTATGTTCCTTAAAGTTCCCCTGGTTGGCAAAACTGTGGATGGCAAGACAAAAGGCTTGTGGGAAAAATGGCAGGTGGCAGGCTGACATGCAGCCATGGAAAACCGTATACTCTGGTAGCCAAAATGGTGTGTACAGTATTAAGCGTGGATACTCAAAACCATAGTTGGTGAGAGAGACCTGTATGTTGCATCTAAAATGATGGGCCAACAAAGTTCTTGGGGCCAATCTTATCTCTTTTATTAGATCAACCCAGCAGCTCATGGCTGTGGGGCCTTGTGTGACCCCCTTGGCAAGTTTTACCAGTTCCTCTTCTCTCGTTGCTCAGGCAGTTGCTGGGATTTCACACTACAGAAACAAGTACCGCTTCTCCTCCCTCTGCCCTGCAAGGCTCTCTGGGTCGATTTGGTATCTTCCATTAGACCAACTCAAATTCCCTTTTTTCCAGAGAAAATTCTTGTCCCCCATCGATTTGAGTTGGCGTAATAAATAATGCCAGATTGACCCAAGAGCCTTGCCTGGCTGTGCCCTTAGACAAACACAGCTACACCCCCTCGAAGGGGCTACGCCTCCTAGCGCTGATTTTACAAGGGGTGAAACGCTGCAAAGACCCTCTAACCACAAGCCTGAAACTCTCCCAGCACGCCTGCGCGGCAGCGCGGAGCATGCGCGCCGAGAACAAAAGCAGGCAAGGGGGCGGGGCGCCGTGACGC